>NC_134825.1:114232513-114567256 GCF_004210375.1 Tachypleus tridentatus
CACATGTTAAACATATAGTACAGTATAACGGAATAAGTTATACAGATTGTCACATGTTAAACATAGTACAGTATAACGGAATAAGTTATACAGATTGTCACATGTTAAACATAGTACAGTATAACGGAATAAGTTATACAGATTGTCACATGTTAAACATAGTACAGTATAACGGAATAAGTTATACAGATTGTCACATGTTAAACATAGTACAGTATAACGGAATAAGTTATACAGATTGTCACATGTTAAACATAGTACAGTATAACGGAATAAGTTATACAGATTGTCACATGTTAAACATAGTACAGTATAACGGAATAAGTTATACAGATTGTCACATGTTAAACATAGTACAGTATAACGGAATAAGTTATACAGATTGTCACATGTTAAACATAGTACAATATAACGGAATAAGTTATACAGATTGTCACATGTTAAACATAGTACAGTATAACGGAATAAGTTATACAGATTGTCACATGTTAAACATAGTACAGTATATACGGAATAAGTTATACAGATTGTCACATGTTAAACATAGTACAGTATAACGGAATAAGTTATACAGATTGTCACATGTTAAACATAGTACAGTATAACGGAATAAGTTATACAGATTGTCACATGTTAAACATAGTACAGTATAACGGAATAAGTTATACAGATTGTCACATGTTAAACATAGTACAGTTATAACGGAATAAGTTATACAGATTGTCACATGTTAAACATAGTACAGTATAACGGAATAAGTTATACAGATTGTCACATGTTAAACAAAAAAATAGTACAGTATAACGGAATAAGTTATACAGATTGTCACATGTTAAACATAGTACAGTATAACGGAATAAGTTATACAGATTGTCACATGTTAAACATAGTACAGTATAACGGAATAAGTTATACAGATTGTCACATGTTAAACATAGTACAGTATAACGGAATAAGTTATACAGATTGTCACATGTTAAACATAGTACAGTATAACGGAATAAGTTATACAGATTGTCACATGTTAAACATAGTACAGTATAACGGAATAAGTTATACAGATTGTCACATGTTAAACATAGTACAGTATAACGGAATAAGTTATACAGATTGTCACATGTTAAACATAGTACAGTTATAACGGAATAAGTTATACAGATTGTCACATGTTAAACATAGTACAGTATAACGGAATAAGTTATACAGATTGTCACATGTTAAACATAGTACAGTATAACGGAATAAGTTATACAGATTGTCACATGTTAAACATAGTACAGTATAACGGAATAAGTTATACAGATTGTCACATGTTAAACATAGTACAGTATAACGGAATAAGTTATACAGATTGTCACATGTTAAACATAGTACAGTATAACGGAATAAGTTATACAGATTGTCACATGTTAAACAAAAAATAGTACAGTATAACGGAATAAGTTATACAGATTGTCACATGTTAAACATAGTACAGTATAACGGAATAAGTTATACAGATTGTCACATGTTAAACAAAAATAGTACAGTATAACGGAATAAGTTATACAGATTGTCACATGTTAAACATAGTACAGTATAACGGAATAAGTTATACAGATTGTCACATGTTAAACATAGTACAGTATAACGGAATAAGTTATACAGATTGTCACATGTTAAACATAGTACAGTATAACGGAATAAGTTATACAGATTGTCACATGTTAAACATAGTACAGTATAACGGAATAAGTTATACAGATTGTCACATGTTAAACATAGTACAGTATAACGGAATAAGTTATACAGATTGTCACATGTTAAACATAGTACAGTATAACGGAATAAGTTATACAGATTGTCACATGTTAAACATAGTACAGTATAACGGAATAAGTTATACAGATTGTCACATGTTAAACATAGTACAGTATAACGGAATAAGTTATACAGATTGTCACATGTTAAACATAGTACAGTATAACGGAATAAGTTATACAGATTGTCACATGTTAAACATAGTACAGTATAACGGAATAAGTTATACAGATTGTCACATGTTAAACATAGTACAGTATAACGGAATAAGTTATACAGATTGTCACATGTTAAACATAGTACAGTATAACGGAATAAGTTATACAGATTGTCACATGTTAAACATAGTACAGTATAACGGAATAAGTTATACAGATTGTCACATGTTAAACATAGTACAGTATAACGGAATAAGTTATACAGATTGTCACATGTTAAACATAGTACAGTATAACGGAATAAGTTATACAGATTGTCACATGTTAAACATAGTACAGTATAACGGAATAAGTTATACAGATTGTCACATGTTAAACATAGTACAGTATAACGGAATAAGTTATACAGATTGTCACATGTTAAACATAGTACAGTATAACGGAATAAGTTATACAGATTGTCACATGTTAAACATAGTACAGTATAACGGAATAAGTTATACAGATTGTCACATGTTAAACATAGTACAGTATAACGGAATAAGTTATACAGATTGTCACATGTTAAACATAGTACAGTATAACGGAATAAGTTATACAGATTGTCACATGTTAAACATAGTACAGTATAACGGAATAAGTTATACAGATTGTCACATGTTAAACATAGTACAGTATAACGGAATAAGTTATACAGATTGTCACATGTTAAACATAGTACAGTATAACGGAATAAGTTATACAGATTGTCACATGTTAAACATAGTACAGTATAACGGAATAAGTTATACAGATTGTCACATGTTAAACATAGTACAGTATAACGGAATAAGTTATACAGATTGTCACATGTTAAACATAGTACAGTATAACGGAATAAGTTATACAGATTGTCACATGTTAAACATAGTACAGTATAACGGAATAAGTTATACAGATTGTCACATGTTAAAAATAGTACAGTATAACGGAATAAGTTATACAGATTGTCACATGTTAAACATAGTACAGTATAACGGAATAAGTTATACAGATTGTCACATGTTAAACAAAAATAGTACAGCATAACGGAATAAGTTATACAGATTGTCACATGTTAAACATAGTACAGTATAACGGAATAAGTTATACAGATTGTCACATGTTAAACAAAAATAGTACAGTATAACGGAATAAGTTATACAGATTGTCACATGTTAAACAAAAATAGTACAGTATAACGGAATAAGTTATACAGATTGTCACATGTTAAACATAGTACAGTATAACGGAATAAGTTATACAGATTGTCACATGTTAAACAAATAGTACAGTATAACGGAATAAGTTATACAGATTGTCACATGTTAAACATAGTACAGTATAACGGAATAAGTTATACAGATTGTCACATGTTAAACATAGTACAGTATAACGGAATAAGTTATACAGATTGTCACATGTTAAACATAGTACAGTATAACGGAATAAGTTATACAGATTGTCACATGTTAAACATAGTACAGTATAACGGAATAAGTTATACAGATTGTCACATGTTAAACATAGTACAGTATAACGGAATAAGTTATACAGATTGTCACATGTTAAACATAGTACAGTATAACGGAATAAGTTATACAGATTGTCACATGTTAAACATAGTACAGTATAACGGAATAAGTTATACAGATTGTCACATGTTAAACATAGTACAGTATAACGGAATAAGTTATACAGATTGTCACATGTTAAACATAGTACAGTATAACGGAATAAGTTATACAGATTGTCACATGTTAAACATAGTACAGTATAACGGAATAAGTTATACAGATTGTCACATGTTAAACATAGTACAGTATAACGGAATAAGTTATACAGATTGTCACATGTTAAACATAGTACAGTATAACGGAATAAGTTATACAGATTGTCACATGTTAAACATAGTACAGTATAACGGAATAAGTTATACAGATTGTCACATGTTAAACATAGTACAGTATAACGGAATAAGTTATACAGATTGTCACATGTTAAACATAGTACAGTATAACGGAATAAGTTATACAGATTGTCACATGTTAAACATAGTACAGTATAACGGAATAAGTTATACAGATTGTCACATGTTAAACATAGTACAGTATAACGGAATAAGTTATACAGATTGTCACATGTTAAACATAGTACAGTATAACGGAATAAGTTATACAGATTGTCACATGTTAAACATAGTACAGTATAACGGAATAAGTTATACAGATTGTCACATGTTAAACATAGTACAGTATAACGGAATAAGTTATACAGATTGTCACATGTTAAACATAGTACAGTATAACGGAATAAGTTATACAGATTGTCACATGTTAAACATAGTACAGTATAACGGAATAAGTTATACAGATTGTCACATGTTAAACAAAAAAAATAGTACAGTATAACGGAATAAGTTATACAGATTGTCACATGTTAAACATAGTACAGTATAACGGAATAAGTTATACAGATTGTCACATGTTAAACATAGTACAGTATAACGGAATAAGTTATACAGATTGTCACATGTTAAACATAGTACAGTATAACGGAATAAGTTATACAGATTGTCACATGTTAAACAAAGTACAGTATAACGGAATAAGTTATACAGATTGTCACATGTTAAACAAAAATAGTACAGTATAACGGAATAAGTTATACAGATTGTCACATGTTAAACATAGTATAGTACAGTATAACGGAATAAGTTATACAGATTGTCACATGTTAAACAAAAAATAGTACAGTATAACGGAATAAGTTATACAGATTGTCACATGTTAAACAAAAAATAGTACAGTATAACGGAATAAGTTATACAGATTGTCACATGTTAAACATAGTACAGTATAACGGAATAAGTTATACAGATTGTCACATGTTAAACATAGTACAGTATAACGGAATAAGTTATACAGATTGTCACATGTTAAACATAGTACAGTATAACGGAATAAGTTATACAGATTGTCACATGTTAAACATAGTACAGTATAACGGAATAAGTTATACAGATTGTCACATGTTAAACATAGTACAGTATAACGGAATAAGTTATACAGATTGTCACATGTTAAACATAGTACAGTATAACGGAATAAGTTATACAGATTGTCACATGTTAAACATAGTACAGTATAACGGAATAAGTTATACAGATTGTCACATGTTAAACATAGTACAGTATAACGGAATAAGTTATACAGATTGTCACATGTTAAACATAGTACAGTATAACGGAATAAGTTATACAGATTGTCACATGTTAAACATAGTACAGTATAACGGAATAAGTTATACAGATTGTCACATGTTAAACATAGTACAGTATAACGGAATAAGTTATACAGATTGTCACATGTTAAACATAGTACAGTATAACGGAATAAGTTATACAGATTGTCACATGTTAAACATAGTACAGTATAACGGAATAAGTTATACAGATTGTCACATGTTAAACATAGTACAGTATAACGGAATAAGTTATACAGATTGTCACATGTTAAACATAGTACAGTATAACGGAATAAGTTATACAGATTGTCACATGTTAAACATAGTACAGTATAACGGAATAAGTTATACAGATTGTCACATGTTAAACATAGTACAGTATAACGGAATAAGTTATACAGATTGTCACATGTTAAACATAGTACAGTATAACGGAATAAGTTATACAGATTGTCACATGTTAAACATAGTACAGTATAACGGAATAAGTTATACAGATTGTCACATGTTAAACATAGTACAGTATAACGGAATAAGTTATACAGATTGTCACATGTTAAACATAGTACAGTATAACGGAATAAGTTATACAGATTGTCACATTGTTAAACATAGTACAGTATAACGGAATAAGTTATACAGATTGTCACATGTTAAACATAGTACAGTATAACGGAATAAGTTATACAGATTGTCACATGTTAAACATAGTACAGTATAACGGAATAAGTTATACAGATTGTCACATGTTAAACATAGTACAGTATAACGGAATAAGTTATACAGATTGTCACATGTTAAAAAAATAGTACAGTATAACGGAATAAGTTATACAGATTGTCACATGTTAAACAAAAAATAGTACAGTATAACGGAATAAGTTATACAGATTGTCACATGTTAAACATAGTACAGTATAACGGAATAAGTTATACAGATTGTCACATGTTAAACATAGTACAGTATAACGGAATAAGTTATACAGATTGTCACATGTTAAACATAGTACAGTATAACGGAATAAGTTATACAGATTGTCACATGTTAAACATAGTACAGTATAACGGAATAAGTTATACAGATTGTCACATGTTAAACATAGTACAGTATAACGGAATAAGTTATACAGATTGTCACATGTTAAACATAGTACAGTATAACGGAATAAGTTATACAGATTGTCACATGTTAAACATAGTACAGTATAACGGAATAAGTTATACAGATTGTCACATGTTAAACATAGTACAGTATAACGGAATAAGTTATACAGATTGTCACATGTTAAACATAGTACAGTATAACGGAATAAGTTATACAGATTGTCACATGTTAAACATAGTACAGTATAACGGAATAAGTTATACAGATTGTCACATGTTAAACATAGTACAGTATAACGGAATAAGTTATACAGATTGTCACATGTTAAACATAGTACAGTATAACGGAATAAGTTATACAGATTGTCACATGTTAAACATAGTACAGTATAACGGAATAAGTTATACAGATTGTCACATGTTAAACATAGTACAGTATAACGGAATAAGTTATACAGATTGTCACATGTTAAACATAGTACAGTATAACGGAATAAGTTATACAGATTGTCACATGTTAAACATAGTACAGTATAACGGAATAAGTTATACAGATTGTCACATGTTAAACATAGTACAGTATAACGGAATAAGTTATACAGATTGTCACATGTTAAACATAGTACAGTATAACGGAATAAGTTATACAGATTGTCACATGTTAAACATAGTACAGTATAACGGAATAAGTTATACAGATTGTCACATGTTAAACAAAAATAGTACAGTATAACGGAATAAGTTATACAGATTGTCACATGTTAAACAAAAAATAGTACAGTATAACGGAATAAGTTATACAGATTGTCACATGTTAAACAAAAATAGTACAGTATAACGGAATAAGTTATACAGATTGTCACATGTTAAACATAAAAGTACAGTATAACGGAATAAGTTATACAGATTGTCACATGTTAAACAAAAAAAATAGTACAGTATAACGGAATAAGTTATACAGATTGTCACATGTTAAACAAAAAGTAGTACAGTATAACGGAATAAGTTATACAGATTGTCACATGTTAAACATAGTACAGTATAACGGAATAAGTTATACAGATTGTCACATGTTAAACATAGTACAGTATAACGGAATAAGTTATACAGATTGTCACATGTTAAACATAGTACAGTATAACGGAATAAGTTATACAGATTGTCACATGTTAAACATAGTACAGTATAACGGAATAAGTTATACAGATTGTCACATGTTAAACATAGTACAGTATAACGGAATAAGTTATACAGATTGTCACATGTTAAACATAGTACAGTATAACGGAATAAGTTATACAGATTGTCACATGTTAAACATAGTACAGTATAACGGAATAAGTTATACAGATTGTCACATGTTAAACATAGTACAGTATAACGGAATAAGTTATACAGATTGTCACATGTTAAACATAGTACAGTATAACGGAATAAGTTATACAGATTGTCACATGTTAAACATAGTACAGTATAACGGAATAAGTTATACAGATTGTCACATGTTAAACATAGTACAGTATAACGGAATAAGTTATACAGATTGTCACATGTTAAACATAGTACAGTATAACGGAATAAGTTATACAGATTGTCACATGTTAAACATAGTACAGTATAACGGAATAAGTTATACAGATTGTCACATGTTAAACATAGTACAGTATAACGGAATAAGTTATACAGATTGTCACATGTTAAACATAGTACAGTATAACGGAATAAGTTATACAGATTGTCACATGTTAAACATAGTACAGTATAACGGAATAAGTTATACAGATTGTCACATGTTAAACATAGTACAGTATAACGGAATAAGTTATACAGATTGTCACATGTTAAACATAGTACAGTATAACGGAATAAGTTATACAGATTGTCACATGTTAAACATAGTACAGTATAACGGAATAAGTTATACAGATTGTCACATGTTAAACATAGTACAGTATAACGGAATAAGTTATACAGATTGTCACATGTTAAACATAGTACAGTATAACGGAATAAGTTATACAGATTGTCACATGTTAAACATAGTACAGTATAACGGAATAAGTTATACAGATTGTCACATGTTAAACATAGTACAGTATAACGGAATAAGTTATACAGATTGTCACATGTTAAACATAGTACAGTATAACGGAATAAGTTATACAGATTGTCACATGTTAAACATAGTACAGTATAACGGAATAAGTTATACAGATTGTCACATGTTAAACATAGTACAGTATAACGGAATAAGTTATACAGATTGTCACATGTTAAACATAGTACAGTATAACGGAATAAGTTATACAGATTGTCACATGTTAAACATAGTACAGTATAACGGAATAAGTTATACAGATTGTCACATGTTAAACAAAAAAATAGTACAGTATAACGGAATAAGTTATACAGATTGTCACATGTTAAACAAAAAATAGTACAGTATAACGGAATAAGTTATACAGATTGTCACATGTTAAACAAAATAGTACAGTATAACGGAATAAGTTATACAGATTGTCACATGTTAAACAAAAATAGTACAGTAAATAAGTTATACAGATAGTACAGTATAACGGAATAAGTTATACAGATTGTCACATGTTAAACAAAAATAGTACAGTATAACGGAATAAGTTATACAGATTGTCACATGTTAAACAAAAAATAGTACAGTATAACGGAATAAGTTATACAGATTGTCACATGTTAAACATAGTACAGTATAACGGAATAAGTTATACAGATTGTCACATGTTAAACATAGTACAGTATAACGGAATAAGTTATACAGATTGTCACATGTTAAACATAGTACAGTATAACGGAATAAGTTATACAGATTGTCACATGTTAAACATAGTACAGTATAACGGAATAAGTTATACAGATTGTCACATGTTAAACATAGTACAGTATAACGGAATAAGTTATACAGATTGTCACATGTTAAACATAGTACAGTATAACGGAATAAGTTATACAGATTGTCACATGTTAAACATAGTACAGTATAACGGAATAAGTTATACAGATTGTCACATGTTAAACATAGTACAGTATAACGGAATAAGTTATACAGATTGTCACATGTTAAACATAGTACAGTATAACGGAATAAGTTATACAGATTGTCACATGTTAAACATAGTACAGTATAACGGAATAAGTTATACAGATTGTCACATGTTAAACATAGTACAGTATAACGGAATAAGTTATACAGATTGTCACATGTTAAACATAGTACAGTATAACGGAATAAGTTATACAGATTGTCACATGTTAAACATAGTACAGTATAACGGAATAAGTTATACAGATTGTCACATGTTAAACATAGTACAGTATAACGGAATAAGTTATACAGATTGTCACATGTTAAACATAGTACAGTATAACGGAATAAGTTATACAGATTGTCACATGTTAAACATAGTACAGTATAACGGAATAAGTTATACAGATTGTCACATGTTAAACATAGTACAGTATAACGGAATAAGTTATACAGATTGTCACATGTTAAACATAGTACAGTATAACGGAATAAGTTATACAGATTGTCACATGTTAAACATAGTACAGTATAACGGAATAAGTTATACAGATTGTCACATGTTAAACATAGTACAGTATAACGGAATAAGTTATACAGATTGTCACATGTTAAACATAGTACAGTATAACGGAATAAGTTATACAGATTGTCACATGTTAAACATAGTACAGTATAACGGAATAAGTTATACAGATTGTCACATGTTAAACATAGTACAGTATAACGGAATAAGTTATACAGATTGTCACATGTTAAACATAGTACAGTATAACGGAATAAGTTATACAGATTGTCACATGTTAAACATAGTACAGTATAACGGAATAAGTTATACAGATTGTCACATGTTAAACATAGTACAGTATAACGGAATAAGTTATACAGATTGTCACATGTTAAACATAGTACAGTATAACGGAATAAGTTATACAGATTGTCACATGTTAAACAAAAAATAGTACAGTATAACGGAATAAGTTATACAGATTGTCACATGTTAAACAAAAAATAGTACAGTATAACGGAATAAGTTATACAGATTGTCACATGTTAAACAAAAATAGTACAGTATAACGGAATAAGTTATACAGATTGTCACATGTTAAACATAATAGTACAGTATAACGGAATAAGTTATACAGATTGTCACATGTTAAACAAAAAATAGTACAGTATAACGGAATAAGTTATACAGATTGTCACATGTTAAACAAAAAATAGTACAGTATAACGGAATAAGTTATACAGATTGTCACATGTTAAACAAAAAAATAGTACAGTATAACGGAATAAGTTATACAGATTGTCACATGTTAAACATAGTACAGTATAACGGAATAAGTTATACAGATTGTCACATGTTAAACATAGTACAGTATAACGGAATAAGTTATACAGATTGTCACATGTTAAACATAGTACAGTATAACGGAATAAGTTATACAGATTGTCACATGTTAAACATAGTACAGTATAACGGAATAAGTTATACAGATTGTCACATGTTAAACATAGTACAGTATAACGGAATAAGTTATACAGATTGTCACATGTTAAACATAGTACAGTATAACGGAATAAGTTATACAGATTGTCACATGTTAAACATAGTACAGTATAACGGAATAAGTTATACAGATTGTCACATGTTAAACATAGTACAGTATAACGGAATAAGTTATACAGATTGTCACATGTTAAACATAGTACAGTATAACGGAATAAGTTATACAGATTGTCACATGTTAAACATAGTACAGTATAACGGAATAAGTTATACAGATTGTCACATGTTAAACATAGTACAGTATAACGGAATAAGTTATACAGATTGTCACATGTTAAACATAGTACAGTATAACGGAATAAGTTATACAGATTGTCACATGTTAAACATAGTACAGTATAACGGAATAAGTTATACAGATTGTCACATGTTAAACATAGTACAGTATAACGGAATAAGTTATACAGATTGTCACATGTTAAACATAGTACAGTATAACGGAATAAGTTATACAGATTGTCACATGTTAAACATAGTACAGTATAACGGAATAAGTTATACAGATTGTCACATGTTAAACATAGTACAGTATAACGGAATAAGTTATACAGATTGTCACATGTTAAACATAGTACAGTATAACGGAATAAGTTATACAGATTGTCACATGTTAAACATAGTACAGTATAACGGAATAAGTTATACAGATTGTCACATGTTAAACATAGTACAGTATAACGGAATAAGTTATACAGATTGTCACATGTTAAACATAGTACAGTATAACGGAATAAGTTATACAGATTGTCACATGTTAAACATAGTACAGTATAACGGAATAAGTTATACAGATTGTCACATGTTAAACATAGTACAGTATAACGGAATAAGTTATACAGATTGTCACATGTTAAACATAGTACAGTATAACGGAATAAGTTATACAGATTGTCACATGTTAAACATAGTACAGTATAACGGAATAAGTTATACAGATTGTCACATGTTAAACATAGTACAGTATAACGGAATAAGTTATACAGATTGTCACATGTTAAACATAAAAATAGTACAGTATAACGGAATAAGTTATACAGATTGTCACATGTTAACGGAATAAGTTATACAGATTGTCACATGTTAAACATAGTACAGTATAACGGAATAAGTTATACAGATTGTCACATGTTAAACATAGTACAGTATAACGGAATAAGTTATACAGATTGTCACATGTTAAACATAGTACAGTATAACGGAATAAGTTATACAGATTGTCACATGTTAAACATAGTACAGTATAACGGAATAAGTTATACAGATTGTCACATGTTAAACATAGTACAGTATAACGGAATAAGTTATACAGATTGTCACATGTTAAACAAAAGTTATAGTACAGTATAACGGAATAAGTTATACAGATTGTCACATGTTAAACATAGTACAGTATAACGGAATAAGTTATACAGATTGTCACATGTTAAACATAGTACAGTATAACGGAATAAGTTATACAGATTGTCACATGTTAAACATAGTACAGTATAACGGAATAAGTTATACAGATTGTCACATGTTAAACATAGTACAGTATAACGGAATAAGTTATACAGATTGTCACATGTTAAACATAGTACAGTATAACGGAATAAGTTATACAGATTGTCACATGTTAAACATAGTACAGTATAACGGAATAAGTTATACAGATTGTCACATGTTAAACATAGTACAGTATAACGGAATAAGTTATACAGATTGTCACATGTTAAACATAGTACAGTATAACGGAATAAGTTATACAGATTGTCACATGTTAAACATAGTACAGTATAACGGAATAAGTTATACAGATTGTCACATGTTAAACATAGTACAGTATAACGGAATAAGTTATACAGATTGTCACATGTTAAACATAGTACAGTATAACGGAATAAGTTATACAGATTGTCACATGTTAAACATAGTACAGTATAACGGAATAAGTTATACAGATTGTCACATGTTAAACATAGTACAGTATAACGGAATAAGTTATACAGATTGTCACATGTTAAACAAAAAATAGTACAGTATAACGGAATAAGTTATACAGATTGTCACATGTTAAACAAAAATAGTACAGTATAACGGAATAAGTTATACAGATTGTCACATGTTAAACAAAAAATAGTACAGTATAACGGAATAAGTTATACAGATTGTCACATGTTAAACAAAAAATAGTACAGTATAACGGAATAAGTTATACAGATTGTCACATGTTAAACAAAAATAGTACAGTATAACGGAATAAGTTATACAGATTGTCACATGTTAAACAAAAAATAGTACAGTATAACGGAATAAGTTATACAGATTTTCACATGTTAAACATAGTACAGTATAACGGAATAAGTTATACAGATTGTCACATGTTAAACATAGTACAGTATAACGGAATAAGTTATACAGATTGTCACATGTTAAACATAGTACAGTATAACGGAATAAGTTATACAGATTGTCACATGTTAAACATAGTACAGTATAACGGAATAAGTTATACAGATTGTCACATGTTAAACATAGTACAGTATAACGGAATAAGTTATACAGATTGTCACATGTTAAACATAGTACAGTATAACGGAATAAGTTATACAGATTGTCACATGTTAAACATAGTACAGTATAACGGAATAAGTTATACAGATTGTCACATGTTAAACATAGTACAGTATAACGGAATAAGTTATACAGATTGTCACATGTTAAACATAGTACAGTATAACGGAATAAGTTATACAGATTGTCACATGTTAAACATAGTACAGTATAACGGAATAAGTTATACAGATTGTCACATGTTAAACATAGTACAGTATAACGGAATAAGTTATACAGATTGTCACATGTTAAACATAGTACAGTATAACGGAATAAGTTATACAGATTGTCACATGTTAAACATAGTACAGTATAACGGAATAAGTTATACAGATTGTCACATGTTAAACATAGTACAGTATAACGGAATAAGTTATACAGATTGTCACATGTTAAACATAGTACAGTATAACGGAATAAGTTATACAGATTGTCACATGTTAAACATAGTACAGTATAACGGAATAAGTTATACAGATTGTCACATGTTAAACAAAAAATAGTACAGTATAACGGAATAAGTTATACAGATTGTCACATGTTAAACAAAAATAGTACAGTATAACGGAATAAGTTATACAGATTGTCACATGTTAAACAGAAAATAGTAGAGTATAACGGAATAAGTTATACAGATTGTCACATGTTAAACAAAAAATAGTACAGTATAACGGAATAAGTTATACAGATTGTCACATGTTAAACAAAAAAATAGTACAGTATAACGGAATAAGTTATACAGATTGTCACATGTTAAACAAAAAATAGTACAGTATAACGGAATAAGTTATACAGATTGTCACATGTTAAACATAGTACAGTATAACGGAATAAGTTATACAGATTGTCACATGTTAAACATAGTACAGTATAACGGAATAAGTTATACAGATTGTCACATGTTAAACATAGTACAGTATAACGGAATAAGTTATACAGATTGTCACATGTTAAACATAGTACAGTATAACGGAATAAGTTATACAGATTGTCACATGTTAAACATAGTACAGTATAACGGAATAAGTTATACAGATTGTCACATGTTAAACATAGTACAGTATAACGGAATAAGTTATACAGATTGTCACATGTTAAACATAGTACAGTATAACGGAATAAGTTATACAGATTGTCACATGTTAAACATAGTACAGTATAACGGAATAAGTTATACAGATTGTCACATGTTAAACATAGTACAGTATAAGTTATACAGATTGTCAATAAACATAGTACAGTTAACGGAATAAGTTATACAGATTGTCACATGTTAAACATAGTACAGTATAACGGAATAAGTTATACAGATTGTCACATGTTAAACATAGTACAGTATAACGGAATAAGTTATACAGATTGTCACATGTTAAACATAGTACAGTATAACGGAATAAGTTATACAGATTGTCACATGTTAAACATAGTACAGTTATAACGGAATAAGTTATACAGATTGTCACATGTTAAACATAGTACAGTATAACGGAATAAGTTATACAGATTGTCACATGTTAAACATAGTACAGTATAACGGAATAAGTTATACAGATTGTCACATGTTAAACATAGTACAGTATAACGGAATAAGTTATACAGATTGTCACATGTTAAACATAGTACAGTATAACGGAATAAGTTATACAGATTGTCACATGTTAAACATAGTACAGTATAACGGAATAAGTTATACAGATTGTCACATGTTAAACATAGTACAGTATAACGGAATAAGTTATACAGATTGTCACATGTTAAACATAGTACAGTATAACGGAATAAGTTATACAGATTGTCACATGTTAAACATAGTACAGTATAACGGAATAAGTTATACAGATTGTCACATGTTAAACATAGTACAGTATAACGGAATAAGTTATACAGATTGTCACATGTTAAACATAGTACAGTATAACGGAATAAGTTATACAGATTGTCACATGTTAAACATAGTACAGTATAACGGAATAAGTTATACAGATTGTCACATGTTAAACATAGTACAGTATAACGGAATAAGTTATACAGATTGTCACATGTTAAACAAAAATAGTACAGTATAACGGAATAAGTTATACAGATTGTCACATGTTAAACAAAAAATAGTACAGTATAACGGAATAAGTTATACAGATTGTCACATGTTAAACAAAAAAATAGTACAGTATAACGGAATAAGTTATACAGATTGTCACATGTTAAACAAAAAAATAGTACAGTATAACGGAATAAGTTATACAGATTGTCACATGTTAAACAAAAATAGTACAGTATAACGGAATAAGTTATACAGATTGTCACATGTTAAACAAAAAATAGTACAGTATAACGGAATAAGTTATACAGATTGTCACATGTTAAACATAGTACAGTATAACGGAATAAGTTATACAGATTGTCACATGTTAAACATAGTACAGTATAACGGAATAAGTTATACAGATTGTCACATGTTAAACATAGTACAGTATAACGGAATAAGTTATACAGATTGTCACATGTTAAACATAGTACAGTATAACGGAATAAGTTATACAGATTGTCACATGTTAAACATAGTACAGTATAACGGAATAAGTTATACAGATTGTCACATGTTAAACATAGTACAGTATAACGGAATAAGTTATACAGATTGTCACATGTTAAACATAGTACAGTATAACGGAATAAGTTATACAGATTGTCACATGTTAAACATAGTACAGTATAACGGAATAAGTTATACAGATTGTCACATGTTAAACATAGTACAGTATAACGGAATAAGTTATACAGATTGTCACATGTTAAACATAGTACAGTATAACGGAATAAGTTATACAGATTGTCACATGTTAAACATAGTACAGTATAACGGAATAAGTTATACAGATTGTCACATGTTAAACATAGTACAGTATAACGGAATAAGTTATACAGATTGTCACATGTTAAACATAGTACAGTATAACGGAATAAGTTATACAGATTGTCACATGTTAAACATAGTACAGTATAACGGAATAAGTTATACAGATTGTCACATGTTAAACATAGTACAGTATAACGGAATAAGTTATACAGATTGTCACATGTTAAACATAGTACAGTATAACGGAATAAGTTATACAGATTGTCACATGTTAAACATAGTACAGTATAACGGAATAAGTTATACAGATTGTCACATGTTAAACATAGTACAGTATAACGGAATAAGTTATACAGATTGTCACATGTTAAACATAGTACAGTATAACGGAATAAGTTATACAGATTGTCACATGTTAAACATAGTACAGTATAACGGAATAAGTTATACAGATTGTCACATGTTAAACATAGTACAGTATAACGGAATAAGTTATACAGATTGTCACATGTTAAACATAGTACAGTATAACGGAATAAGTTATACAGATTGTCACATGTAAAAATAGTACAGTATAACGGAATAAGTTATACAGATTGTCACATGTTAAACAAAAAAATAGTACAGTATAACGGAATAAGTTATACAGATTGTCACATGTTAAACAAAAAATAGTACAGTATAACGGAATAAGTTATACAGATTGTCACATGTTAAACAAAAAATAAGTACAGTATAACGGAATAAGTTATACAGATTGTCACATGTTAAACAAAAAATAGTACAGTATAACGGAATAAGTTATACAGATTGTCACATGTTAAACAAAAAATAGTACAGTATAACGGAATAAGTTATACAGATTGTCACATGTTAAACATAGTACAGTATAACGGAATAAGTTATACAGATTGTCACATGTTAAACATAGTACAGTATAACGGAATAAGTTATACAGATTGTCACATGTTAAACATAGTACAGTATAACGGAATAAGTTATACAGATTGTCACATGTTAAACATAGTACAGTATAACGGAATAAGTTATACAGATTGTCACATGTTAAACATAGTACAGTATAACGGAATAAGTTATACAGATTGTCACATGTTAAACATAGTACAGTATAACGGAATAAGTTATACAGATTGTCACATGTTAAACATAGTACAGTATAACGGAATAAGTTATACAGATTGTCACATGTTAAACATAGTACAGTATAACGGAATAAGTTATACAGATTGTCACATGTTAAACATAGTACAGTATAACGGAATAAGTTATACAGATTGTCACATGTTAAACATAGTACAGTATAACGGAATAAGTTATACAGATTGTCACATGTTAAACATAGTACAGTATAACGGAATAAGTTATACAGATTGTCACATGTTAAACATAGTACAGTATAACGGAATAAGTTATACAGATTGTCACATGTTAAACATAGTACAGTATAACGGAATAAGTTATACAGATTGTCACATGTTAAACATAGTACAGTATAACGGAATAAGTTATACAGATTGTCACATGTTAAACATAGTACAGTATAACGGAATAAGTTATACAGATTGTCACATGTTAAACATAGTACAGTATAACGGAATAAGTTATACAGATTGTCACATGTTAAACATAGTACAGTATAACGGAATAAGTTATACAGATTGTCACATGTTAAACATAGTACAGTATAACGGAATAAGTTATACAGATTGTCACATGTTAAACATAGTACAGTATAACGGAATAAGTTATACAGATTGTCACATGTTAAACATAGTACAGTATAACGGAATAAGTTATACAGATTGTCACATGTTAAACAAAAAAATAGTACAGTATAACGGAATAAGTTATACAGATTGTCACATGTTAAACAAAAAAATAGTACAGTATAACGGAATAAGTTATACAGATTGTCACATGTTAAACAAAAAATAGTACAGTATAACGGAATAAGTTATACAGATTGTCACATGTTAAACAAAAAATAGTACAGTATAACGGAATAAGTTATACAGATTGTCACATGTTAAACAAAAATAGTACAGTATAACGGAATAAGTTATACAGATTGTCACATGTTAAACATAGTACAGTATAACGGAATAAGTTATACAGATTGTCACATGTTAAACATAGTACAGTATAACGGAATAAGTTATACAGATTGTCACATGTTAAACATAGTACAGTATAACGGAATAAGTTATACAGATTGTCACATGTTAAACATAGTACAGTATAACGGAATAAGTTATACAGATTGTCACATGTTAAACATAGTACAGTATAACGGAATAAGTTATACAGATTGTCACATGTTAAACATAGTACAGTATAACGGAATAAGTTATACAGATTGTCACATGTTAAACATAGTACAGTATAACGGAATAAGTTATACAGATTGTCACATGTTAAACATAGTACAGTATAACGGAATAAGTTATACAGATTGTCACATGTTAAACATAGTACAGTATAACGGAATAAGTTATACAGATTGTCACATGTTAAACATAGTACAGTATAACGGAATAAGTTATACAGATTGTCACATGTTAAACATAGTACAGTATAACGGAATAAGTTATACAGATTGTCACATGTTAAACATAGTACAGTATAACGGAATAAGTTATACAGATTGTCACATGTTAAACATAGTACAGTATAACGGAATAAGTTATACAGATTGTCACATGTTAAACATAGTACAGTATAACGGAATAAGTTATACAGATTGTCACATGTTAAACATAGTACAGTATAACGGAATAAGTTATACAGATTGTCACATGTTAAACATAGTACAGTATAACGGAATAAGTTATACAGATTGTCACATGTTAAACATAGTACAGTATAACGGAATAAGTTATACAGATTGTCACATGTTAAACATAGTACAGTATAACGGAATAAGTTATACAGATTGTCACATGTTAAACATAGTACAGTATAACGGAATAAGTTATACAGATTGTCACATGTTAAACATAGTACAGTATAACGGAATAAGTTATACAGATTGTCACATGTTAAACATAGTACAGTATAACGGAATAAGTTATACAGATTGTCACATGTTAAACAAAAAAAATAGTACAGTATAACGGAATAAGTTATACAGATTGTCACATGTTAAACAAAAATAGTACAGTATAACGGAATAAGTTATACAGATTGTCACATGTTAAACAAAAAATAGTACAGTATAACGGAATAAGTTATACAGATTGTCACATGTTAAACAAAAAATAGTACAGTATAACGGAATAAGTTATACAGATTGTCACATGTTAAACATAGTACAGTATAACGGAATAAGTTATACAGATTGTCACATGTTAAACATAGTACAGTATAACGGAATAAGTTATACAGATTGTCACATGTTAAACATAGTACAGTATAACGGAATAAGTTATACAGATTGTCACATGTTAAACATAGTACAGTATAACGGAATAAGTTATACAGATTGTCACATGTTAAACATAGTACAGTATAACGGAATAAGTTATACAGATTGTCACATGTTAAACATAGTACAGTATAACGGAATAAGTTATACAGATTGTCACATGTTAAACATAGTACAGTATAACGGAATAAGTTATACAGATTGTCACATGTTAAACATAGTACAGTATAACGGAATAAGTTATACAGATTGTCACATGTTAAACATAGTACAGTATAACGGAATAAGTTATACAGATTGTCACATGTTAAACATAGTACAGTATAACGGAATAAGTTATACAGATTGTCACATGTTAAACATAGTACAGTATAACGGAATAAGTTATACAGATTGTCACATGTTAAACATAGTACAGTATAACGGAATAAGTTATACAGATTGTCACATGTTAAACATAGTACAGTATAACGGAATAAGTTATACAGATTGTCACATGTTAAACATAGTACAGTATAACGGAATAAGTTATACAGATTGTCACATGTTAAACATAGTACAGTATAACGGAATAAGTTATACAGATTGTCACATGTTAAACATAGTACAGTATAACGGAATAAGTTATACAGATTGTCACATGTTAAACATAGTACAGTATAACGGAATAAGTTATACAGATTGTCACATGTTAAACATAGTACAGTATAACGGAATAAGTTATACAGATTGTCACATGTTAAACAAAAAAACATAGTACAGTATAACGGAATAAGTTATACAGATTGTCACATGTTAAACAAAAAATAGTACAGTATAACGGAATAAGTTATACAGATTGTCACATGTTAAACAAAAAATAGTACAGTATAACGGAATAAGTTATACAGATTGTCACATGTTAAACAAAAAATAGTACAGTATAACGGAATAAGTTATACAGATTGTCACATGTTAAACAAAAAATAGTACAGTATAACGGAATAAGTTATACAGATTGTCACATGTTAAACAAAAAAAAATAGTACAGTATAACGGAATAAGTTATACAGATTGTCACATGTTAAACATAGTACAGTATAACGGAATAAGTTATACAGATTGTCACATGTTAAACATAGTACAGTATAACGGAATAAGTTATACAGATTGTCACATGTTAAACATAGTACAGTATAACGGAATAAGTTATACAGATTGTCACATGTTAAACATAGTACAGTATAACGGAATAAGTTATACAGATTGTCACATGTTAAACATAGTACAGTATAACGGAATAAGTTATACAGATTGTCACATGTTAAACATAGTACAGTATAACGGAATAAGTTATACAGATTGTCACATGTTAAACATAGTACAGTATAACGGAATAAGTTATACAGATTGTCACATGTTAAACATAGTACAGTATAACGGAATAAGTTATACAGATTGTCACATGTTAAACATAGTACAGTATAACGGAATAAGTTATACAGATTGTCACATGTTAAACATAGTACAGTATAACGGAATAAGTTATACAGATTGTCACATGTTAAACATAGTACAGTATAACGGAATAAGTTATACAGATTGTCACATGTTAAACATAGTACAGTATAACGGAATAAGTTATACAGATTGTCACATGTTAAACATAGTACAGTATAACGGAATAAGTTATACAGATTGTCACATGTTAAACATAGTACAGTATAACGGAATAAGTTATACAGATTGTCACATGTTAAACATAGTACAGTATAACGGAATAAGTTATACAGATTGTCACATGTTAAACATAGTACAGTATAACGGAATAAGTTATACAGATTGTCACATGTTAAACATAGTACAGTATAACGGAATAAGTTATACAGATTGTCACATGTTAAACATAGTACAGTATAACGGAATAAGTTATACAGATTGTCACATGTTAAACATAGTACAGTATAACGGAATAAGTTATACAGATTGTCACATGTTAAACATAGTACAGTATAACGGAATAAGTTATACAGATTGTCACATGTTAAACATAGTACAGTATAACGGAATAAGTTATACAGATTGTCACATGTTAAACATAGTACAGTATAACGGAATAAGTTATACAGATTGTCACATGTTAAACATAGTACAGTATAACGGAATAAGTTATACAGATTGTCACATGTTAAACATAGTACAGTATAACGGAATAAGTTATACAGATTGTCACATGTTAAACATAGTACAGTATAACGGAATAAGTTATACAGATTGTCACATGTTAAACATAGTACAGTATAACGGAATAAGTTATACAGATTGTCACATGTTAAACATAGTACAGTATAACGGAATAAGTTATACAGATTGTCACATGTTAAACAAAAAATAGTACAGTATAACGGAATAAGTTATACAGATTGTCACATGTTAAACAAAAAATAGTACAGTATAACGGAATAAGTTATACAGATTGTCACATGTTAAACAAAAAAAATAGTACAGTATAACGGAATAAGTTATACAGATTGTCACATGTTAAACAAAAAATAGTACAGTATAACGGAATAAGTTATACAGATTGTCACATGTTAAACAAAAAATAGTACAGTATAACGGAATAAGTTATACAGATTGTCACATGTTAAACAAAAATAGTACAGTATAACGGAATAAGTTATACAGATTGTCACATGTTAAACAAAAAATAGTACAGTATAACGGAATAAGTTATACAGATTGTCACATGTTAAACATAGTACAGTATAACGGAATAAGTTATACAGATTGTCACATGTTAAACATAGTACAGTATAACGGAATAAGTTATACAGATTGTCACATGTTAAACATAGTACAGTATAACGGAATAAGTTATACAGATTGTCACATGTTAAACATAGTACAGTATAACGGAATAAGTTATACAGATTGTCACATGTTAAACATAGTACAGTATAACGGAATAAGTTATACAGATTGTCACATGTTAAACATAGTACAGTATAACGGAATAAGTTATACAGATTGTCACATGTTAAACATAGTACAGTATAACGGAATAAGTTATACAGATTGTCACATGTTAAACATAGTACAGTATAACGGAATAAGTTATACAGATTGTCACATGTTAAACATAGTACAGTATAACGGAATAAGTTATACAGATTGTCACATGTTAAACATAGTACAGTATAACGGAATAAGTTATACAGATTGTCACATGTTAAACATAGTACAGTATAACGGAATAAGTTATACAGATTGTCACATGTTAAACATAGTACAGTATAACGGAATAAGTTATACAGATTGTCACATGTTAAACATAGTACAGTATAACGGAATAAGTTATACAGATTGTCACATGTTAAACATAGTACAGTATAACGGAATAAGTTATACAGATTGTCACATGTTAAACATAGTACAGTATAACGGAATAAGTTATACAGATTGTCACATGTTAAACATAGTACAGTATAACGGAATAAGTTATACAGATTGTCACATGTTAAACATAGTACAGTATAACGGAATAAGTTATACAGATTGTCACATGTTAAACATAGTACAGTATAACGGAATAAGTTATACAGATTGTCACATGTTAAACATAGTACAGTATAACGGAATAAGTTATACAGATTGTCACATGTTAAACATAGTACAGTATAACGGAATAAGTTATACAGATTGTCACATGTTAAACATAGTACAGTATAACGGAATAAGTTATACAGATTGTCACATGTTAAACATAGTACAGTATAACGGAATAAGTTATACAGATTGTCACATGTTAAACATAGTACAGTATAACGGAATAAGTTATACAGATTGTCACATGTTAAACATAGTACAGTATAACGGAATAAGTTATACAGATTGTCACATGTTAAACATAGTACAGTATAACGGAATAAGTTATACAGATTGTCACATGTTAAACATAGTACAGTATAACGGAATAAGTTATACAGATTGTCACATGTTAAACATAGTACAGTATAACGGAATAAGTTATACAGATTGTCACATGTTAAACATAGTACAGTATAACGGAATAAGTTATACAGATTGTCACATGTTAAACATAGTACAGTATAACGGAATAAGTTATACAGATTGTCACATGTTAAACATAGTACAGTATAACGGAATAAGTTATACAGATTGTCACATGTTAAACATAGTACAGTATAACGGAATAAGTTATACAGATTGTCACATGTAAAAATAGTACAGTATAACGGAATAAGTTATACAGATTGTCACATGTTAAACAAAAAATAGTACAGTATAACGGAATAAGTTATACAGATTGTCACATGTTAAACAAAAAATAGTACAGTATAACGGAATAAGTTATACAGATTGTCACATGTTAAACAAAAAATAGTACAGTATAACGGAATAAGTTATACAGATTGTCACATGTTAAACAAAAAATAGTACAGTATAACGGAATAAGTTATACAGATTGTCACATGTTAAACAAAAAAAATAGTACAGTATAACGGAATAAGTTATACAGATTGTCACATGTTAAACATAGTACAGTATAACGGAATAAGTTATACAGATTGTCACATGTTAAACATAGTACAGTATAACGGAATAAGTTATACAGATTGTCACATGTTAAACATAGTACAGTATAACGGAATAAGTTATACAGATTGTCACATGTTAAACATAGTACAGTATAACGGAATAAGTTATACAGATTGTCACATGTTAAACATAGTACAGTATAACGGAATAAGTTATACAGATTGTCACATGTTAAACATAGTACAGTATAACGGAATAAGTTATACAGATTGTCACATGTTAAACATAGTACAGTATAACGGAATAAGTTATACAGATTGTCACATGTTAAACATAGTACAGTATAACGGAATAAGTTATACAGATTGTCACATGTTAAACATAGTACAGTATAACGGAATAAGTTATACAGATTGTCACATGTTAAACATAGTACAGTATAACGGAATAAGTTATACAGATTGTCACATGTTAAACAAAAAATAAGTTATAGTACAGTATAACGGAATAAGTTATACAGATTGTCACATGTTAAACAAAAAATAGTACAGTATAACGGAATAAGTTATACAGATTGTCACATGTTAAACAAAAAATAGTACAGTATAACGGAATAAGTTATACAGATTGTCACATGTTAAACAAAAAATAGTACAGTATAACGGAATAAGTTATACAGATTGTCACATGTTAAACAAAAAAATAGTACAGTATAACGGAATAAGTTATACAGATTGTCACATGTTAAACAAAAAATAGTACAGTATAACGGAATAAGTTATACAGATTGTCACATGTTAAACATAGTACAGTATAACGGAATAAGTTATACAGATTGTCACATGTTAAACATAGTACAGTATAACGGAATAAGTTATACAGATTGTCACATGTTAAACATAGTACAGTATAACGGAATAAGTTATACAGATTGTCACATGTTAAACATAGTACAGTATAACGGAATAAGTTATACAGATTGTCACATGTTAAACATAGTACAGTATAACGGAATAAGTTATACAGATTGTCACATGTTAAACATAGTACAGTATAACGGAATAAGTTATACAGATTGTCACATGTTAAACATAGTACAGTATAACGGAATAAGTTATACAGATTGTCACATGTTAAACATAGTACAGTATAACGGAATAAGTTATACAGATTGTCACATGTTAAACATAGTACAGTATAACGGAATAAGTTATACAGATTGTCACATGTTAAACATAGTACAGTATAACGGAATAAGTTATACAGATTGTCACATGTTAAACATAGTACAGTATAACGGAATAAGTTATACAGATTGTCACATGTTAAACATAGTACAGTATAACGGAATAAGTTATACAGATTGTCACATGTTAAACATAGTACAGTATAACGGAATAAGTTATACAGATTGTCACATGTTAAACATAGTACAGTATAACGGAATAAGTTATACAGATTGTCACATGTTAAACATAGTACAGTATAACGGAATAAGTTATACAGATTGTCACATGTTAAACATAGTACAGTATAACGGAATAAGTTATACAGATTGTCACATGTTAAACATAGTACAGTATAACGGAATAAGTTATACAGATTGTCACATGTTAAACATAGTACAGTATAACGGAATAAGTTATACAGATTGTCACATGTTAAACATAGTACAGTATAACGGAATAAGTTATACAGATTGTCACATGTTAAACATAGTACAGTATAACGGAATAAGTTATACAGATTGTCACATGTTAAACATAGTACAGTATAACGGAATAAGTTATACAGATTGTCACATGTTAAACATAGTACAGTATAACGGAATAAGTTATACAGATTGTCACATGTTAAACAAAAATAGTACAGTATAACGGAATAAGTTATACAGATTGTCACATGTTAAACAAAAAATAGTACAGTATAACGGAATAAGTTATACAGATTGTCACATGTTAAACAAAAAATAGTACAGTATAACGGAATAAGTTATACAGATTGTCACATGTTAAACAAAAATAGTACAGTATAACGGAATAAGTTATACAGATTGTCACATGTTAAACAAAAAAATAGTACAGTATAACGGAATAAGTTATACAGATTGTCACATGTTAAACAAAAAAAATAGTACAGTATAACGGAATAAGTTATACAGATTGTCACATGTTAAACAAAATAGTACAGTATAACGGAATAAGTTATACAGATTGTCACATGTTAAACATAGTACAGTATAACGGAATAAGTTATACAGATTGTCACATGTTAAACATAGTACAGTATAACGGAATAAGTTATACAGATTGTCACATGTTAAACATAGTACAGTATAACGGAATAAGTTATACAGATTGTCACATGTTAAACATAGTACAGTATAACGGAATAAGTTATACAGATTGTCACATGTTAAACATAGTACAGTATAACGGAATAAGTTATACAGATTGTCACATGTTAAACATAGTACAGTATAACGGAATAAGTTATACAGATTGTCACATGTTAAACATAGTACAGTATAACGGAATAAGTTATACAGATTGTCACATGTTAAACATAGTACAGTATAACGGAATAAGTTATACAGATTGTCACATGTTAAACATAGTACAGTATAACGGAATAAGTTATACAGATTGTCACATGTTAAACATAGTACAGTATAACGGAATAAGTTATACAGATTGTCACATGTTAAACATAGTACAGTATAACGGAATAAGTTATACAGATTGTCACATGTTAAACATAGTACAGTATAACGGAATAAGTTATACAGATTGTCACATGTTAAACATAGTACAGTATAACGGAATAAGTTATACAGATTGTCACATGTTAAACATAGTACAGTATAACGGAATAAGTTATACAGATTGTCACATGTTAAACATAGTACAGTATAACGGAATAAGTTATACAGATTGTCACATGTTAAACATAGTACAGTATAACGGAATAAGTTATACAGATTGTCACATGTTAAACATAGTACAGTATAACGGAATAAGTTATACAGATTGTCACATGTTAAACATAGTACAGTATAACGGAATAAGTTATACAGATTGTCACATGTTAAACATAGTACAGTATAACGGAATAAGTTATACAGATTGTCACATGTTAAACATAGTACAGTATAACGGAATAAGTTATACAGATTGTCACATGTTAAACATAGTACAGTATAACGGAATAAGTTATACAGATTGTCACATGTTAAACATAGTACAGTATAACGGAATAAGTTATACAGATTGTCACATGTTAAACAAAAAATAGTACAGTATAACGGAATAAGTTATACAGATTGTCACATGTTAAACAAAAAATAGTACAGTATAACGGAATAAGTTATACAGATTGTCACATGTTAAACAAAAAATAGTACAGTATAACGGAATAAGTTATACAGATTGTCACATGTTAAACAAAAAATAGTACAGTATAACGGAATAAGTTATACAGATTGTCACATGTTAAACAAAAAATAGTACAGTATAACGGAATAAGTTATACAGATTGTCACATGTTAAACAAAAAAAATAGTACAGTATAACGGAATAAGTTATACAGATTGTCACATGTTAAACATAGTACAGTATAACGGAATAAGTTATACAGATTGTCACATGTTAAACATAGTACAGTATAACGGAATAAGTTATACAGATTGTCACATGTTAAACATAGTACAGTATAACGGAATAAGTTATACAGATTGTCACATGTTAAACATAGTACAGTATAACGGAATAAGTTATACAGATTGTCACATGTTAAACATAGTACAGTATAACGGAATAAGTTATACAGATTGTCACATGTTAAACATAGTACAGTATAACGGAATAAGATTATACAGATTGTCACATGTTAAAAGTTATACAGATTGTCACATGTTAAACATAGTACAGTATAACGGAATAAGTTATACAGATTGTCACATGTTAAACATAGTACAGTATAACGGAATAAGTTATACAGATTGTCACATGTTAAACATAGTACAGTATAACGGAATAAGTTATACAGATTGTCACATGTTAAACATAGTACAGTATAACGGAATAAGTTATACAGATTGTCACATGTTAAACATAGTACAGTATAACGGAATAAGTTATACAGATTGTCACATGTTAAACATAGTACAGTATAACGGAATAAGTTATACAGATTGTCACATGTTAAACATAGTACAGTATAACGGAATAAGTTATACAGATTGTCACATGTTAAACATAGTACAGTATAACGGAATAAGTTATACAGATTGTCACATGTTAAACATAGTACAGTATAACGGAATAAGTTATACAGATTGTCACATGTTAAACATAGTACAGTATAACGGAATAAGTTATACAGATTGTCACATGTTAAACATAGTACAGTATAACGGAATAAGTTATACAGATTGTCACATGTTAAACATAGTACAGTATAACGGAATAAGTTATACAGATTGTCACATGTTAAACATAGTACAGTATAACGGAATAAGTTATACAGATTGTCACATGTTAAACATAGTACAGTATAACGGAATAAGTTATACAGATTGTCACATGTTACACAAAAAATAGTACAGTATAACGGAATAAGTTATACAGATTGTCACATGTTAAACAAAAAAATAGTACAGTATAACGGAATAAGTTATACAGATTGTCACATGTTAAACAAAAAATAGTACAGTATAACGGAATAAGTTATACAGATTGTCACATGTTAAACAAAAAACAGTACAGTATAACGGAATAAGTTATACAGATTGTCACATGTTAAACAAAAAAAAATAGTACAGTATAACGGAATAAGTTATACAGATTGTCACATGTTAAACAAAAAAATAGTACAGTATAACGGAATAAGTTATACAGATTGTCACATGTTAAACAAAAAAAATAGTACAGTATAACGGAATAAGTTATACAGATTGTCACATGTTAAACATAGTACAGTATAACGGAATAAGTTATACAGATTGTCACATGTTAAACATAGTACAGTATAACGGAATAAGTTATACAGATTGTCACATGTTAAACATAGTACAGTATAACGGAATAAGTTATACAGATTGTCACATGTTAAACATAGTACAGTATAACGGAATAAGTTATACAGATTGTCACATGTTAAACATAGTACAGTATAACGGAATAAGTTATACAGATTGTCACATGTTAAACATAGTACAGTATAACGGAATAAGTTATACAGATTGTCACATGTTAAACATAGTACAGTATAACGGAATAAGTTATACAGATTGTCACATGTTAAACATAGTACAGTATAACGGAATAAGTTATACAGATTGTCACATGTTAAACATAGTACAGTATAACGGAATAAGTTATACAGATTGTCACATGTTAAACATAGTACAGTATAACGGAATAAGTTATACAGATTGTCACATGTTAAACATAGTACAGTATAACGGAATAAGTTATACAGATTGTCACATGTTAAACATAGTACAGTATAACGGAATAAGTTATACAGATTGTCACATGTTAAACATAGTACAGTATAACGGAATAAGTTATACAGATTGTCACATGTTAAACATAGTACAGTATAACGGAATAAGTTATACAGATTGTCACATGTTAAACATAGTACAGTATAACGGAATAAGTTATACAGATTGTCACATGTTAAACATAGTACAGTATAACGGAATAAGTTATACAGATTGTCACATGTTAAACATAGTACAGTATAACGGAATAAGTTATACAGATTGTCACATGTTAAACAAAAATAGTACAGTATAACGGAATAAGTTATACAGATTGTCACATGTTAAACATAGTACAGTATAACGGAATAAGTTATACAGATTGTCACATGTTAAACATAGTACAGTATAACGGAATAAGTTATACAGATTGTCACATGTTAAACATAGTACAGTATAACGGAATAAGTTATACAGATTGTCACATGTTAAACATAGTACAGTATAACGGAATAAGTTATACAGATTGTCACATGTTAAACATAGTACAGTATAACGGAATAAGTTATACAGATTGTCACATGTTAAACATAAAATAGTACAGTATAACGGAATAAGTTATACAGATTGTCACATGTTAAACATAGTACAGTATAACGGAATAAGTTATACAGATTGTCACATGTTAAACATAGTACAGTATAACGGAATAAGTTATACAGATTGTCACATGTTAAACATAGTACAGTATAACGGAATAAGTTATACAGATTGTCACATGTTAAACATAGTACAGTATAACGGAATAAGTTATACAGATTGTCACATGTTAAACATAGTACAGTATAACGGAATAAGTTATACAGATTGTCACATGTTAAACATAGTACAGTATAACGGAATAAGTTATACAGATTGTCACATGTTAAACATAGTACAGTATAACGGAATAAGTTATACAGATTGTCACATGTTAAACATAGTACAGTATAACGGAATAAGTTATACAGATTGTCACATGTTAAACATAGTACAGTATAACGGAATAAGTTATACAGATTGTCACATGTTAAACATAGTACAGTATAACGGAATAAGTTATACAGATTGTCACATGTTAAACATAGTACAGTATAACGGAATAAGTTATACAGATTGTCACATGTTAAACATAGTACAGTATAACGGAATAAGTTATACAGATTGTCACATGTTAAACATAGTACAGTATAACGGAATAAGTTATACAGATTGTCACATGTTAAACATAGTACAGTATAACGGAATAAGTTATACAGATTGTCACATGTTAAACATAGTACAGTATAACGGAATAAGTTATACAGATTGTCACATGTTAAACATAGTACAGTATAACGGAATAAGTTATACAGATTGTCACATGTTAAACATAGTACAGTATAACGGAATAAGTTATACAGATTGTCACATGTTAAACATAGTACAGTATAACGGAATAAGTTATACAGATTGTCACATGTTAAACATAGTACAGTATAACGGAATAAGTTATACAGATTGTCACATGTTAAACATAGTACAGTATAACGGAATAAGTTATACAGATTGTCACATGTTAAACATAGTACAGTATAACGGAATAAGTTATACAGATTGTCACATGTTAAACATAGTACAGTATAACGGAATAAGTTATACAGATTGTCACATGTTAAACATAGTACAGTATAACGGAATAAGTTATACAGATTGTCACATGTTAAACATAGTACAGTATAACGGAATAAGTTATACAGATTGTCACATGTTAAACATAGTACAGTATAACGGAATAAGTTATACAGATTGTCACATGTTAAACATAGTACAGTATAACGGAATAAGTTATACAGATTGTCACATGTTAAACATAGTACAGTATAACGGAATAAGTTATACAGATTGTCACATGTTAAACATAGTACAGTATAACGGAATAAGTTATACAGATTGTCACATGTTAAACATAGTACAGTATAACGGAATAAGTTATACAGATTGTCACATGTTAAACATAGTACAGTATAACGGAATAAGTTATACAGATTGTCACATGTTAAACATAGTACAGTATAACGGAATAAGTTATACAGATTGTCACATGTTAAACATAGTACAGTATAACGGAATAAGTTATACAGATTGTCACATGTTAAACATAGTACAGTATAACGGAATAAGTTATACAGATTGTCACATGTTAAACATAGTACAGTATAACGGAATAAGTTATACAGATTGTCACATGTTAAACATAGTACAGTATAACGGAATAAGTTATACAGATTGTCACATGTTAAACATAGTACAGTATAACGGAATAAGTTATACAGATTGTCACATGTTAAACATAGTACAGTATAACGGAATAAGTTATACAGATTGTCACATGTTAAACATAGTACAGTATAACGGAATAAGTTATACAGATTGTCACATGTTAAACATAGTACAGTATAACGGAATAAGTTATACAGATTGTCACATGTTAAACATAGTACAGTATAACGGAATAAGTTATACAGATTGTCACATGTTAAACATAGTACAGTATAACGGAATAAGTTATACAGATTGTCACATGTTAAACATAGTACAGTATAACGGAATAAGTTATACAGATTGTCACATGTTAAACATAGTACAGTATAACGGAATAAGTTATACAGATTGTCACATGTTAAACATAGTACAGTATAACGGAATAAGTTATACAGATTGTCACATGTTAAACATAGTACAGTATAACGGAATAAGTTATACAGATTGTCACATGTTAAACATAGTACAGTATAACGGAATAAGTTATACAGATTGTCACATGTTAAACATAGTACAGTATAACGGAATAAGTTATACAGATTGTCACATGTTAAACATAGTACAGTATAACGGAATAAGTTATACAGATTGTCACATGTTAAACATAGTACAGTATAACGGAATAAGTTATACAGATTGTCACATGTTAAACATAGTACAGTATAACGGAATAAGTTATACAGATTGTCACATGTTAAACATAGTACAGTATAACGGAATAAGTTATACAGATTGTCACATGTTAAACATAGTACAGTATAACGGAATAAGTTATACAGATTGTCACATGTTAAACATAGTACAGTATAACGGAATAAGTTATACAGATTGTCACATGTTAAACATAGTACAGTATAACGGAATAAGTTATACAGATTGTCACATGTTAAACATAGTACAGTATAACGGAATAAGTTATACAGATTGTCACATGTTAAACATAGTACAGTATAACGGAATAAGTTATACAGATTGTCACATGTTAAACATAGTACAGTATAACGGAATAAGTTATACAGATTGTCACATGTTAAACATAGTACAGTATAACGGAATAAGTTATACAGATTGTCACATGTTAAACATAGTACAGTATAACGGAATAAGTTATACAGATTGTCACATGTTAAACATAGTACAGTATAACGGAATAAGTTATACAGATTGTCACATGTTAAACATAGTACAGTATAACGGAATAAGTTATACAGATTGTCACATGTTAAACATAGTACAGTATAACGGAATAAGTTATACAGATTGTCACATGTTAAAAATAGTACATTATAACGGAATACGTTATACAGATTGTCACATGTTAAACATAGTACAGTATAACGGAATAAGTTATACAGATTGTCACATGTTAAACATAGTACATTATAACGGAATAAGTTATACAGATTGTCACATGTTAAACATAGTACAATATAACGGAATAAGTTATACAGATTGTCACATGTTAAACAAAAAACTGACAAACTACTTCTCTGGAATTGAAATTTTCAGCCCAAGTAGCATTTTAAGCATATGTGAGATAAACACTCGGACCCGAGATACCTAGGGTTCAGATATACCCGACACTAAGTATGAACTACTTGCAAGAGGAAAAACAGAAAGTTAATACAGCACGAGCCTCTCCAATGGCTTCTTTCGGGTCTTTCAGTTGGAAATGTGAAAGTAGTCCACACATGAGAAATGCAGAGCGTATTCAATACCATCACTTTTTGAACCTCGGACCACTCGAGTTACAACATGACACGTCAGCCTATCTGACTTTACAAAATACTGTTTAAACTTTACGTCTATGTTTGGATCTAATTTACTTAAAATGAAGGGTTGTATTTTGTTTATTTTTCACATTAATGCCATTTTAAAGTTGTGACGTCAGATTCCAAACATTTTACGACAGCTATGAAGAATTTAATAACATATCTTATTGTTAAACAATGATTTATTTATTTAAAAAAAAGACACATTTTAGGCATAAAAATAGAATCATAGGCACTGGGAGTTTCGGAATTATGTAAACAAAGTTATTAATTTTACTTGTGAATGTGTTGGAACTGCTGGTTAGGTCCAAGATAGTTCGTGCATGCTGTAATGTATCTTTCTTGGTCTGATACAACTCCAGTAACAACTCTAGCACAGACTCGAGGTTCCTTTTTTTAAAAAACAGTTCTGTAAACTGTATAAAAGCAAATTGTAAAAAAGTGTGTTTGTTTGTTTCTTATAGCAAAGCCACATTGGGCTATCTGCTGAGCCTACCGAGGGGAATCGAACCTCTGATTTTAGCGTTGTAAATCCGTAGACTTACCGCTGGGGAGCGTGTAGAAAAGAACCGATTTCTTGGTCTCACGTTCACTCCACAACTCAAATGAAATATTTAAAATAAACGCCATGAGAGTATTTTCTAATGTGTTTAAAATATACAACGTAACCCTATAATTACCTGTGAGAACTGTATAACACAAACAATATGAATACCTTATGTTATCCCATTATTCCTACTATATAAAGTACAGGATGTCCACAAGTGACTTGTGTCTTTCAGAATTTGGTTGAGTGCAACCTTCCCGGGAATTGGACAGAGAGACCTGATACTCAAGAATGGGCCCCGAGATCTCTAGACATTATTCCCAATGGATTTCATTTTTTCTTTTTGGAAGATGCAAGTGCGTACAAATAGAATAGAAGAGATACCGAACGTGTGAAACAATGAATGGAAATACCGTGTCCAAACTTGATTCGTATTACAAGGACAGCACGTGAAAGACATTCTCTGTTGATGGTTCCAAACTTTTCGAGTACCCTGTTTGGTTTGGTTTGAATTTCACACAAGACTTGCCATCCTTAATTTAACACTAATAAACTACGCAGTCAACGCCACCCACCGCCAACTCTTAGACTAATCCTTTACCAACGAACAACAATGGGATTGGTGGACACATTATAACACCAGTGCGACTGAAAGAGCGAGCACGTTTGATGACAAAGATTCGAACCCGCGAATTCAATATTGCGAGTCGAGCGTGCACTAACCATTAGGCTGTTTCACAGTGCAAGAACTGTACAACACAATTTATTCATATATAACAAAAATAGAAAGCGAATTTAAAATAAAGCCAAAAACAAATCTTTGTTTGTTTCATTAGAATTAACCAAAAAGCTACAGAATGGGCTATCTGTGCTATGCCCACTACTGGTGCCGAAACCCAGTTTTTAACAATGTGCGTCCGCAGACATACCGCTGTGCCACTGGGGGCGCAAAAAGATTGTATGCCTTTGTTTTCGAATTTCGCGCTAGCCGTCCCTAATTTAGCAGTGCAAGACCAGTGAGAAGGCAGCTAGTCATCACCACCCACCGCCAACTCTTGAGCTACTCTTTTACCAACGAATAGTGGGATTGATCGTCAAATTATAACGCCCCCACCGCTGAAAGGGCGAACATGTTTAGCGTGACGGGGATTCGAACTCGCGACCCTCAGATTACGATTCAAATACCTTAACCACCTGGCCATACCGAGCCCTTATTTAAGTTTAGTTGAATCTGAAGTGGTATTTGAACCTTATTGTTATAGATTATCTGTACAGTTACACCCTGTAGAGTGACTAAACTGGTACTAGATAAAACAGGAAAAATTCACGAATTATTTGGTTATGTGTATATAATTTATTCGTGGTAATGCAATAGTCAGTTATTTTTCATACGTATATAACTAACAAGAAACGTCATCACACTAGCACGATGAAGCAATCAAACCCAATGAAAAGACCCACATTATAAGTGGCTACAGGACAATACTGTAGAAGTACCAATGACAGCCACTATTTCTGATATATCACGGAATACCGGATCACCACGTGACATACAAACAATTGTTTCGTCACTTTATCACGAACTGTGACAATTAAAAGTTTTTCTCGTAATGACAAGGAGATTTCAGGAACGTTTTAGTCTGAACCTAAAGGTGGCTGTGTGTGAGAAAAGTGTGCTAAGCGGCCCAGTGCTCGTGGGTTGATGCAAGAATAAAACAAGCACGTGTGTTTTCGTCTCCCACGAACAAAGAATACGGATACCTCTGTTTTCGTTTCCCAACCAGATAAATTGTAATCTCTATAATTCTGCGATTAAATTCATTTTTCTGTTAAATATTACTCGCTTGAGGGCGTTGCCCGCTAGTACAGCGGTAAGTCTACTGATTTACAACGCTAAAACCAGGAGTTCGAATCCGCTCGGTGGACTCAGCAGATAGATCATCATTCAAAAGTGTGTTTGTAGGCTTTGACAAAACATGCCTGATAGACTATCTGTATCCCGCTGGTACAGCGGTAAGTCTACTGATTTACAACGCTAAAATCAGGGGTTCGATTCCCCTCGGTGGACTCAGCAGATGGCCCGTTGTGGCTTTGCTATAAGAAAACACACACACACACACAATCGCTTGATGACATTTATGTCTCTTTAAAGCTATGGCAAACGTATAGTAAACTGAACAAAAATCAAACCTTTTCAGGATATTTCAATATCCATCCTGATATTATACGTTTTTATTGGTAATCAAACTTAAAATATCACATAAGTGTCGTTGTTTACTAGAACTGTAAATCGATACTTACGGTTTGTAGAATATTTCTTCAGTGTGGTTTTTCACTAAAACTGAAAATCGACCATTTCTTGACTCAGAAGTTTTGGGCCCGTCTACACAAAACTAACTAATTATTATCTGATAGATTAGAAAGGAATCAGAGTCAACAGCACGCACCGCCAACTCTTCACTACTCTTCTCTGAACCTTGTTTTTAGTTCACTCCTTTTCTTCAGATGATAAGTTTGAACTGCTTCTGTGCAGTACGTATTCTAAATCCCTTTCAGGCTTCGTTTAAGCCTAGCTATTATAAAAAGACCGAAAGTAAATGTATATAATTTTATTTTTATTTTCAGGTTGACTGGGAATGTAATATTCACTTGCTTTTCACTAGGTCAGTGTGGTCCAACTGGAGCTACACGGTCCTACAACTGAGTTTATCAAGCCCCGCACACTTATTCTTACTCATATATATGTTAGCTATTAGGCTTATAGCAGTAAAAGTATTTACTCGTGAATAACTTTTAATGGGAAAGTTTCATTCCAGTATGTGTGCTAAACGTAATGAATAAAGTATGACCTTTCAGTGCTTCTACCCTATAAGGAAAAGACTGAACTATCCTGGGCTAGGCCAGTGCTTTTTCTGTATCCATAAATAGCCATGATAACATGAAGCCGTTTTAGCAAATCTAAGTCTACCCTAAAATGGGACTGAGAACCATCTGGAGGGTTATCTGTTTCAATTGATCGCATCAGTATACAACAGTGTGTTGTCTGTTGCTCAGTTAGAACACACTACAATGGCATCCCTTAATGAATGCTTAATGTTGCAATAGTGCGTATGCCATGAATCACGAGAAGAAGTATACACTTCGAAGGCTACAACATGACATATGAACTTCAGGCTACAACATGAACTTCAAAAGCAAGAAATAAAAATATTTGTTACTCTTACTTTTTAAATATTTTGTTTACTCTTGAACCAGGACATGTTCGAAGAATCTGTGCAAGAATATCTAGCAAAAAGGTATTGTTCTGTCTTTGGAACTACTTTCTTCCATCGGGCCTAACATGGCCTGGTGGATAAGCCATACGATTCTCAGTCTGAGAGTTGCTGGTTCGAACTCCATAACCGAACATGCTCACTATTTCAGCTGCAAGAAAGTTAAGGTGTCACGTTCAATTCTTCTGATCGATTACAGTAGCCCAAGAGTTGACGGTGGGTGGTGATGAATGGCTACCTTCTCTCTCGGTGTATCATCGATTGCGCTCTCTCTGGTAGTAATGATTATCGTATTTCAATTGTACTACAAGCTTTTGTGAAAGACGGCGAGGCCAAGATTAGATCATTTCAAGGAATGTCTGATTTCAAGGTCACATTTCAGAAAACCAAAAGCACAGAAATGAATTAATGGGACTTTAACGTAAACTGTTTTCATGCAAAAACTGGGAGTTAGGCCAGTGAATGGACATCGTCTATATTACAGCATTAACCCTTCTCCAAAAGTAAGTTCAGAATAAAATGGCTAATAAGTACACAAGGACTACTTCCTATATTAACACTAATTAAAATCTATTTCTTTAAACAGAACTATTTACGTACCATGCCAGTGATGCCGACATGGTCAGACGGTTAAGACCTCGACTCGTAATCTGACGATCGCAGGTTCGAATCCCCGTCACACTAAACAATGTCGTCCTTTGAGTTGTGGGGGCCTTATAAGTGACGGTCCATCTTAGTATTAGTTGGTAAAAAGAGTTAGCCCAAGAGTTATCGGTGAGTGGTGATGACTAGTTGCCTAAATTAGGGATGGGTAGCACAGATAGCCCTCGTGTGGCTTTGTGCGAAATTCAAAACAAACAATATCAGTGGTCCAATGGGATACATACAAGAAAAATACTTGCTTCACGAATATGTCGGAGAAGGGGTTAACATGGACACCGGTCCCATTTTCACTAATATGTACCAGACGTTAGACTTCGTGCTTTATTATGATGTAGTCGTACCTTACACGTGCCCTGGCCAGATGGTACAGACACGTCATCTTCTCGTGGCAGTACATTCTTCAACAGTAAATAATATTCGTTTCGCGTTCACTGAGCAGTTCTTGAAGTTAAATTTCCCCGTAATGTTTTGAATATGTCAAGTACAATAAGACCTCGTTCAGTGTTGCAACGAACATACATTTCTTACTTGCATGTTTTCTACACAGTTTTGTGAATTTGTTTGTTTTTTTGGAATTTCGCACAAAGCTACTCGAGGGCTATCTGTGCTAGCCGTCCCTAATTTAGCAGTGTAAGACTAGAGGGAAGGCAGCTAGTCATCACCACCCACCGCCAACGCTTGGGCTACTATTTTACCAACGAAAAGTGGGATTGACCGTCACATTATAACGCCCCCACGGCTGGGAGGGCGAGCATGTTTGGCGCGACTCGGGCGCGAACCCGCGACCCTCAGATTACGAAGCGCACGCCTTAACGCGCTAGGCCATGCCAGGCCCCAGTTTTGTGAAGCTTTTGTTTCTTTCTCTAATATGTATGGATAACAGCTTGTGCAATCAGGACTTTGTTTTTTTTTAAATATTTGTTTATCTAAGAATATGCTTTCAAACCTAAACAAGGCTTAACTGCGCCAACCTTTTGAGCTGACTGACGAGAGTGAAGGCAGATAGTCAGTAACACGCACCGTCAATACTTGGGCTCCTTATATCTCAATAAACATTGAAACTTGACTTCGAGAACGGGACGTGAACCAAGAACCCTCAGATTCAGAGTCTGAGCACGCTTATTACTACAACAATTATGGCTCCTTCAGAACAGTATGATCTTAGTGAATGGATTGAATAGGATATGCGCAGCTTGTTCACGATCACTTTGGACGCGAGGCTTAGTGGGTAGTCCTAGCTTACAAACTGTGGTAGAAGTAGCAGCAGACGATCTTCATGTTTTGCACGTTAATATAAATGTACCGATCTTCACCTTGTTATAGAACTATTGTTCTATTTCGCTAAACGAATATCCATTATAGAGATCATAACAGGTTCTGCAGCCACCAGTCTACCACTGTCCACATTACACTGATCGAATCGCCCGCCTGCCGGCCCGGCATGGCCAAATGATTCGGGCGTTCGACTGCAATTTGAGGGTCGCGAATTCGAGTCCCCGTCAAACCAAAACATACTCTCCCTTTCATCCGTGGGGGCGTAATAAAGCGTCGACCAATCCCACTATTCTTTGGTAAAAAGAGTAGCCCAAAAGTTCGCGGTGGGGGGTTATGACTATCTGCCTTCCCCTTAGCCTTACACTGCTAAATTAGGGAAGCCTAGCGTAGATAGCCCTCGTGTAGCTTTCCACGAAATTAATGTACTGTAGCTTTCCACCGTGAACTAAACTTGAGGCGACTAACATGTCGACCATAGCGCCACGACTTACAAATGCTAGAATATTCAAACCTTTCTTATAAAGTGTGCTAAACCTTCTGCACAACCCACGAGATGTTCTGATAATTATTAAGTAATTCCCTACTTCAAAATCCAGAAACTTTCTAAATACTTTAATATAAGTCTCACTTTTTAAAAAGATATTAGTCACTTTTAAAGTCATTATAGTTACTACATACAGACACACGTGATTTCTGAGGTAACTTATTTGTATCCGATAATAGATTAGAACGTTAGTTTTTTAAGTACAATACAATGTAAAATTAATATTCTTAGAAATCAGTGATGTTTCGAAAATATGAAATAAAGAAAAAGAAACCAAAGAGATTCAAAGAAATTCTCAGCTACAAAGTAACGCAATTTTTAAACGTTTATCCTTGATGAATACCAATCGTGTAAATATATATGTGTGTATAACGCCCTTGTTTTCCTTGACAAGCTACATTTGGTAATATGTTGTAGACACAAAACTATTTGAAAGTCAGATGCGCCATCTATACTGAAAAAAAAAAAATTGGCTTTTAGCCAAATGGGTGCTTCTGTTATCGTTCAACTGTTTCGAGAATTTCCTTCAAGCCACATACAAAGGAAAAACAAAACGTGTTATATGTAATACCACGTTCGTTATGTAAATGCTTTAACGTGTTAATGATTTTGTCTTTTTCTTCTTTCAATTAGCTTTGATATTAACAGAAATATGTCAACGTTATTAGTTTCTTCTTCGTCTATATCAGCCATTTTGCTCGGATATCTTTGGTAAAGTACGATGTTAGGGGTAAGATTTCAAATAAAGTTAAAGTTCGAGACAACAACTAGTTATTTTTTATTCATATTTAAAAATATATAATAATTTTAGATCTAAGATGGCGTTTTCGACACACTGAAACTCACGCTGCTCACTTCCCATTTTTTTTACGCAACTACATTTACTGGCCACCAGGTGTCACTTTTAAGTCCTTCAGGCTTTGTTTGCCGTTAGCCTAATAGGTTATCTGTACTACTTCCATTGCAGGGATCACACATCAACTTTTGGCATCACGAGGTCTCGGGCTTACCGATGAGCCACCAGATGGCTCTTCAGGTATCAACTACTTTTGAATTCACTTACAAGAACACAACAGATTATAGTTGTTCGACATCACAGATTGCAGGGTTGCTGTTTCATAAATCGATCTCAAATGTTTAATACCACCTTCCTCTGTCTGTTACTTCTACGAAATGTGCAAATAGTTGCTGAGAAAGATACCACTCCTTAATGACATGCGTACAAAGACTTATCAAACATTTTGTTCTTTCTTTTAAGGTACGGTTGGTTTTGTTTTCCTACAAAAATCAACTCTGATACAGTTCATCTGAACCTTAATTATTTTTGTTACTTCATCACCCTACATATATATAAAACAAAGGGCTACAAAAAACATTAAAAGCAATATCTCGATCTATATATATATATATATATATATATATATATATACAATCAGGTGAATAAAACGCCTGTCTTTCCTATACCTTTTCATATTCTTGTAAGATATATTTATTTTTTTCACCTCACTCTTATTGAACTAACGCTCGTTCAAAGTAACTTAGCTTTGTTTTAAGGTCTACTGAAGACTAATATAATTTTTTAAAGCACGCTAAATATCCTACATCTTACTAACATAATATTGTATGTTGGCATGTGCATGTCTAATGTGAGATAAAATAAATTTATTAAATATCAAAATACAGCAGAAAGATTTTTTAACAACCTTTTGAGCTTGCGGCAAAGGCCCCGGCATGGCCAGGTGGGTTAAGGCGTGCGACTCGTAATCTGAGAGTCGCGGGTTCGAATCCCCGTCGCACTAAACGTGCTCGCCCTTTCAACCTAGGGGGTGTTATAATGTTACGGTCAATCCCACTATTCGTTGGTAAAAGAGTAGCCCAAGAGTTGGCGGTGGGTGGTAATGACTAGCTGCCTTCCCTCTAGTCTTACACTACTAAATTAGGGACGGCTAGCGCAGATAGCCCTCGTGTAGCTTTGCGCGAAATTAAAAAAAAAAAACCTTTCGTCGGCACTTCAAGAAGTAAACCGATTTTTCAGAAATATTGTTAATAACAACACCATCTGGTGGTAAAAAAATACCAATACTTTACTTTTAAATCTTCCAAATACCAAAACACGTGAATGATTTAAAGCATACGAAAAAAAAAGCGTCTACTACTAAAGTGGACTAGCGAATCAGTTAGCACAGCAATAGTTGTGACGGAATGTTTTGTTTTACTTTTAATAGTGGTAAAAGATCGATATATCATTTGGTCACGAAACCCCGAAACCATATTTTTATTTTTTAAAAAGTCTTTAATTAGTATAATAAATGAACTTCATAAGAATGTATTCGCAACATAATGACGTGTGTATATACTAATCTGAGAAAGTATTTTTTCAATGGTGCAATGATTATACGATCCCTGCAAACGAAACTTAATGATCTCCTTAAGGTCTTGGGAAGTTTTTAATAGCAACGAATCGTGTAAAGGAAAGTATAATCAAACTAAGGCAACAAAAATGAAAGTCGTAACTATTGGAAACCGGTTTAAAGAGAGGTTGTAAAACTCGAAATACGTAAACACTCTCTTAGAAAAAGTAAGTAAAATATTGAAGGCGCCGTGTTGATAAAGTTATGTCCAAGAGGGCGCACTGCAAAGTCTTCGGGTCTTAACTCATTTTTAAGTCCTCGTGACATTAATAGCATTGTAAACTACGTAAAAGGACTAAAGACAAAATATTGTAGTCTTTTCCAAAAGATTTTATATCCAACTTTCTGTTCTATAAAATGTTAAGTTCGAGACTTTAAAAACTGGTGTTTTGAATAGTTTATTCAGTTAGGATAACTCTCAAGGTTCACCTTCCTCATAGTTGAATGAAACCTACTTATGAATTTGCTTTAACTGGTTTCTTTGGAATTTCGCTAAAAGCTACACGAGGGCTATCTGCGCTAGCCGTCCTTAATTTAGCAGTGTAAGACTAGAGGGAAGGCAGCTAGTCATCACCACCCACTGCCGACTCTAGGGCTACTCTTTTACCAACGAATAGTGGGATTGATCGTCACAGTATAACGCCCCCACGGCTGAAAGGGCGAGCATGTTTGGTGTGACGGGGATTCTAATCCGCGATTCTCGGATTCCGAGTCGAGTACCTTAACCACCTGGCCATGCTGGGGCCTCCTTTTTTCTACTTAATATCTGAATTTTTTTAATTTCTTAAAAAGCAAGGAACCTTTTCCGAGTCAGAACTTGGAAAATGGCTTATTTTTTTTAAATGATTGACATAGATTATGTTAATACCAACTAATATTTACTACAGAAAACTAATAATATTTTGCGTTCTACTTCTTGTTTTTTATGAGTAAATACGAAGTTACGCAATGGCTGTCCGTGTTGTCGAAACAGCTGGGCCACTGATGCGTTCTGTTTAATAAGATTTTATCATCCGGTTATTACTTCCCCATAACAAGGCCAAAGGTAACCTATTTTAACCTCTCGCACCACTATACGGTAGTGTGCCACTTCTCAATCCACGAATCAACACTAAAATGACGTTACATAAGGGACGCTTAACGTTGCACTTTGTACTTTCGTGACGTCAGTAAAACTTGCGCATGAAACATAAAACATGGTATTGTGCGCAGTAACACGTCACGTGATATCACAGCAAGGACATATTGAACATATAATATACATCATGTAATATCACAGCAAGGATATATTGGACATATCCTATATTTCACATGATATCTCAGCAATAAGGATGCACTAATCATATCATTTTTCACTCCGTTGAATCTCCGAAATTCGTAGAACAACGCTGTCAAGTTTCGTCACTACAAACACACAATATACAAAAACGCCCTCTAGACGAAAAATCTTCACACTGTCAATTCCGAAGTCTTGAAAATTATTTTATACAAATAAAAACTGAGCCATAAGTTCGAGCTCCTGTTATTGTATACTCTAACAGAAACCAAATAAGTAATCTAAGTTAATTTTTGATGCGAACAGACAGAAAAATAACAACTAAACCACTTCTCAGACTACGCCGAACCTACGGACCGTGAAAATCAGATTTAAAATCAGAACCGCTTAGCACAGTCAGTCTCTATTGGTTAGAAGAGAAACCATCAGTAAGACAACAAATACCTATCTAGTTATTCTGTTACACTTGCAATATCCTCCCTTCTCCATAGCAGAAAATGCGAAGCGTATTCCCCAGTGTATCGCGTCAGTGAGTTTGGACTTCCGAACCGAAGCCCGAATGTTGGAATCCGAACTGAAAAGTTGATTCAAAGTACGAATCGTGCACAGTGTTAAACAAAAGAACTTCAGCGTACAATAAACAAGTAAAACAGTCTCAGAGCTCAGACCGTTACATTCGGATAAGGAACGAACGCTTATCAGAAATGTATAAATTCATAATAATACTGGACCATTCGTAACACTTAATACCAATAATATTTCGAAAACTAACTTTGGAGGGGAATCATAAATCATGTGTTTCAATAAATAACTAAATCCGTGTCGCTATATAATAAAATGTTGGGTTTTGCGAAAAGTGGGTTGAAAAGAAAACGACTGATAGAACGTTTGATATTATTGAACAATAATCGTCCCAATAGACACGTCTGAACAAACACACCGATTCATCTCCGTGTGTACGGACGTATGGCATTTCTCTGGTGTCACAGTGACACGATTTAATACAAACATGTCTCTGTTCTGCACATGTGCATGTCGTATCTGCCATTACCGATAACAACGTTTCTTTGAGACTTCTTTCAATACTCCCTCCCCCACACCCCCTCTTTTCTCTGGTAGACATACCAGGCAAGCTGAGACAATAGAAGCTTCATAATACGACCGCGTGTTTTAGGAACATTGGACTCTATCGACAACAGTAGCAATGCTAAACCAGCCAGGCGGAGAACACGGGATATCAAGCGAAAGAAGTTTGATATAACATCATTGACTGTTGGTCTTGTGTAAAAAATAAAAGACAAAAGCCAGTGTTGGTTTGGTTTCGGTGGGGATTCATGTTTTCAGAGAATAGGGTAGGCACGTGAAGAAGTGTTCTTTTTACCAATCATAATCACAGAAGACAAAAACTGAGTATTGGAAAAATGATTATGTTTTGTTTTTTTTCCAGGCCTAACTATGCTCCTTCCTTTGTCTTTGTTTTGCTCATATTTAGGTTTTGGCTGAATGAGATAATTCCAATATTCAGTTCAACATAAACGTAACATATGTGTTGGTCTGTATCTCAACTTTGCTATTAACTATTCACATACAAGCTGCCAGTTAAATATAATTTTTCAAAGGGTAAAACGCGAGACATAAATACACAAAATGTCTAAAAACAGAAACCAATGAAGGGTAAATTGAAAAATAATAGAAAATTTCACCATCAGTAACAATACTAGTAATTCTCATATATTTTTGTCCTCATACAGAAAATTAGGTATAGATCCTCGACTGTATTATAAATATTAATATGACTGGGAAATTAATATGACTTTCATTATCTGTTTAAAGTGTGACCTGGCAGTTTGACTTCCATCATTTGTTATAAACGTGACCTGTAAGTTTGACTTTCATCATTTGTTATAAACGTGACCTGTAAGTTTGACTTCCATCATTTGTTATAAACGTGACCTATAAGTTTGACTTTCATCATTTGTTATAAACGTGACCTGTAAGTTTGACTTTCATCATTTGTTATAAACGTGACCTGGAAGTTTGACTTTCATCATTTGTTTAAACAGTGACCTGGAAGTTTGACTTTAATCATTTGTTATAAACGTGACCTGTAAGTTTGACTTTCATCATTTGTTATAAACGTGACCTGGAAGTTTGACTTTCATCATTTGTTTAAAGAGTGACCTGGAAGTTTGACTTTAATCATTTGTTATAAACGTGACCTGTAAGTTTGACTTTCATCATTTGTTATAAACGTGGCCTGGAAGTTTGACTTTCATCATTTGTTATAAACGTGGCCTGGAAGTTTGACTTCCATCACTTGTTTAAAGTGTGACTAATCTTTTAAACTCAATAGTTTTATTTAAAATGAGAACCAGGATGATTCATGGTTGATTTAGAGTAAAGTTATGACTTGACTGTAATTCCTGAAACACTTAACTTTTAAAACGCAAGGAACAGTCTGGAAAGCCAAGAAAATAAACCTAAACAAAACCTAAAGTCAACAGTGATAAAGAACCTGGTACTAACACAGTTGTAATACAACACAAATTGTTGTTGGATACAGCCTTTTCTATTATTATTCCATTTCAGTAGACCAATTCAGATTCTCCATGAACCGTTTTGTTAGATTTTATCAACTTATTCGTCATTTGTTTTGTAAAGAACTATTTTTATTTTCCTTAGAGACCATATTATATTGGATTTTTAAACACCACTCCATAATTCAACCAGAATCTAATTGTTTGTGTGATTTACTCCACAAGGGGTTTTTTTCTGCGCTAGCTGTCCCCAAATTTAACAGTGTTAGGCGTTAGTCATCACCAACCACCGACAATTCCTGGGCTACTCTTTTATCAACGAATAGTGGGATTGGCCGTCATATTTTACGTTCCCACGGCTGAAAATATATATTTGATGTGACGGGGAATTGTAGTTTACGAATTGTAATCTGAGGGTTGCGGGTTTGAATCCCCGTCGCGCCAAACATGCTCGCCCTTTCAGCCGTGGGGGCGTTATAATGTGACGGCCGTGACGGTCGATCTCACTATTCGTTGGTAAAAGAGTAGCCCAAGAGTTGTCGGTGGGTGGTGAAAACTAGCTGCTTTCCCTCTTGTCTTACACCGCTAAATTAGGGACGGCTAGCACAGATAGCCGTCGTGCAGCTTTGTTCAAAATTAAAAAAAAAAACATTACGAGTCGAAAGCCCGAACTACCTGGTCATGGCGGACCCACCACGATCTAAACATTCAAACATAAACTACATTTTAACGTTCACCATCTTTTATGTCAAGAACAAACTGTCAACTTTTATTCCATTAAATATTTAATCTGTGATACATTTTGTTTCAACCTGGTGAGCATAGGGTTATTTTCATGTTTAAAAACGAGTCTAATTGGACAATATCCCGTAAATACAAAGGATGGTCAAAAATTACTATCGTCACTTTAAGGTTACCCTGCTATGAAGACGAAAACTATAGAACGAACATTATTGTCAGCGCGCGCAAAACAAAAGGGGTCATTGAAAGGAAATTATTACACGTTGCCACCAGAGGGCGCACTTAGATACTGCAGCATGTCTTCATTCACTCTCAATTACAGCGTTCCATTCAGGAATAATTTTGAAAAGAGTTGATTGTGATGTGTTCTATGGAATAAAAGTAGCTTCTGTCAGCATGAGTGATGATGACTGAATCGAATCCAAGTGGATAAGAACCTAGAGGAGACTCCATGATCAGTAATCTGTTGGAATGAGGTCTGGGATCAGATAAATAGTTTTTGTAGTCAGAATCCAAGTGATTTCAATCTACAATTTTTTTCCATATAATTAATTATGGCTCCAAGTAACTTCATCATGTTTCAACAATTCCTTTTCATATGATTAATTATGGATCCAAGTAACTTCATCATGTTTCAACAATTCCTTTTTATATGATTAATTATGGATCCAAGTAACTTCATCATGTTTCAACAATTCCTTTTTATATGATTAATTATGGATCCAAGTAACTTCATCATGTTTCGGATATTCCTTTGTACATGCTAACCAAACTGTCTGATGACAGTGTTAACCAAACTGTCTGATGACAATGTTAACCAAGCTGTATGTGACAGTGTTGACCAAGGTGTCTGATGACAATGTTGACCAAGCTGTAAGATAACAATCCACATTTATTTCTTTTTATCAGATCATCTTTTCCATCATGTACTTATAATTAATAACTATTTTACCCAGTTTTCATGGCTACACTTGTATGTAGAATAAGAAGGACTTCGGCGGAAATAAAACACAGAAAATATAAGGATGCCCCATTTATCAAATGGAGCCTCCATTGTTAAAATCTTGAAACATTGAAAAAATCTAAGTTTTAAATTCAGAAGTAAGTGTGAAAACCCCAGCCTATAATGTTCCACAACTAATAGACCAGTCACTCTCTGCGACCAGTCGTTTTTCAAAATAAAACAAATTTAAAGTACTGAATTAGGCTAAAATGAAAGACCACTAACGGGAGACAATTATAACCTACCCCTCACGTTGATGTCTGACAACTTAATCACAGGCATGTGAAAAATTTGTGTGACAATTTTCGTTTCATTGACTTTGTTGAGGGATACTATATCCCCTTTTATACTAGATCCCTTTGTTTTATTTGTTCTACATATGATTCTCTCCTTGTAATTTGTATTTTAATAATACACAGAACAAAATACAATATCAGTGATGTCGAGAAACCCACTTGTTGAGAAATTTATATGCAAAAACGGCTCGTTTGGGTTGAGAAAATCGCTCTTCTATGTAAAATATTTTCTCAACCCAAACGAGCCGTTTTTGCATATAAAAATACAATATATTGAGTACGTCATGGTACAATAATTTTCAATATGCAAATCAGCAAGTCATGTGACAACTAAATCCGACATAAAGTCACTTTGAATGGAATGTATCAAAACTACATTTGGCATTGCTTACCGTTTCTTGAATAGTGTAATGCCACTGAATACTGATATCTTTTGGGAAGGATATGTAACATATCGAATGGGGATATCCCTTATACTTAATAGCATTGGAAAACATAGTAATATGGAATAACTTGGGACATCAGATCCATCCAGAATGAGACCTGCAACAAGTCAGATTCCAGATATGGTAAAGTACTAGGTCTTGTAACAGCCTTACAACAGAGACGCTTGAAAAATAAACTAAGCTACCCGACTGTTGTCAAGATGCAAAGTCAACAGATGGAGTGTAACCAGACGAAGAGATACGAGTTGTAACGACATGGTGAGACTTTAAATATAACGTACTCAACCTGTGCAGTTATTCTACAAGGTAAACTTTCTTTCAATTAAATAAAAAAATAATTAAGGTGAAGACCATATTTTATTTACACGAAACATCTTTCAATGTATCTATATGAAAATATCTATCTATTTATATGTGTGATATTTTCAAGTCGAATGGTACTTCGTACGACACATGGGCTGAACAACCAGGTGTGAGATCCCTAGGTTCAGCCTAACCGTCCCTAACTTTGAACTAATGCTCAGAGGGAAGGCAACCAGTTAATATCAACAGCCGCCTACTGTGCTACACTTTTCCGATTAATGGAATTGACTGTCACTTTTATGAATGCGTATAGATGAAAATGTTTACAATACTAAAGTGGATAATAACAGCCCTATCTGAACAAGCTGAATAGCTGGATAGATTTAAATTAGAAAATAAAGGCAGATATGCACACTGATAAACTGATACTGAAAGAAACAGGGAAATATAGACAGAATGATACATAGATATAGACAGACAAAAACGGGCAGATGCAGAAAGATAGAAAGCAGCAGGTCAAGTATAGACGGAAAGCTAACAGATAGGCAGTGAAAACTCATAAAATCATTATGGCAAAGACAGAGCCGAGCTGTAGCGTTAGTCTCAAGTGTAGAATAGGGTTTACTATATACATGAGAGTTTCTTGCTTGAGTAATCTGTGTCATGAAACATGTGACGATAAGACAACAGGAGACACATGAGAATAGAATAGTTACGGTGAGAACAAAACAGTCACAACTAGGCATTACGTGGATGCTATCAACTTAGATAACCTAATGGTAGCGAACAGGAAGCCAGAAAGTTTAATCCAGTGAGCTGATCCAGTTGATGATGGCGGTAATCAACATCAGTTGTCAGAAAACAGGATACAACAATAACTTGATTACTCATGAACGACAGCCACATAATTGATTCAGTATAAAAAAAACATGACGTCTTCATCACGCGAAACGTTCTTAAAAGTTAACCTTAAAAGTCACTAAGAAGCTCAGAATGTTAACAATATTTGCTAAACTGTTTATTCACAACAATGACTCCACTGTTTCAGTTTTTTTCCCATGATTCATATTAAAATGATTTTCAAGAGTAACAACATCAACATTTTCTTTAACTGTTTATAATAATTTCTTTAAATTAAAAATAATTAAGGTGAACACCACATTTTACTTACACGAAACATCACTCAATGTAGCTATATGTAAATATCTATCTATGTATATGTGTTTTATTTATACGAAACATCACTCAATGTAGCTATATGTAAATATCTATGTATACGTGTTTTTATTTATACGGAACATCTCTCAATGTATTTACATGTAAATATCTATCTATGTATACGTGTTTTTATTTATACGAAACATCTCTCAATGTATTTACATGTAAATCTCTATCTATGTATATGTGTTTTATTTATCTCTAGGTTCAGCCTAACTTTGAACTGATGATCAGAGGTTAATATCCTCCTAAGGAGTGAGTAACTAACTGAAACATCAAAAATAATAAAACTGTGAGGGTTTCGTCAGATCACTGTCGTTCTCCAATTCTATTGTTCTAACGCCAAGGGGCTGAACTCTCCCTAGGGGACTTGTCCCCCAGTTCAGTAAACAAAGAACAATGTTGAATAATAACCTTCCTCTGCACAAAGAACAATGTTGAATAATAACCCTCCTATACACAAAGAACAATGTTGAATAATAACCTTCCTATACACAAAGAACAATGTTGAATAATTACCTTCCTATACACAAAGAACAATGTTGGATAATGACCTTCCTGTACACAAAGAACAATGTTGAACAATGACCTTCACTAATTCCTTTATTATTAACTCCTTAATGACGTCATTAGGTTATATACTCTGTTTTTAAATAACTCACTAAACTAAACTGATTAAGTAATTGACTGTTTAAACTGAAAATCAAATTTCTAAAGAAAAGTCGGAATGCGCTCCATTTCAGGATTTGTTTTATCACGCTTTTCTTGCAAAAACACTTAAAGAAACCAACTAGTGCATACCATCGAAGGGTTACCATGTAAAACATCACAGTAACCGAGTCAGCCAACTTTAGGTGACGGATGCTAACACACCTACATACATATAATGGATCATTTTTGCAGTAAGACGACCTCGAAGCAACATGTTGTTGTTGTTTTGTTGTTGTTTTGAATTAAGCACAAAACTACACAATGAGCTATCTGTGTTCTGCCCACCACGGGTATCGAAACAAAGTTTTTAGCGTTGTAAGTCCACAGACATACCGCTAAGCCACTGGGGGGCTCGAAGCAACATAAAAAACACATACATATATATATACTGTATAAATATTATAGAAAATACGATTAAAGTATTTCAGTTACCAAAGTAGGCTAAATTTTGGTCTCATGTGAACAAGTGTAGGTGATATTACTTAAGTTAGGCCTATATATGAATTTAATTTACTATCTGTTTGTTGAATTTTCGCGTAAAGCTACTACAGAGCTCATTCATATATCTCTAAAGAGGCTAAAATATCGTTGGTTTGGACTTATTTGGGTTCTGTATTCAGTCTTGAGGCCCTAAACTTACAAAGAAAAAAATTTAATTGTTGGAAAGTTTTTGTAATTAGTCACGAAACTATGCTATGATCTATCTGTGATGTTCTCACCATATTTATGAAAACCTAGTTTTCTTCGTTATAAGCCCACAAACTTATTGCTGATCCAATGGGAAGCAAGAATGGTTTACCAATTGAAACGAAAAGTAAACCAACAGAAATTTCTGGTAAGTCATTTTTTAAGAAATGAAACAACGAAGCCACCTTGTTGTTACCTCAAATATATTAAAAATGTTTTGCTACAGATACCGTCAGAAAAACTTTAGTCGACTGTAATGGACCAACATCAGGGTCACTAAGCAAACCCTTGAGGATCTGAAGCACTTGATTCGTGAGGAAGGACATATATATACTCTTTAAAACCAGTTACAGAAAATATAGATTCGTGAGGGAAGACAGATATATATATACATACTCTTTAGAATCGGTTAGAACAAATATAGGTTATTACACACGGAAGACTACAGACTAGACTACAGCATATTTCTCTGTAAACTAATTTACCAACAGCTGTTACAGCAATCAAAGGTGTTTTTTTTTATATACAAGTTAAAATATGTATTTATTCAGGATTATCCAAATGGTAGAGTGTCCAGATTATATTATCATAATTGCCCGACTTAGAGCATGCATGTACTAATGATTATTTGTTTGTTTGTTTTGTAATTTCGCACAAAGCTACTCGAGAGCTATCTGTCCCTAATTTGGCAGTGTAAGACTAGAGGAAAGGCAGCTAGTCATCACCACCCACAGCCAACTCTTGGGCTACTCTTTTACCAACAAATAGTGGGATTGACCGTCAAATTCTAACGCCCCCATGGCTGAAAGGGCGAGCATGTTTGGCGCGACGAGGAAGCGAACCCGCGACCCTCGGATTACGAGTCGCTTGGCCTTGCCGGGCCGGGTCTGTACTAATGATGTTTGACCACGTAAAGAATTTATTAGACATTCTGATTGTGAAACTTCATAAAGAAACATCTAAACTTAAGTTACTGCTTTCATTGCATTGTTTACTACTTTTGGGTGTGGACAACAAGAGCCAGGTGGGTTAAGGCGTTCGACTCGTAATCCGAAAGTCGCAGGTTCGAATCCCCGTCGCACTAAACATGTCGCCTTTTCAGCCGTGGAGACGTTGTAATGTTACGGTCAATCCCACTATTCGTTGGTAAAAGAGTAGCCCAAGAGTTGGCGGTGGGTGGTGATGACTAGCTGCTTTCCCTCTAGTCTTACGCTGGTAAATTGGGGACGGCCCCCGTGTAGCTTTGTGCAAAATTAAAAAATAATAACTCTCTGACCTCCTTCAGATTTATTAGTAGCTGTTCCGCCCCCCGCTAGTACAGCGGTATATCTCCGAATTTACAACGCTAAAATCAGGGGTTTGATTCCCCTCGATGGGCTGAGCAGATAAACCTATAAGGCTTTGCTATAAGAAACAAGCACAAACACAGTAGCTGTTCCGTGTAAGAACAGTTCAGATAGAAAGCATATAGTAGTGTGTCATTGTTTATAATTTTCTATCTTATTGGTACAGATATAATTACCGTGATTACATAGAATATAACCAAATTTTTTTAAAATCCAACTTTCTGAGTTGCAACCTAGTCGTGGTTGTTGTTTAGCACAAAGCTGTGAGTGCTATGCCCACCACAGGGATCGAACGTTAGCATTGTAAGACTTTAGGTTTACCGCTGAGCCGTCTGAGAAGGACATAATTACGTATGTTTCACGCACGGTTTTTAAACAGAACCAATCAAACCCACCTTAAATGAAAGTGATAAAGTAATTACACCTAAAGCCTGATTTCTCGATAACTTTATAGCCGACTATGAACTATACGATCGATGAAACTCATTATTTTAAAGTTTCCACAAGACATTACTCCAAAACACAAACTAATTCATTACTTTCTGTTTGTTAGTAACGAAATTAAGCTTTCTTTTGGCAGTCAAATAATGTTTTAAACATTCATGCCTTGCATTAGGTTTTCACGTTTGAATGCATTAAAGTAAATAGGTATAGAATACGACTGTAAATGTACCAATGAATATCAATAATACCTCATAATACCCTCTTGTCATACCTGCATTATTTCATTTTTAATCGTCTGGTACAAGTTTTAAAAAAAAAATTGGTTTTGTCTTCAACACGAGTTGTATTTTAACCGAAACATAATATACATACCCCAAGATTTAGACATAGCTGTTTCAAATTAACTGCATATCAAGGAAAGGGACACTAACCAATAGCACCCAGAGGCATAGAGCGAATCGAACCTTGGACCTTCCGATACGCAACACAGTACACTAACTATTTTACTACGCCCGGCCAGCCTTAGGAGCAACATATATTTTTCAAGACCGTGCGTCATATATAAGCTTATATTACATAGTTCATAGAAACCTATAATTTAGTAGGTTGCAGGTTCGTTTGTAGTAAATCACGTGCAGTAAAAACAACTACGAGAACAATATATTACATTATCAAGTATCAAGGTGATTTAATACAATTCCAAGAAACTTGATGGATATTAAATATATAGTAATGTTTAAGAAATTGATAAAAATACTGGTTAAAAACACAAAAACAATGTTATTAACTAATACGAGTAATTAAAAACATTTAAACTAAGTGTGTATTATATTCTAATATTATTGTATTTTATGAATATTGTGTGATGACATATAGTTCAGTTTATTAAATTTTAAATGGTTCATTTCCTGCGATAAATTTTGAACCACGTGAGACGTTATTTGATTTGTATTAATGAACATTTTGGAAAATAATTTCTGTATGTTTGAATATAAGAACAATATTATAACTAGAACTCATACACGTCCCCTATAACCCTTAAGTGAAGCATCCTATACTATTGGATCGGTGCATAAAAAAACCAAGGAAAAATCCTTCCATCATCACATTTCATATGTTATTAAGCTGTCATGCGCGAAAAACAGTTTTACAGGCGCATAGAAGAACTGTGTAACTACACACGTATTTTTTTTTTTTTTTGAAGCTCAGAACTTTCTAATAGTGTTATATGGTTAGAGATAAACAAAGTTCGAGAAGTTTGATAAATTTGATTAGAAATTGGAAGAACTGAGCAAAATATTATGAGACCATTTAGATAATACTAGTGGTAAAATGTATGCTGTAACTGTTGTAGTTTGTAGCTTCAAAACATACCATAAATATTGTTTTTTCAGAATTTTCTTTATTCAAAATGCATAATAAAAAAACTCAATTTTAATGAAATTCAAACAGCAATGTTATTATTTAAAGAACAGAGGAGCTCGTTTGTTGTTTTAAATATTTTTTTAAATAAAGTTCTAACATTACAATATAAATAATTGTGCTTTCTCCTTATCTGCCCGTGTTGCTGGTTTGGTAAGTTGACGTCATATCCGTTCACAGAAAGCAGCCATGTCGTAAGAGATTAATTCCACGAGGCAGTACCTCTGGGCCTAAGGCAAGCCATTAAGGTAATTGTAACACCTATCTCTAAGCCTATACCCGACACACAGACACACACACAAACACATATAAGTCAATCAATTTGTTTTCAAGCGAACGTAGTTTAACGACTCATGTTGATAGTCTAGGCAACAAGTTTCGGAAACTCAATCCAGTCAACCTTGACAACCAATCACGGCATTTAAGGAGCTAGAAGACGTGATCATCGAACGTGTCATCTTTTAGAAAATACTCCCGACACAGCCCGAAGGAAGTTATTTTGACAATAACATCCCTTCTCATCCACCCACACTTCGTTATTTACAAAAATAACAAGTAAACAGAAATTTTAATATTTGTATTTTAACCAAAAACGTGGAGCTGTGTACAAGAAGTTTAGTCCCATACATACTGTTTAGTATGAATTTCGCGCAAAGCTACACGAAGACTATCTGCGCAGTCCCGTACATTACTGTTATTCGTTTCATAAAATGCAACACAATCTTACCAGAAAAATTAGTTGTTTTCCACAGAATTATTCCGTGTTAAAATATGATAATTTTATGTATTACTACACAGTCAGTCGAAGAAACTCATAACATAAGATGTAATTCCGCAGAATCCACGAAAGAGTTCTGTAAATAAAATGAAAATATTTAAATATTTTACACGGATATTTTACGATTTGCTTTAGAATTTCATACGTCATGCTTTGTTGTAGCCTACAGAGTGCGTAATTCTTACCACCTGGGAATACCGGGTGATGACGACTCTTCAAAGGCCCCCCGCTAGTACAGCGGTAAGTCTAAGGATTTACAAAGCTAAATTGAGGGGTTCGATTCCCCTCGATGGGCTCAGCAGATAGCCCGATGTGGCTTTGCTATATGAAAATACACACGCGTAATTCTTTTCGTGATTCACGGCAGTACAAAATGCAACGTTAAGCGTCCCTTGTGTGACGTCATTTTAGTGTCTACTGACTGACAGACACAAAACACACTACTGGTGTGAATGTTTAAAACAGGTGAACCCTCCAGACGGTTTTTGGCCCCCTGTAAGAGAGCTGATGCACTGTGTTCGCTAATATTTGTAACAGCTGTCTATGGAGAAACCCTCCAGGTGGCTTTTGGCCCTCTGTAAGAGAGCTGATGCACTGTGTTCGCTGGTATTTGTAAGAGCTGTCTATGGAATACAATACGACGAGAAACCCTCCAGACGGTTTTTGGCCCCCTGTAAGAGAGCTGATGCACTGTCTTCGCTAGTATTTGTAAGAGCTGTCTATGGAATATAATACGACGAGAAACCCTCCAGACGGCTTTTGGCCCACTGTAAGAGAGCTGATGCACTGTGTTCGCTGGTATTTGTAAGAGCTGGCTATGGAATATAATACGACGAGAAACCCTCCAGACGGCTTTTGGCCCACTGTAAGAGAGCTGATGCACTGTGTTCGCTGGTATTTGTAAGAGCTGTCTATGGAATATAATACGACGAGAAACCATCAGACGGCTTTTGGCCCACTGTAAGAGAGCTGAAGCACTGTATTCGCTAGTATTTGTAAGAGCTGTCTATGGAATATAATACGACGAGAAACCCTCCAGACGGCTTTTGGCCAATTGTAAGAGAGCTGATGCACTGTGTTCGCTGGTATTTGTAAGAGCTGTCTATGGAATATAATACGATGAGAAACCCTCAAACGGCTTTTGGCCCAATGTAAGAGAGCTAAAGCACTGTATTCGCTAGTATTTGTAAGAGCTGTCTATGGAATATAATACGACGAGAAACCCTCCAGATGGCTTTTGGCCAATTGTAAGAGAGCTGATGCACTGTGTTCGCTGGTATTTGTAAGAGCTGTCTATGGAATATAATACGACGAGAAACCCTCCAGACGGCTTTTGGCCCACTGTAAGAGAGCTGATGCACTGTGTTCGCTGGTATTTGTAAGAGCTGGCTATGGAATATAATACGACGAGAAACCCTCCAGACGGCTTTTGGCCCTCTGTAAGAGAGCTGATGCACTGTGTTCGCTGGTATTTGTAAGAGCTGTCTATGGAATACAATACGACGAGAAACCCTCCAGACGGTTTTTGGCCCCCTGTAAGAGAGCTGATGCACTGTCTTCGCTAGTATTTGTAAGAGCTGTCTATGGAATATAATACGACGAGAAACCCTCCAGACGGCTTTTGGCCCACTGTAAGAGAGCTGATGCACTGTGTTCGCTGGTATTTGTAAGAGCTGGCTATGGAATATAATACGACGAGAAACCCTCCAGACGGCTTTTGGCCCACTGTAAGAGAGCTGATGCACTGTGTTCGCTGGTATTTGTAAGAGCTGTCTATGGAATATAATACGACGAGAAACCATCCAGACGGCTTTTGGCCCACTGTAAGAGAGCTGAAGCACTGTATTCGCTAGTATTTGTAAGAGCTGTCTATGGAATATAATACGACGAGAAACCCTCCAGACGGCTTTTGGCCAATTGTAAGAGAGCTGATGCACTGTGTTCGCTGGTATTTGTAAGAGCTGTCTATGGAATATAATACGATGAGAAACCCTCCAAACGGCTTTTGGCCCAATGTAAGAGAGCTAAAGCACTGTATTCGCTAGTATTTGTAAGAGCTGTCTATGGAATATAATACGACGAGAAACCCTCCAGATGGCTTTTGGCCAATTGTAAGAGAGCTGATGCACTGTGTTCGCTGGTATTTGTAAGAGCTGTCTATGGAATATAATACGACGAGAAACCCTCCAGACGGCTTTTGGCCCACTGTAAGAGAGCTGATGCACTGTGTTCGCTGGTATTTGTAAGAGCTGGCTATGGAATATAATACGACGAGAAACCCTCCAGACGGCTTTTGGCCCACTGTAAGAGAGCTGAAGCACTGTATTCGCTAGTATTTGTAAGAGCTGTCTATGGATTTGTTTGTTTTGTTTTTTTTGGAATTTCGCACAAAGCTACTCGAGGGCTATCTGTGCTAGCCGTCCCTAATTTAGCAGTGTAAGACTAGAGGGAAGGCAGCTAGTCATCACCACCCACCGCCAACTCTTGGGCTACTCTTTTACTAACGAAAAGTGGGATTGACCGTCACATTATAACGCCCCCACGGCTGGGAGAGCTAGCATGTTTAGCGCGACGCGGGCTCGAACCCGCGACCCTCGGATTACGAGTCGCACGCCGTACGCGATTGGCCATGCCGGGCCAGCTGTCTATGGAATATAATACGACGAAAAACCCTCCAGACGGCTTTTGGCCCACTGTAAGAGAGCTGATGCACAGTGTTCGCTAGTATTTGTAAGAGCTGTCAATGGAATATAGTACGATGAGACATCTAAATAAAATCGATAATAATCAAATATAAACTTTTTTATTTTTAATAGCCGTCGAATTATGCACAAAGCTACAATATGACTATTAGTGGTAGCCGTCCTTAACATAGAAATGATAGACAAGATTAATAGTCAATAACACTCATTGTGAAACTTTTGAGAGTATATTAAATAAATAACAGCACATCAGTAACAGAATATTTTTTAACTGGCAAGCTTTGATATATTTTGTAACATTTGTCGCTTATTAAGAAACAAAATTTGGCCTACAACTTTGCTTTTAGTCATTATTCGAAACTACACTACTAACTTTTTTTCTAGTTCGTTTGTTTGTTTTGAATTTCGCACAAAGCTACTCGAGGGCTATCTGCGCTAGCCGTCCCTAATTTCGCAGTGTAAAACTAGAGGAAGGCAGCTAGTCATCACCACACACCGCCAACTCTTGGGTTACTCTTTTATCAACAAACAGTGGGATTGACCGTCATATTATAATCCACCACGGCTGAAAGGGCGAGCACGTTTGGCGCGACGGGGATGTAAACCCGCGACCCTCAGATTACGAGTCGAATGCCATAGCCATCTGGCCATGACGGGCCCTTTTCCCTAATCGATGTCTGAAATTTCGCTTATAAACCAAACGGATGGGCTATCACAAAGTATTATTGAAGAATATATGAAATGCCCATGTCAACATAATGCCACTAGTAAAATAAATGTCCCAACAGTATTTTACGAAAAACTAAAGATTGAAATTAATTTCTGAACTCAAATAAATACGACGGATGAATACACCTGCTAATAATAATTGAGGTAAAACAGTTTTCTTTCACACCTAGGTTAAAAAAATACACAATACCCTTGTACATAAATACAAGGTACACGTTTATTTCATCTTCATTGTGACTAGAAAGCAGCGATCGTGTAAGTTTTCGCTTGTGTTTTTTTTTTCTTTTATAAAATTAATAAATATGAACGACCTTTGCTAATTCATTTTGATTCCAGTGTGGTTAACAGAATTAATCCACGACCTCAAACGTTTTTCACGTCCATTATTTTTGTTTTCAGGTGTAATAAACAACTGTAAAACACTAGCAAAATGTACATAGTAATTCAGGTGTAATAAACCACTGTAAAACAATAGCAAAATGTACATAGTAATTGAGGTGTAATAAACCACTGTAAAACAATAGCAAAATGTACATAGTAATTGAGGTGTAATAAACCACTGTAAAACAATAGCAAAATGTACATAGTAATTCAGGTGTAATAAATCATTGTTAAGCGATAGTAGAACGTACATAGTAATTGAGGTAAATACACCATTGTTAAGCGATAGTAAAACGTACATATAGTAATTGAGGCAAATACACCATTGTTAAGCGATAATAGAACGTACATAGTAATTGAGGTAAATATACCATTGTTAAGCGAAAGCAGAACGTACATAGTAATTGAGGTAAATACACCATTGTTAAGCGATAATAGAACGTACATAGTAATTGAGGTAAATACACCATTGTTAAGCGATAGTAGAACGTACATAGTAATTGAGGTAAATACACCATTGTTAAGCGATAGTATAACGTACATAGTACAAGAGGTAAATACACCATTGTTAAGCGATAGTAGAACGTACATAGTACAAGAGGTAAATACACCATTGTTAAGCGATAGTAGAACGTACATAGTAATTGAGGTAAATACACCATTGTTAAGCGATAGTAGAACGTACATAGTACAAGAGGTAAAGACACCATTGTTAAGCGATAGTAAAACGTACATAGTAATACAAGTCAAGACACCATTGTTAAGCGATAGTAAAACGTACATAGTAATACAAGTCAAGACACCATTGTTAAGCGAAAGCAGAACGTACATAGTAATTGAGGTAAATAGACCATTGTTAAGCAATAGTACAACGTACATAGTAATTGAGGTAAAGATACCATTGTTAAGCGATAGTAGAACGTACATAGTACAAGAGGTAAATACACCATTGTTAAGCGATAGTAGAACGTACATAGTAATTGAGGTAAAGATACCATTGTTAAACGATAGTAGAACGTACATAGTAATTGAGGTAAATACATCATTGTTAAGCGATAGTAGAACGTACATAGTACAAGAGGTAAAGACACCATTGTTAAGCGATAGTAAAACGTACATAGTAATACAAGTCAAGACACCATTGTTAAGCGATAGTAAAACGTACATAGTAATACAAGTCAAGACACCATTGTTAAGCGAAAGCAGAACGTACATAGTAATTGAGGTAAATAGACCATTGTTAAGCAATAGTACAACGTACATAGTAATTGAGCTAAAGACACCATTGTTAAGCGATAGTAGAACGTACATAGTACAAGAGGTAAATACACCATTGTTAAGCGATAGTAGAACGTACATAGTAATTGAGGTAAATACACCATTGTTAAGCGATAGTATAACGTACATAGTAATTGAGGTAAAGACACCATTGTTAAGCGATAGTAGAACGTACATAGTAATTGAAGTAAAGACATCATTGTTAAGCGATAGTAGAACGTACATAGTAATTGAGGTAAAGACACCATTGTTAAGCGATAGTAGAACGTACATAGTACAAGAGGTAAATACACCATTGTAAAGCGATAGTAGAACGTACATAGTACAAGAGGTAAATACACCATTGTTAAGCGATAGTAGAACGTACATAGTAATTGAGGAAAATACACCATTGTTAAGCGATAGTAGAGCGTACATAGTAATTGAGGTAAATACACCATTGTTAAGCGAAAGCAGAACGTACATTGTAATTGAGGTAAATACACCATTCTTAAGCAATAGTACAACGTACATAGTAATTGAGGTAAAGATACCATTGTTAAGCGAAAGCAGAACGTACATTGTAATTGAGGTAAATACACCATTCTAAGCAATAGTACAACGTACATAGTAATTGAGGTAAAGATACCATTGTTAAGCGATAGTAGAACGTACATAGTAATTGAGGTAAATACACCATTGTTAAGCGATAGTAGAACGTACATGGTAATTGAGGTAAATACACCACTGTTAAGCGATAGTAGAACATACATAGTAATTGAGGTAAATACACCACTGTTAAGCGATAGTAGAACGTACATAGTAATTAAGGTAAATACACCATTGTTAAGCGATAGTATAACGTACATAGTAATTGAGGTAAAGACACCATTGTTAAGCGATAGTAGAACGTACATAGTAATTGAAGTAAAGACATCATTGTTAAGCGATAGTAGAACGTACATAGTAATTGAGGTAAAGACATCATTGTTAAGCGACAGTAAAAAGTGCGTAATAATTCATTTTGATAAAAGTTAAAAAAAAAAAACCTTTACGCTCCAGAGAAATATAATATAATATATTTTTATTCAAACCAACGGTTCGCCTTTGCGGCTTCCTCATGGTTAATATATGTAACTTTTAACTTTTATCTAAACGTGTAAATCCTTCCAGTATGCACTATAAATTTTGAAAGACATAATAATTCAGGTAAACGTACATATTAATTCTGTTGTTTTAACCTAGGAGAAAAGATGCTGTAATCGCAGCGTATGTAATATAAAGTCGTTCATTAATTTCGATTTCCTAGGAAGATGAAAATGCTTATTTTGGGTTAACTTTCTCTTGCAATCGATTGTTTATGAATAATAAATTAAAACGTCACTATTACGCACAGAAACTTCCAGAACAATGTCGTAAAATAATTAATCATTACTAGGAATATGGTTGAAAACAAGTTCTTAGAAAAACCTACAAAAAATAACAACACAAAAGTTAGGTCATGACAAAGGATAACAGCGAGATAACCTGTTCTTATAAAAGTAGAAATAGCTCATTTTGTCATTTCGTCAACTAACACTTTTATAAAATGAAATTTGTGATTTATTAACATTTATTTTCATACGTTCCTACAACTTCTTACATCGATTCCATCATCAGACCTTACATATACTGTGTATAAAATGGAAAAGTTTAAGTCGTGTAAAAGAACTGATTCTACATACAGGGTTTAACAACATACCTTGATTATAAATATACATTAAAAACATTATTAGTTTGTTTCTTTCTTTTGAATTTCGCGCAAAGCTACTCGAGGGCTGTCTGCGCTAGCCGTCCCTAATTTTGCAGTGTAAGACTAGAGAGAAGGCAGCTAGTCATCACCACCCACCGCCAACTCTTGGGTTACTCTTTTATCAACAAATAGTGGGATTGACCGTCGTATTATAACCCCTCACGACTGAAAGAACGAGAATGTTTGGTGTGACGAGAATTCGAAACCTCGACCCTCGGATTATACGAGTCGAACGCCTTAACCCACCTGGCCATACCGGGCCCTTTGTTTGTTTTGAATTTCACGCAAAGCTACAATAGGGCTATCTGCGCTAGCTCCCTAAATTAGCAGTGGTGGTTAATGCACTCGACTCGTAGTCTGAGGGTCGCGGGTTCGAATCTCCATCACACCACACATACTCGCCCTTTCAGTCGTGGGGACGTTATAATGTGACGATCAATCCTACTATTTGTTGATAAAAGAGTAACCCAAGCGTTGGCGGTGGGTGGTGATGACTAGCTGCCTTTCCTCTAGTCTTACATTGCTAAATTAGGGACGGCTAGCGCAGACAGCCCTCGTGTAGCTTTGCATGTCAGACAGGAGTAATCGAAAAGTTTGTGATGGGTACTGTTGATTAACTGTCTTCCCTCTAGTTCAATGGTTCCTAACCTTTCTGAGACAATGAATAGAAAATGAAATAAAGATAAATTATGTTTAAAAAATATTCAAGGAGTAGATCAACAACAAGCGAAAGTTAAGTGTTTTTCTTTCAATGGTTCTCGAGTACCTCCAAGGGTGCGTATACCACAGGTTGTGTATTATTAATTTTTTCTATCATTCCAAACTGAGAAAAATATATACACAAAGATCCCTTTGTGTAGCTTCGCGTGAAATTTATGGAACAAACAGTATAATGGTCAAATGAGTGGTAAATAAAATGTTATTGTAACTTAAATCCAAAAACCTTTTGACCTCCGCATCAGGGGTTCACACACTTTCCTCGCCACAAGCTTCCCCCCTCTCCAGAAAAAAACAACATTGTGTATCCATACAGAGACCCCACACTCAACAATGCTTTGACAACAATGTACCTTAAACGTACTGTGTATTTTTTACATTTGCTAAGGTTTCTTAACACTTCCCCTCTGGTTTCCCAGGGATCCGTGGCCCCAACCTCGGTTTCCATTGTTCGAGATGATAAGCTCTGAGGAATTTGTTTTTTGCATCTTATGAGCATCAATAGCCAAATCCAAGGATGAAAATCAACAACAAGTCCAAGCGGCTTCGAGAACTGAAAATGTTTCATTCTAACAAATAAAACACGGCATTTGTTCGGATTTAAATAGCCCCGAAATCACTATCGAGATTTATCGAGAATTGAAATGTTGCCATAGTGTCGTTTCAACAGCTCTGAAATGTTTCAAAACTTCCGGAAACAAGGATGTTACACTTCCGGTAGAAAGACTGGAAAATTATACAAGTTTTCACATATTTTCTCCTTTCATTAACTATTTCCATGCAAACTTTCGTGAATCGAGGAACATCCGTTATATTATTTGCACACGTGTACGATGCCATACAGATAGCACTAGAACTGCGCCCTCTGCAGGATGTCGAGTTCTCTTATTTTTTCATTTATATTTGCCCAGCCGTGTTTTTATCAATTCAGTCGATCAGCGTCATCAGTACAGAAAAACAAAAAGAATAAACTGGAAAACAAAACGAGTTATTCCAGAAGATATTCCAGTTACCATAATTCTCTCTACTGGAAAACAAAACGAGTTATTCCAGAAGATATTCCAGTTACCATAATTCTCTCTACTGGAAAACAAAACGAGTTATTCCAGAAGATATTCCAGTTACCATATTTCTCTCTACTGGAAAACAAAACGAGTTATTCCAGAAAATATTCCAGTTATCATATTTTTCTCTACTGGAAAACAAAACGAGTTATTCCAGAAAATATTCCAGTTATCATATTTTTCTCCACTGGAAAACAAAACGAGTTATTCCAGAAAATATTCCAGTTATCATATTTTTCTCTACTGGAAAACAAAAAGAGTTATTCCAGAAGATATTCCAGTTATTATATTTCTCTCTACTGGAAAACAAAACGAGTTATTCCAAAAGATATTCCAGTTATCATATTTCTCTCTCTACTGGAAAACAAAACGAGTTATTCCAGAAAATATTCCAGTTATCATATTTTTCTCTACTGGAAAACAAAACGAGTTATTCCAGGAGATATTCCAGTTACCATATTTCTCTCTACTGGAAAACAAAACGAGTTATTCCAGAAGATATTCCAGTTACCATATTTCTCTCTACTGGAAAACAAAACGAGTTATTCCAGAAAATATTCCAGTTATCATATTTTTCTCTACTGGAAAACAAAACGAGTTATTCCAGAAAATATTCCAGTTATCATATTTTTCTCTACTGGAAAACAAAACGAGTTATTCCAGAAAATATTCCAGTTATCATATTTTTCTCTACTGGAAAACAAAACGAGTTATTCCAGAAGATATTCCAGTTATTATATTTCTCTCTACTGGAAAACAAAACGAGTTATTCCAAAAGATATTCCAGTTATCATATTTCTCTCTACTGGAAAACAAAACGAGTTATTCCAGAAAATATTCCAGTTATCATATTTCTCTCTACTGGAAAACAAAACGAGTTATTCCAGAAGATATTCCAGTTATTATATTTCTCTCTACTGGAAAACAAAACGAGTTATTCCAAAAGATATTCCAGTTATCATATTTCTCTCTACTGGAAAACAAAACGAGTTATTCCAGAAAATATTCCAGTTATCATATTTCTCTCTACTGGAAAACAAAACGAGTTATTCCAGAAAATATTCCAGTTATCATATTTTTCTCTACTGGAAAACAAAACGAGTTATTCCAGAAAATATTCCAGTTATCATATTTTTCTCTACTGGAAAACAAAACGAGTTATTCCAGAAGATATTCCAGTTATCATATTTCTCTCTACTGGAAAACAAAACGAGTTATTCCAGAAGATATTCCAGTTATCATATTTCTCTCTACTGGAAAACAAAACGAGTTATTCCAGAAGATATTCCAGTTATCATATTTCTCTCTACTGGAAAACAAAACGAGTTATTCCAGAAGATATTCCAGTTATCATATTTCTCTACTGGAAAACAAAACGAGTTATTCCAGAAAATATTCCAGTTATCATATTTCTCTCTACTGGAAAACAAAACGAGTTATTCCAGAAAATATTCCAGTTATCATATTTTTCTCTACTGGAAAACAAAACGAGTTATTCCAGAAGATATTCCAGTTATCATATTTCTCTCTACTGGAAAACAAAACGAGTTATTCCAGAAGATATTCCAGTTACCATATTTCTCTCTACTGGAAAACAAAACGAGTTACTCCAGAAAATATTCCAGTTATCATATTTTTCTCTACTGGAAAACAAAACGAGTTATTCCAGAAGATATTCCAGTTACCATATTTCTCTCTACTGGAAAACAAAACGAGTTATTCCAGAAAATATTCCAGTTATCATATTTTTCTCTACTGGAAAACAAAACGAGTTATTCCAGAAGACATTCCAGTTATCATATTTCTCTCTACTGGAAATTTATTAAATAGCAGAATTCATCTTTAAATAGCTCGAATTATCTCAGAAAATTCCACAATTTTTAACTGGAGACTCAACACGGCGTCGCGTGTCACGTGAATATATAGTAAGGTTTGTGTTGTTAACATACTCGCAATAAGACTAAAATACCAAGAGACTGCCTAGCTGTCGTTTATACAAGTTAGTAGTAATATATAAAACGTGAAAGCTAACAAAGAAACACGAAGTTACATCATTCTTGATAATACAATATAACCAATGTTAACCAATAAGGAATGAGCGAGCTAATAAAGTTTAATACAGTGTACAGAATGAATACTCAGCAGATAGCTTGTATTATGGACATATCTTCGTGTATTACAGACATATCTTCCTGTATTACAGACATATCTTCCTGTATTATAAAAATATCTTCCTGTATTGTAGACATAGCTTTATGTATTATAAACATATCTTTATTATAGACATATCTTCCTGAATTATATATATCTTTCTGTATTATAGACGCATCTCCCTGTATTATAAACATATATTTCTGTATTATAGATATATGTTTCTGTATCATAGACATATCTTTCTGTATTATAGACATATCTTTCTGTATTATAGATATATCTTTTTGTATTATAGACTCATCTTCCTGTATTATAGACGCATCTTTCTGTATTATAGACGCATCTCCCTGTATTATAGACATATCTTTCTGTATAATAGACATATCTTCCTGTATTATAGATATATCTTTATAATAGGCACATCTTCCTGTATTTTCGGCATATCTTTCTGTATTATAGACATATCTTTCTGTATTATAGACATATATTTCTGTATTATAGACACATCTTCATGTATTATACACGCATCTCCCTGTATTATAGACGCATCTTTCTGTATTATAGACTCATCTTCCTGTATTATAGACGCATCTTCCTGTATTATAGACGCATATTCCTGTATTATAGACGCATCTCCCTGTATTATAGACGCATCTTCCTGTATTATAGACTCATCTTCCTGTATTATAGACGCATCTTCCTGTATTATAGACGCATCTTCCTGTATTATAGACTCATCTTCCTGTATTATAGACGCATCTTTCTGTATTATAGACGCATCTCCCTGTATTATAGACATATCTTTCTGTATAATAGACATATCTTCCTGTATTATAGATATATCTTTATAATAGGCACATCTTCCTGTATTTTCGGCATATCTTTCTGTATTATAGACATATCTTTCTGTATTATAGACATATATTTCTGTATTATAGACACATCTTCATGTATTATACACGCATCTCCCTGTATTATAGACGCATCTTCCTGTATTATAGACGCATCTCCCTGCATTATAGACGCATCTTCTTGTATTATAGACGCATCTTCTTGTATTATAGACGCATCTTCCTGTATTATAGACGCATCTTCCTGTATTATAGACGCATCTCCCTGTATTATGGACATATCTTCGTGTATTACAGACATATCTTCCTGTATTACAGACATATCTTTGTATTATAAAAATATCTTCCTCTATTATAGACATATTCCTGCATTATAGACATACCTTCCTGTATTATGGACATATCTTCCTGTATTGTAGACATAGCTTTATGTATTATAAACATATCTTTATTATAGACATATCTTCCTGAATTATATATATCTTTCTGTATTATAGACATATCTTCCTGTATTATAGACGCATCTCCCTGTATTATAAACATATATTTTTGTATTATAGATATATATTTCTGTATCATAGACATATCTTCTTGTATTATAGACATATCTTTCTGTATTATAGATATATCTTCCTGTATTATAGACTCATCTTCCTGTATTATAGACTCATCTTCCTGTATTATAGACTCATCTTCCTGTATTATAGACGCATCTTCCTGTATTATAGACGCATCTTCCTGTATTATAGACGCATCTCCCTGTATTATAGACGCATCTTTCTGTATTATAGACGCATCTCCCTGTATTATAGACATATCTTTCTGTATAATAGACATATCTTCCTGTATTATAGATATATCTTTATAATAGGCACATCTTCCTGTATTTTCGGCATATCTTTCTGTATTATAGACATATCTTTATTATAGACATACCTTCCTGTATTATAGACGCATCTTCCTGCATTATAGACATATCTTCCTGCATTATAGACATATCTTCCTGCATTATAGACATATCTTCCTGCATTATAGACATATCTTTCTGTATTATAGACATATATTTCTGTATTATAGACACATCTTCATGTATTATACACGCATCTCCCTGTATTATAGACGCATCTTTCTGTATTATAGACAGATCTCCCTGTATTATAGACACATCTTCCTGTATTATAGACGCATCTTCTTGTATTATAGACGCATCTTCCTGTATTATAGACGCATCTTCCTGTATTATAGACGCATCTTCCTGTATTATAGACGCATCTCCCTGTATTATTGACATATCTTTCTGTATTATAGACATATCTTTATTATAGACATATCTTCCTGTATTATAGACATATCTTCCTGTATTATAGACATATCCTTATTATAGACATATCTTCCTGTATTATAGACATATCTTTATTATAGACATATCTTCCTGTATTATAGACATATCTTTATTATAGACATATCTTCCTGTATTATAGACATATTTTTCTGTAGTTATTGAGTAAAGAAACATCGATATGTTTATCAAAAGTAGAAATCGTTTATCATATATTTTGGGTATCTTTTTTTTTTTTAGTTTCGAGCTTTCTTTTCATTTGCATAAAACCAAACATTCAAATCAGTAGAATATTACTGAATACACTGAACAAAGTGATTCGTTTGACTACGCGTCCCTTACTAAATCAACTACGAATTAAAAACTAACCAAGACAAAAGCTAAGAATGAAAAACAACATCTCTACGAATCAGTAATTTCATAGGGTCGCAGATGTTATGCGTATCTGAAGGCAAGCAAACCATTTAATGCATTCCAAACACCGTCTCTGACAGAGCGATTCATCACAATCGTGGAGCATCAGATACTGATGTGAAATATTATACTTTACAGATGGCACGAGCTAATACTGACTTGATACAGCTGATGAAGGAATGCAATAGAAAACATAAGCCAGAAATTCCTGAAACTGATTTGTAACCATAACGACAATAAAAGCAAGGAAGCGACAAATTGGAAGAAAAGAAATTTAAAAATAGAATAATATGTTTATGTGGGGAAAAAAACAAACAATAGGTGGCTTTGCGCCGATTGTGGAAATTATATTCTGCAAAGGGTTGCAACTGTGTATACCATTACAAACTTCTTACTAAAATACGCGTCACACATATTAATGTTGAGACTAGTACTGTAATTAGTGCACTTAATCATTTCTGGATCTGTCAACGTAATTAGCACGCAAGAACTAATTTCAAACAGTCGTTTCTTTGCTCTAGGTGTTGTATTATGTAAACACATAATACTTCTCCCAGTGATGCAGTGTGGACATCGAACAGATAGCGAAAGATATAAACATAAATCTGAAATCTGAGGAAATAGAACTGTGCATGTTTACTTCTTAAAGCTTTACTAGAGGATTAATCCGCCATAAATTTAGTTCGTGTGTTGCATGATAACAAAAGTCCTTTAACTTGTAAAAAATAATGTTTAAATTTGTTTGTCCTTTTCGTAGTTCATAAAAACCGTTAATGTTAAAGCTTATGGATAAAGGAGGATATAAAATTTAGTTTATTGACGAGTTAATAGCGGGAAAACTGAAAACTGCTCGTGCCATAGCCGTATAAGATACGCCTCCATTCTAAAAATGGAATGACAATTTTGTGCCCAAATATAGAGGCTTTAAATTGAATTTGAATCTCGTCAAATATATTTTTATGTAGGTTTTAGAATTTAGTAACAAAACATTGAATCTTAAGAGACAACACGGCACCTTGTGAAATAAAAATGGGTATTGCACGGCCTGGTGATTAAAGGACCCAGAATCCGCAGGTCGCGCGATGAAAAACTCTCTGCCCAGCCGGCAGGGCATTACACTGTGTGAATCAATCCCACCACCGATTAGTAAAGAACAGCCTAAGAGTTGGCGGTGGGTGCTGCCAGCCGGTTGCATTTCCTGTGACTCGCAGTTTAAAAGTAGCGAAAGTGGCAGAAAGCCATAAACTAAACAAGTAAAAAATGCTAATACATTTCAATATTGTTCCAAATATTGTAGATTTCAACATTTTAAAGTGAACTGTACATTGAAAAATCACAGGAACAAAATGAAACTTGAGCAAGCCATTTTTAATTATGCATGTCAAACTTCTTGGCGATCGCAAATATTCACTTTAATGTCATTGGATTGTCACATGACGTCCGTTTCTAGCTGTCATCGCTGTAACACAGTTACATTTTATCAAAATTAAATATACCCTTCCAATGGTACAACGTATAGTCTGCTGACTCATATCATAAGGAATTGGGTTTAGATACCGGTGATGGGCACATTGTGTAGCTTTGGACTTAACAATAAACAGACAAGTTAATGTCCAATTTTAAACCTATTTTATGGTTAGTATTTCGCCCCCTAGTGAGGCAGCAGTATGTCTGCGGATTTACGACGCTAGAAACCTGTATTCGATTACCATGGTGGGCAAAACATAGATAACCCATTGTCTGGCTTTGTGGTTAATTCCAAACAAACAAGTTCTTTTTTATGTATTTTGGCATCGTATCTATCTTCATGATATAAACTTCTTTTGAGAATTGCGAGATACAAAATCATTTGGCACTGAAGAGTTCGCAACCCTTGTCTGAAGGAAAAGGCCCTTTCAGCCGTGGGGGCGTTATAATATTACGGTCAATCCCACTATAAAGTAGCCCAAGAGTTGGCGATGGGTGGTGATGATTAGCTGCCTTCCCTCTAATGATCTGTGTCCAGAATAAAAATGCAAATTAAACATTTGTTAGAGTTTTGATTGTTTAGGTTTTTGAAAAATAGATTACGTAGATATTAACATGATTTTTTTATTATGTTAAAGGGAAGCCCATCCGTTAAAATTCGGAACTGAAAACAAACTCCTAATGCATGGCTCATTAAGATAATATATCAATTGGAGTTTTTATCAAGGTGAATTATTATTTTTAAACTGACACCTATACATAAAGTAAATGTGATATTTGCAGAGCTAAGACGTGTTTACAGCATAATCACAACAATGGATGGTTTAAGGTCTTAGAAAAATGTTGGAACTCACCACATAAGAGTCTGATAAGACAAAGCCTGGTGCGAAAGTATTTAGGTAATAGATGCACCAATGCATTGTGTCCTCAGTAGTTAACACCTATCCTTTCTTCTCTGATTACGTTTCTTCCGATAAATTATTTATTTAAACTTATTTTCCCAAGAGCTTTATGCGTGGTTGTTTTTTTCCATGTCCAAGTCTAGCAAGTGTTGCGCCTCATCGGTTTGACTCGACTTTAGCATGAAATAAAAACGTTCGATAGACAAATAGACAAATGAACTGGTAAAAATTAGACAAAAGATCTGGTAAAAATTAGACAAAAGAGCTGGTAAAAGTGATACCAACGTTACTTGGTCGTCCATCTCTTCATAGGAATACTTCAACCGCCATATCCTCGATTCAAAAGTTCTTTTTGTAACGCCAGGAGGACGCCTAGATTATGGTCATTAAAAGAAAGCCCATTATATGCATCAGAAGCGGCCTTTCGTAAGAGATTCTTTATTTCAAAAGTAGTTTAAACGTAAGTTTCTTCAGAGGCAGATCGAAGTCGTTTTTGGTACGTCGCCAAAAAAAACAAAAACGAAATTATTCTCGGGCTACAAAATATACATAGCCATAGTTTATTTATAACCTTAGCCACGTGAAAACTGACACATCGAAATTCATTTGATTTTCTGAGAATTGTTTTTTTTCCAAACGGCGTAAAAACAATGGGGAAAATGGTGTTTACAATCTAATCATTTCACCTAATCTCTTCCCTCTAACAGTTCTAATGATCTCCTTCCAGAAGTGTTTAGTTTGACTTTACGAAATCAGATCTTTATTTTCTTAAACAAGACGTTTGCCTTATTGGTTCCCTGACGTGCGGACAGTTGAAAAAAAATCTAATCACTGACAGTGACTGTCTTTTGTATGTTCTCGATCAATCTGAATCACAAGAAACTTGGTACTCTGGTATTGCCATCAACTATACAAGACATCTGTTGTTGTTTTATGTATTTTATATTCATGAACTAAACTTTAAAGAATCCGTAACGACACTATCTACCCACATCGTTTCGTTCTTGTTTCGTGACAGTGAAATATCCGTATGTCAATACCGTATGAAAAAATAGATAGAAGTCAACTCTTACTTATAATGAAGCATTCCATGTGATTCATATCATATATATAATATACCCCCCATCTAGTCAAGAAGAGGCCTTCAGTATTTGTCATATCTCACATATAAGCCACGTTTTACTTACAGTAAAGCTTCAGTCACACATATAAACCACGTTTTACTTACAGTAAAGCTTTGTTTGTTTGTTTTTGAATTTCGCACAAAGCTACTCGAGGGCTATCTGTGCTAACCGTCCCTAATTTAGCAGTGTAAGACAAGAGGGAAGCCAGCTAGTCATCACCACCCACCGCCAACTCTTGGGCTACTCTTTTACCAACGAATAGTTGGATTGACCGCCACATTATAACGCCCCCACGGCTGAAAGGGCGAGCATGTTAGGCGCGACGGGGATGCGAACCCGCGACCCTCATATTGCGAGTCGCACTACAGTGAAGCTTCAGTCACACGTGTAAACCACGTTTTACTTACAGTAAAGTTTCAGTTTTCTTATAGCAAAGCTTCAACGTTCTTGTAATGCTATATTCAAATCATCATAAATGTGAAAGTTTAAATGCACTTTTCCCTAATCTCTGAATTTTTTTTTTTACAAGAGACACACATTTTATAACTTATTACGAATTCAAATATCAGTGTGGCCTATAAATAAAATCAAAATGAATTACAATGTCTATATCAATGATTGGTTTTGAAAAAATTCTTCGTGGTTAATACCTGACAATTGTACTCATGAGAGGATGGCTATCTATTAGAAGTGTTATTTGAACTTGAAACCTCTTACGACAGACGTAACTCTCTTAAATATTAAACGTCCAACGGGCTGGATATGTAGTAATATTTCACGTATCTGATCATTAAACGTCAATCCTATTTAATACGACTATAAAAGTCACTGTGACTTACATAAGATATGTTTTCGAAAACCACTCCTATATATATGAAGAACATGAAGTTCCAAAAAAGGAAAAAAATACATTGGAATCATTTTAACAATCGCACCACCTGTTGACAAAAAACAGAAGTTTTGTTTTATATACATATCTTTTAGCTACTGAATTTCGCGTTTCCTATCATCTCAGAGTAATCAAAGGTTTTACTACATTATGAATTACTATTGTTACTAATGCTAGTGCGGTTGGTGTTACCTTCACAAGACCTCAGGTCGACTGTGTCCTAATAAAGAAATGTGATTTTTTGTGTTTAATACTCCTACCACAGCTACGTTGTATACGTTAGTCGTCCTTAAATTTTAACTGTTTGTTTGTTTGTTTTGAATTTCGCGCAAAGCTACTCGAGGGCTAACTGCGCTAGCCGTCCCTAATTTAGCAGTGTAAGACTAGAGGGAAGGCAGCTAGTCATCACCACCCACCGCCAACTCTTGGGCTACTCTTTTACCAAGGAATGGTGGGATTGACCATCACATTATAACGCCCCCCCCACCTTAAAGGGCAAGCATGTTTGGCGTGACAGGGATTCGAACCCGCGACCCTCAGTGCCTTATCCACCTGACCATGCCGGACCAATTTTCAACTGATACAATAAAAGGAAAGCGGTTAATGAACAACTCCCACCAAATCGTGAGCTACCTGCTGTGTACACCGCGGGAACTCGAACCTCGAATTTTAGCATTACAAATCCGTGGACTTATCACTGTTCCACAGGAAGGGGCCTCATATGTTACGTTTCTTTAAAAAACAAAAAACAACCTTATCTCATCTTATTATTATAACGACAAACCCATCTACTTAAATATACGTTTAACACAAAAATGTTTTGAATACGTCCTACTTCATAATAGAAAAATCCATAAATAACTGTCCTTATAATAGAAGAGAAAAAAAAACGGGTATTGTCCTCGTGCGAATGTTATTGGTTTGTTTGTTTGTTTTTGGAATTTCGCACAAAGCAACACGAGGGCTATCTGTACTAGCCGTCCCTAATTTAGCAGTGTAAGACTAGAGGGAAGGCAGCTAGTCATCACCACCCACCGCCAACTCTTGGGCTACTCTTTTACCAACGAATAGTGGGATTGACCGTCACATTATAACGCCCCCACGGCTGAAAGGGCGAGCATGTTTGGCGCGACGGAGATGCGAACCCGCGACCCTCAGATTACGAGTCGCACGCCTTAACACGCTTGACCATAATATTCTTGGTTTCAAACACGTTTCGATGGACCAATATTGAAAATAATAAGTATTCTAACATTATTGTTTTCCTTTTTTAAATAACACGTAGAATGATGAGGAGAACAGAAAGAGAAGGCGAAAGAAAAGTGAACAAAAGACGAGAATTCCTCAGGGCATCCAAGATATATAACAATGTATATAAACTGATAACCATAAATAAGTCGGAGCAGTTCCTTAACGAAATGACAATTACTTTGAAGTTTAAGCACCGTTCACAAGCTAATACCCTGAGGCTTGTATTATATATGTATATTCCGTGTAAAATAAGCTGTAATTATACTCGTGGCTATACAAGTTTTCCTTTCTCTGCAACTTCTATTTTTTTTCTTATTTTAAACACTATTTCAGTTTTCTAAGAATAATTGACTGTTGAATGTCATTAGCCTTTCGGGCAACAATCTACAACTGTTTGGTATCGAATACCTTCAGGGAAATCTATATTCTCGAGAGTCAGCTCTGAGGGTAAAGCCTTAATGTTATTCAACTTGTTTCTTCTACAATCACGATACAAAAAAAAATTATTGCCTTCGTGTTTTAGAAAGATAACTTACCTTATCCATAAAACAAAAGCATTGTTAATTACTTGTAATAACTTCGAAGCAATCCACGAAAAAAGGTAATATGTGAGAAGAGGGTTTTTACTTGTCTTTTAACAGTACATCCACGGGTCAGGCAACCAGAACTACACAGAAACTAATTTTTCACGTCATTCCAGATGGCTTGTTTATTGGTTAAACGTTCACAAGAACCTCACTGGACAAAAAAAGCGGGCGATTGCCGAACCCTTTATGAAAACCGAATCCACGTTTGGCCATAAAACACATATCGTCCTAATGTTGAAGTTCAGTGAGCAAGAGAATTGATCTTGTATTGGTAAAGCAACGTTAATACAGGGAGAGAAAACAAATGGCTTTAATTGTGAAGTGTGTATAAGTGGTACTTGTGGGAAATGCCCTTGATGTCAGTGTGGATGCAATGGTTTGGACACAGATGTCAAAATGTCACGAAAAGCAGATGGGAAACAATCGAACAGCAAATTAAAGGCACGATGAAAGAATAAAAGGATCAATTATGTTATTACAATGAAGAGTCCCTAACGTAGCAGTGTAAGACTAGAGGGAAGGTCATCACTACCCATCGCCAACTCTTGGGCTACTCTTTTACCAACGAATAGTGGGATTAGATTATAACGTCCCAAATGTTGAAAGGTATGTTTGATGCGACGAGGATTCGAACCCGCGATCCTCAGACTACGAGTCGAGCGCCTTAACCACCTGGCCATGCAGGACACCCAATGGAGAGTGGTGATGACGAACTGACCAACGATACTTCTGAGGATCCCTTGGATATCATAACACAAATCATCCAAGTGTGAAGATAGGTATTTAATTCTTCACTTGTATCAAATCTACAGCGACATCAAACTATCCACTGAAGAAACTCGATGGACAGCAACTGCCTGTTGTAGTCCTGAAGACGAAAGGCGGAAGACTTTCGAAACGTCGTCCTCTACATTCGTGTCTCCACAACAGGCAGTTGTCGTCCATTCTACAAAGTTCCATCAAGTTTCAGTGCTTTTCTTTGATAGATTGTTTTGGCAGAGCATTCGTGATGAAACTTTGTAGAATGGACGGCAACTGCCTGTTGTGGTTCTGAAGACAAAAAGCGGAAGACTTTGGAAACGTCATCCTCTACACTTATGTCTCCACAACAGGCAGTTGTCGTCCATTCTACAAAGTTTCATCAAGTTTCAGTGCTTTTGACAAGAACAAAGGATTATTTGCGTTCTGCATGACTGTATGGAGGATCCTATGCACCATGTTATTCCCAGGAGATCCAGATGGTCTTACGAGCATGCTTGGAAACGCCGTATGTAAGAAATCTGACGATACAAAACTATTCTCATCTGCCAACGACGTGTAACAAGCTCTGCCAGAGTAATGTTACACTTGCATGCTATATTAGTCGATGACATTCAAAGAAGTGAAAGATAGACTGGAGATTGGAGAAGTAGCTTTGCAAACAGCTAGGTGGCACTTTAGTCGTCTGAAGTCTGGGTTTTAGCTAGAACCTAGAGAAAGATCTGTCCACCATTACTGTAAGCAAGTTGCACTGAAAGCAGTAGTGTACCATTGAACGAAGTGATGAAAATTGTTCAGCTGATGTCAAGCTTAAGGCCTTTGTATCTACTCTGAAAACAAACAGTCAAGAACACAACAAACTATGGCTGATCTTAGTCAAGAGACCAAGTCAGCAACACAACACCACACGCACAGTTCACTACTGTGTACTATAGGAGTCAAAAACTCACAATAACACTACAAGATCTACAATTTTTTCGTAAAACTTTAGTTTAACCAAGGTTTGCATTAGAGACTAAATCATGGGTGCCTAGTCCCTGGAAGCACTGTTAACAGTTATAACCAAATTAATAGGAAAAGCATATGTGAAAAAATCCTTGTTTATTATTTACAAAAAAAAAATAACCAGTAGGTGAAAAAATTGTTGCTAATTATTTTATTTATAAAAAAGAAAACAAAAAGATCCAAGCCATGAACAGAAATATTTGATGAGATAAAATACTGTTTGTTAGTTGTAAAAGAATGTACGATCCAAACCATAAAAACAAAGTGGCTTTTCCTCAACTTCGAATCTCACGATGTACACACACATACCTTTAAACATCAGAGATACACGACGAAACTTTAAGTTTCGAAATTGAATCTCCGCCAATTTCAACGACTTCTTGGTAGTGTACTCTTCCTGAACACGATAAAAGTGGTTCATATATTACTTTATATATTAGTTTAAAATTATAGAAACATATATTTATTCTCCAGGCAGTAAACAGTCGCAAACGCTTCCCTTACACATTATTTCAAACATTACTGTATACGTTATCGACAGCTTTCCATAACGAATTTTACCTAAAATACCGTTTTATTAAAAAAAAACCTGAAATACTTCAAATGTGTGGGACTGATATAAAACACGTGATGGTTGGGACTAATGGGAAAACACGTGGTGGTTGGGACTAATGGAAAAACACGAGATGGTTGGGACTAACGAAAAGCACAAGATGGTTGGGACCAATGGAAAGCACAAGATGGTTGGGACTAATGGGAAAACACGAGATGGTTGAGACTAATGGGAAAACACAAGATGGTTGAGACTAATGGGAAAACACGAGATGGTTGAGACTAATGGAAAAACACGAGATGGTTGAGACTAATGGAAAAACACGAGATGGTTGAGACTAATGGAAAAACACGAGATGGTTGAGACTAATGGAAAACACGAGATGGTTGGGACTAACAAAAGCACAAGATGGTTGGGACTAATGGAAAGCACAAGATGGTTGGGACTAATGGGAAAACACGAGATGGTTGAGACTAATGGGAAAAACACAAGATGGTTGAGACTAATGGGAAAACACGAGATGGTTGAGACTAATGGAAAAACACGAGATGGTTGAGACTAATGGAAAAACACGAGATGGTTGGGACTAATGGGAAAACACGAGATGGTTGAGACTAATGGGAAAAACACAAGATGGTTGAGACTAATGGGAAAACACGAGATGGTTGAGACTAATGGAAAAACACGAGATGGTTGAGACTAATGGAAAAACACGAGATGGTTGGGACTAACGAAAAGCACAAGATGGTTGGGACCAATGGAAAGCACAAGATGGTTGGGACTAATGGGAAAACACGAGATGGTTGAGACTAATGGGAAAAACACAAGATGGTTGAGACTAATGAAAAGCCCAAGATGGTTGAGACCAACGGAAAAACAAGAAGTGGTTGGGACTAACGAAAAGCACAAAATGGTTGGGACTAACGTTCATTGTTTATTATTATTAAATTATTATCAAACAGTTTATTATGATTAAATTATTATCAAACAGTTTATTATGATTAAATTATTATCAAACATTGTTTATTATGATTAAATTATTATCAAACAGTTTATTATGATTAAATTATTATCAAACATTGTTTATTATTATTAAATTATTATCAAACAGTTTATTATGATTAAATTATTATCAAACATTGTTTATTATGATTAAATTATTATCAAACAGTTTATTATGATTAAATTATTATCAAACATTGTTTATTATGATTAAATTATTATCAAACATTGTTTATTATGATTAAAATATTATCAAACAGTTTATTATGATTAAATTATTATCAAACATTGTTTATTATGATTAAATTATTATCAAACAGTTGTTTGATTATTATTAAAACATTATTATCAAAAATTGTTTATTATGATTAAATTATTATCAAACATTGTTTATTATGATTAAATTGTTATCAAACAGTTTATTATGATTAAATTATTATCAAACATTGTTTATTATGATTAAAATATTATCAAATATTTTTATTATGATTAAATTATCAAATATTGTTTATTATGATTAAATTATCAAATATTGTTTATTATGATTAAATTATCAAATATTGTTTATTATGATTAAATTATTATCAAACATTGTTTATTATGATTAAATTATCAAATATTGATTATTATGATTAAATTATTATCAAACATTGATTATTATGATTAAATTATTATCAAACATTGTTTATTATTATTAAAAACATTATTATCAAATTATTGTTTATTATTATGATTAAATTATTATCAAACATTGTTTATTATGATTAAATTATTATCAAATATTGTTTATTATGATTAAATTATTATCAAACATTGTTTATTATGATTAAATTATTATCAAACATTGTTTATTATGATTAAATTATTATCAAATATTGTTTATTATGATTAAATTATTAGAAAACATTGTTTATTATTATTAAATTATTATCAAATATTGTTTATTATGATTAAATTATTATCAAACATTGTTTATTATGATTAAATTATTATCAAATATTGTTTATTATGATTAAATTATTATCAAACTTTGTTTATTATGATTAAATTATTATCATTGTTTATTATGATTAAATTATTATCAAATATTGTTTATTATGATTAAATTATTATCAAACATTGTTTATTATGATTAAATTATTATCAAACATTGTTTATTATGATTAAATTATTATCAAATATTGTTTATTATGATTAAATTATTATCAAATATTGTTTATTATGATTAAATTATTATCAAACATTGTTTATTATGATTAAATTATTATCAAATATTGTTTATTATGATTAAATTATTATCAAACATTGTTTATTATGGTTAAATTATTATCAAACATTGTTTATTATGATCAAATTATTATTTAATATTGTTTATTATGGTTAAATTATTATCAAACATTGTTTATTATGATCAAATTATTATCAAACATTGTTTATTATGACTGGTAACTCAGCCATCAATAAAAAGTTCGAATATTTTAAAGTGAAGGACAGTTTATGAATGTTAATGACAGCTGTACAAATTAAATGCATGTTTCATTTTGATGTTTTTATTGTTTGAAAATATAACCACACAGTTTCATATGTATCAGTGCTGAAAAGTGTGTAATATTGGAAATAATCAGGTAACTACGTAAGTGGCAGGTCAAATACTATAATAATAAATAATTGCAAATAAACGTTAAAATGATTATTAATACAATATTACATAAACTATAAATAAAAGCGAACCAATAATACAGTACCACTTGGTATTTATAACCAGAACAGTACACATCGGTTTGTTAATGTACAACTGTAGTAAAACTGTTCGTAATGTCCTGTCTTACTCCCTACAATCTATCCCAGTTGTTTGGTTACATTTCAGAACCAGAATTCCCTCTAGGCTGCACGATCGAATAAGAATCAGTCAGGTGCCGCGCGCATCCACATTAATGGTGAGGAGTCTCAACACATCCGTAGGCCAAAAGCCCAAACAACCAGCTGGTAACATGCTTCACTGCGAATACCATGGTAGTGTTATTCTCTCTGCCACTGAAAAAATATCGTTCGTTGTTTGCAAACAACTTGAATTAGGATTAAACTGAAACAAGCACCATCCTCCACCTCTTCTTGTTCAGCTGTTCGGTTTGGTCATCTTCCATTTCCATCTTTTTGCTTTGGTCATCTCTCCTAAGCAGTACCGTTTGTTTATAATTTATCTCAATGCTACACAATAGCTATCTGTGTTGTGCCAACCACGAGTATCGAAACCCAGTTTTTAACGTTATACAAGTAGCGTTTGAGTCACTACATATCCGCAAAAGCCATACCATGCTAATGTGCGTCTCACTGTTCTGAAGGTTTTTTTGTTTGTTTTGAATTTTGCGCAAAGCTGCACGAGTGCTACGTGCGCTAGCCATCTCTAATTTAGCAGTGTAAGACTACAGGGAAGGCAGCTAGTTATCAACACCCGCCGCCAACTGTTGGGCTGCTTTTTAACCAACGAATAGTGGAATTGACCGTGACGTTATAATGCATCCACAGCTAAAAGGGCAAACACTTTTGTTGTAACGGGAATCCGAACCCCGCAATCTTAATATTACGAGTCGAGCGTCCTAACCACCTAGCCATGTCGGGCCTACTGTATTTGGACTTGTTTTGTTGGTTTTTCTTTAGATCTTCGCATATCAGCTCTTAATGTTGAGCTTACAGACCAGAAGGAAGTCAACAGCACCCACTGTAAACTCTTGTGCTATTCATTTCTTATGCAGTATTGCAACTGACCGTCACCCTTACATGGTACCCATGAACCCAGGGAACGGAACTCGTTTTTACGTGTCACGAGCCACAACTTCACAGCGATACAGTCTGGCCACGACACAAACTGTGCCACACGCGGTACATAGTTTCATTTGCTTCAAAATGTTAAATAATTACTTAATGTCCTTAATGTCCTTCAAGGTGATCTACTTGCAATGCTGTTTTCGTGCGCAAAAAATTTAAGTAGAACTGTTTGTTTGTTTTTTAATTTCGCGCAAAGCTACTCGAGGGCTATCTGCGCTAGCCGTCCCTAATTTAACAATGTAAGACCAGAGGGAAGGCAGCTAGTCATCACCACCCACCGCCAACTCTTGGGCTACTCTTTTACCAACAAATAGTGGGATTGACCGTTACATTATAACGTCCCCACGGCTGGGAGGGCGAGCATGTTTGGTGTGAGGGGGATTCGAACCCGCGACCCTCGGATTACGAGTCGAACGTCTTAACATGCTTGGCCATGCCGGGCCTTAAGTAGATCCAGCATTGAAGAAATGCCAAGAACTAACTAACCCTTTCCAACGATGAAAGAATTTTGTAACCATATTCGGGTTGGTTAAAGTGTAGATGTTCTCAAAGGGTTGTAGCGATAACCTCCAAAATCATTATGGTAAAATAAAAAATGTTATTTATTTTATTAGTATTATGTACATAAACATGTTATTGATCTGTTTGGTTTATTAGAGCTAACGAATTGAATTAACGTTTGACCAGGCCTACATTTTCAACTACAAACCCTAAGTTCACCTAGATCATTAAAAGTTTTGGTTGGTTGTCTTTCAGCGTAAAGCCACATGGGGCTATCTTCTGTGTCTACCACAAGGAATTGAACAGAGGATTTCAGTGTTGTAAATCTGTACACTTACCGCTGTCCCACTGTTGTTGTTGTTTTTTGACAATGATTGTTAGGCGTTGACGAGCGGGCATGACCTAATGATTAACGTGGCGCCAGGCTGAAGATCCAAGGTTCGAACCGTGATACACTAAATTCGCTTCGCTATTTCATCTTCGAATGTGTTGTGTGTTAAAAGTTCCTCCAAACAGCCGGAGAAAGCCCTAATGGCGCGGGTGCTGCTCACTGTTACTACGATATGAACTTCGTACCTTTTGATCCGTAACCCGACTAACAGACAAATCATTTACGTTCGTTATTTATAAAAGCACCTGGAGCTCAGATAATTTGAGGACAGGTCGTAAAATGTGTCACTAATAGAAACGAAGCCGTGCAACTGTGTGTTTGTGTGTGCGTGTGTTAGTGACAAGTTATTTCCTCACTATTAAAGAATACACGTGGTTACTGAAACAGGACAAAGGGTTTTAAACTGTAGCTTCCATTTATTGACAAGTAATCACTATAGCTGTGCACAAAGCTCAGAACCCTGGTGTGGACACCTCACTTGCTGGCTTTATGGATGGCCAAGAAAGGGCGGATATCATAATGCCTTAATTACAGGTGATCGCGAAGCTTGGTTGTCGTCTTCAGTCGTTCCGGTAGAGACTGAGCCGACTTAACGAGGTCGTTCTGCCGTCAGACAATGACCGGCACGCGGATCAGTGAAGCAGAAACCAGCAACCGAACGAATCACAGCATAATAAAACACGGAACAGAAGGGAAACACACGAATCTGTTATTCGTTCAAACCGGGAAATAATTGTAAATCACGCCACTAGGACGAGATAGAAACGTGCGTTTCGAACAATGTCTCAGAAGCATTTTCCCTTTCAATACAGAGATCCCTACGCGTTTCGTATAGTCTGTGAGTACGACAGGTTTGCAAAGGTTTCATACTGGTTGTTTGCTTGCGTCTTCAAAAGTTCCCAATTATTCAATATAATTAGTCTAATAATACTCTGTATTAAAGTAAGCTGACAGTTACATAACACAAGCGAGCCTTTTAAATCTGTACAAACAAGAGAAATACCTCGCATACCCCTAAAATGTGACAAACGAAGATAAGGTTTGGTTCGACTTTTCCAATCTTTCTAATTATGAAATGAAAACCTGGCAATTATATTTTAAATCATTAAATAATATAATATATGTATATATTTTTTCGAATTTGGTTTGTTTTGAATTTCGCGCAAAGCTACACGAGGCTATCTGCGCTAGTCGTCCCTAATTTAGCAGTGTAAGACTAGATGGAAGGCAGCTAGTCATCACCACCCACCGCCAACTCTTGGGCTACTCTTCTAATTTAACGCCCCCACGGCTGAAAGGGCGATCATGTTTGGTGTGACGGAGATTGGAACCCGCGACCCTCAGATTACGAGTCGAGTGCCTTGACCCACCTGGCCATGCCGGGCGATATGCTTTGGTTCCACTTTTCCAACCTTGCCCAAGAGTTGACGGTGGGTGGTGATGACTAGCTGCCTTACCCCTCGTCTTACACTGCAAAATTAGGGATGGCTAGCGCAGATAGCCCTCGTGAAGCTTTGCGCGAAATTCAAAAACAAACACATCAAATAAGTGTTTGATTCCAAATGTTGAACTCGTAGTTTTAACAATACTGTGAAACCAATCCCTTTAAAAACTAACAATGTTCTTACAACAATATTTGAACAATGCCCAATTTACTTCGATAATAATCAGAAGCTACGAATAACCTTTTTCATCTTTTATGTGAATATTTTAATTTTATATTCGAACCAATCCACCAATAGTAAAGAGCGCGCGCTTTAAAGGGTTATATGATCAGCTACTAATGGAAAAATCGCTTGTTTTGAAAGTCTTTACTTAATTTAAAAAAAAAACTCGCAAAAAACGTTTGGAAATCCCTTTTAACTGACAGTGTTTGTGTAAAAATGTTTCTAAATCCCTTTCAACTGACCAAGTGTTTGTGAAAAAGAAAGTTTTTATATGACGTTTTTTGTCTTCACTTCGTAAAGTAAAACCATGTTTATTACCTCATTCACGTTTTCTTCTTGTTTCTTTTTTTTTTAACCAAGCTGTTTCATAAAGTTTTTCTTAGCAGGCTTAATTTTACAAGCTTAGTTTCAAGATGTTGTTATTTGAACCAATTATTTGTTGAAGCCAACCAAGAACCGTCAAAGATGCGATGTGGAAAACACACGTTTACAATACTTCGAATTTGATTTTCGAGTTAGGACGTTTCCTCAATTCAAAAACATAAAAAAAAAACAGCTTAGATACGGAATTACAAAAATAAGTGTTACCTTTCACTTATATATTGGACTTTCTGTTATTCTAATTTTATAAGCATGCCAAGTGGTAAGTCCGTAGGCATATATGAGCGTCAAATTACTTCTTTTAAAAGATGCGAACAAATACGATAAATCTTTACGATTTATTTTTAGAGTTTTGAAAAAGTGGTTTCCTACTTTTATGAACGTTGACAAAATGACATACCACACTAAAATGAAGCATTAGTGTTTTTACGAACGTACCAATTATGATGTCCTCAAAATCCAAAGTGTATTTTTTATCTCTTTTCTCCTTCTCCTAATTTCTGTTCTTTCTTTAACACGAAATTGCTTTTACTGCGTTTTAACTTCATGGTTTAAAAAAAAAACAAATAAGACAAGTCCGAAAATTGGAACCCGCAGTCAGAGAAATGAGACCTCAGTTCTATTGATGGCCAAAGTTTCCGGAACTTATCTACTGACGGAACTTGTCGATCTGCTTGAATGAACTTAGAAACATCTTTAAAAGACACTCGTTGAAAGTTCGTGCTGACGAGAGGAACCACGAAGATCCCAAAATGCCTATAGGTTTCGTCATTTCCGGTCTCATATCAACCAGAAAGTGAAATGAAGCATTATGATCATTCATATGCATAAGAGTTGAATCAAATTTCCTCTGTACTTATTTTAGAGCCACGTATAAAACACGTGGAAGCTGTAACGAACTTGCAGTTGTTAATAATGCAAAACATGAAAGAAAAAACATGCATTACATAATAAGTACATAAGCGGTGCAAATCTACAAATAATAGAGATTTGAACCAATTTTTTTTTTTTACTTGTTGTTTATGGGTTGTCTGAGTTGTCCCCACCACAGGTATCGAACTCAAATTTTTAATATTATAAGCCAGCAAGATTACCGCAACTCTATGCTTGCGTTATATATACTTGATATTTCTGATATAAACATGGCAATGTGGTTAGAACGCTCAACTTGTAAACTGAAGGTCGCAGGTTCGATTCACCGCCACACCAAACATGCTCGCCCCTTCAACAGTGGGGGCGTTATAATATGACGATCCATCCTAATATTCGTTAGTTAAAAAATAGCCCAAGAGTTGGCAGTGGGTAGTGATGACGAGCTGCCTTCTCTCTAGTATTACACTGTTAAATTACGGACGACTAACACAGATAGCCCTCGTGTAGCTTTGCACGAAAATTCAAAACAAACAAATAAAAACAACACTTCCAGATTGGAATACTCCAATCTATTAATTTAACAATCTGCTGATAACAAATTTTGTAAGAGACAGTGTTAATTTTATATCTAAATTAGAATATATTATCATACCACGTAAGTAAAAATGTCACCCTCTTTCGCGCCGAGGAAACAATCTAAGAGAATTTTTACACCAGGCAGCACTAAATTTATGCAGCTAAATACAAAGATATCATTAACGGCGTAAGGAAATTGTTAGCCCTCTGTTGGCAAAAAAAATAGACAGCGCTAAATATAAAGATATTTATCATTCGACGCAAGTAAAAATGTCATTCCTCTATCTGGCAAAAAACAAACACTAATTTTTTAATACTATACAGCGCCAATTGTATATAGGTAAATACAGAGATATTATTACACGATTCAAGGGAAAATGTTATCCCTCTGTCGGGCAAAAAACAAACAATAATTTTTTAATACTAGACAGCGCCAATTGTATATAGGTAAATATAGAGATATTATTACACTACTCAAGGGAAAATGTTATCCCTCTATTGGGCAAAAACACAAGAAAATGTTTATATTAGACATTTTAATTTATGTAAATATATCATGGAGCGACAGGATAAGCTACAGCAATATTTCACCACCACTTTGAAGAGATACTAGTTTTGAAACTCGAGAAAATGAAAGTTGTTTTGCAACTAGCACGAGTTTAAAACTCCGATAACACGAGGTAAGTATTATTAAACTAACACATATAATAACACAATAATACACTTTTGTACGATGTAGCAGCTTTTTCACGGAAAACATCTGTTCTCGAAAATTAAAATAACACAATAATTAACACCGTTCTATCTTTTAAACAACTGTTAATTAGATGCCACTTATGACAGTTTAATAAAACATTACATTTAACGTGATAATGCCTAACTCCGAAAACTGTAAAGCAATAAAAAATAGGCCTAATGTTAGTCATGAATTTCAAAGTTGACTGGAGATTTTCTCCAAATTCTTATAAATTAGTCTAATGCGTATTTTATATCAAGATCGTGTGAAACAGTATTCTAAATATATTTTGTCTTCTCAACGTGGCTGTCTGTCCAAGAGACTTTTGTTCAATAACAAAATTCATTAGCTGAACTGAACATGATTTCTGAAAAAGCTAAAATCCTATTTTGTATGCAATACAAAACATTTCACGTTACGGTGAAAGCTACCAAATAATTTAAGCCAATAAGCCTAACATTAGTAATAAAAATTACACTACACGTTTTGTTCCACATTCTCCTTAATTATATGCTATTTATACGCTCTCCTGATTTAAAATTTGCAGTGTAATAAGCAGCAGTAACATGAAATGTACAACCATCTGCGGTCCAGCGTGAAATAATTCTTTTTCACTAACATTAGGCCTACCGGTGAAATTTTTCAAAAGAAAGCACATTACACGGTAGTAATACACTTGTACTGTTTCGTTGTATTACGATATATGGTTCAGGAAATTAACTTGTGTTTCTTACTGAGCAGGTTACGTTTAAATAGGCAGTTCTTCTGAAAGTATGTATATATCTGGCACTAACTCCTACCATCCTGAAAGAGGCTCCTCATAGAACCCTATCAGTTTTTTTTCCATTCAATAGATAGAGAACTTGTATTTTGTGCAACAATTACTAGCACTACGTCTGTCAAAGGTCCGGCAAATGAATGTTTGTTGTTAAGCGGAAAGCTGTATACTGAAGAACTCGTGCTGTGGTCACCGCTGGGCTCGGACCCCAAATTTTAGTCACACAAGTTCCTAAGCATTAATGCTGTGTCTACAGCAAAAAAAAAAAACACAAGCTATTAACATATAATGGTTTTTGTTGTTGATGTGATTTTTATGGATTGGTTGTATGTCCCAGAGTAAAAGAAATCAGTATCCAGTGATTGGTTGTATGACCAAAGTAAAAGAAAGAGATAAATAAATTAGTCCAGTGATTGAATGTACGTCCCAGAGATACATAAATTAGTAAACGGTGATTGGTTGTACGTCCCAGAGATAAATAAATTAGTCCAGTGATTGGTTGTATATCCCATAGGTAATTAAATTAGCCACGGGTGATTGGTTGTACGTCCCAGAGATAAATAAATTAGTCCAGTGATTGGTTGTATATCCCATAGATATATAAATTAGTAGCCGGTGATTGGATGTATGGCTTTCATTGTTTACAACTTTATTTTATCCTATCTTCAGTATTTGTTTGTTTTCTGGTCGTCGTACTTTAATAACAAATTAGTAAGATGTTTTAAGGACAGAAAAAGACATTTGTATTTGTTTTTGAAAATGTGTTCTCTTACTACTATTACTACCCATCTGACGATTAGACTTGTGACGCTAAAATCAGAAGCTTCATCGCGACAACGGCACAGCAGAGATAATCCATTGTACAGCTTAGCTGTTGAAAGGGCACGTCAATCATTGTTTGTTTGTTTAAAGAAAATTGAACTGAATATTATTCAGAATTTTTTTTTATACAAAGAGTAAACCTCCCTCTGCATACAAAGTCCTTAAAAGATCTAAGTTTTTAGTCTCTTGGCAATTTTAGTTGGCCGGAGTGGGAGGATGTCGAAGGAAAACATTCCACTATTTCTGAATTATTTACGTTTCTGTTAAGTTTGGTTTGTTTTAAGTTTAGCGCAAAGCTACACAAGGGCTATCTCTGCTAGCCGTCCCTAATTTAGCAGTGTAAAACTAGAGGGAAGGCAGCTAGCATCACCACCCACTACCAACTCTTGGTTTACTTTTTTACCAACGAATAATGGGATTGACCGTCACATCATAACGCCCCCACGGCTGAAAGGGCGAGCATGTTTGGTGCGACGTAGATTCGAACCCATGCGCTAGCCATCCCTAATTTAGCAATGTAAGACTCGAGGGAAGGCAGCTAGTCATCACCACCCACCGCCAACTCTTGGGCTACTCTTTTACCAACGAATAATGGAATTGCCCGTCACATTATAATGCCACCACGACTGAAATGGCGAGAATGTTTGGTGTGACGGGGATTCAAACCCGCAACCCTCAGATTACGAGTCGAGTACCTAAATCACCTGGCCATACCGGGCTAGTTTCTATTAGTACGACTAATAAATGTTATAACCAGTATTTAATATTTTCTTAGTGACTACATGTTTTCCCTCTCTCTCGAGTCTGTGACAGAAGTTCAAGTAGCGCTTCATTAAATGCCACAGAGAGAATTGCCCGAATGTAGAAATATACAACGTTTCAACCTCTTTTACCACAAGCCTTTCAGTTAAAACTCTTTAAATCAAGCACTAAAAGAAAATGGCATTTGGCTACGATATGTAATAAAACAAAGTTATTACAATTACATACGTTTCGATTAGAAAGAAATCAGATATTTTGGGATGTACGGCCGGTGATTTGTTCGTATTAGACTCGCCAAAGTAACATGTTTCATTTCCTTTGAACAGTGGAATGTAATGAAAGTCGTTCATTTAATTTCTGCTCGAGCAAAATTAAAGGTTTGGCCGGAGAGAGAGAGAGATGTTGTTTAGGACCAACGTTTACTTCTGTGTCTTGGTGGTTAAGAGAATTCATCAGTGCCATTACAACATCAATCACAGATCGGCGGAAAGCATACGATAAGAGCTCACGTTAGTTCAGGACATCGGAAACGCATTAGTTGAGTAGGAAACGTGTGTGAAGGATAATGTGCCCTGATAAGGGGTTGCTGTACCATCATTTCTCTGTCCAGGAAAGAAAACGTCACCTTGGCAGTAATTGGTATTGGTGCCATACAGAAGTCCAAATCAGTCAAAGTGTCTTTACTTTGTACAAGTTAGGCTTAGTAAAAGTCGACAGAATCCAAAAATCACAAAATGTTCCTTAAATTATAGCTTGTAAAAATACTGCTTGAATATTATTTATGGAGGACAATTAGTAAATTCTTTTCTTTACACAAATCTATATTCCCTCGACCAAAATAAGGACGTAAACTAAAAGTTTGAAATATCTAACTTCTCCATCATTGCCACGAACACAAGCCATTTTGTGGTATTCACGTTTGTTTTGCTTGTTTTGAATTTCGCGTAAAGCTACACGAGGGCTACCTGCGCCGGCCGCCCCTAATTTAGCAGTGTAATACTAGAGGAAAGGCAGCCAACTCTTGAGGTACTCTTACATCAACGAATAGTGAGATTGACCATCACATTATAACGCGTCCACGGCTGAAAGGGCGAGCATGTTTGGTGTAACGGGGATTCGAACCCGCTAACCGTCCAGCACCTTAATCCACCTGGCCATGCCGAGGCCTTGATACTCACGAGAACGTGAAGCTCATTTTAAAACCTAGTTGTCTTACTTTGTCCTCATGGTTTAAAAACAAGAGTAAGTGTGAACAATTTTTCATAATATTTAATCATATTTCTAACTTGCTTCAGCCATCACGCGATGGTAGACTTAAATTAAATGCCCCAGTAAATAGTATGTTTGAATTAATATAACACTGATTTAAAATAATTGGAAGTGATGTAACGTGGCTATTTACTTCAGGATAAATCTATTAAACGTATTAATTATACATTTAAATTCTATGAATTAACCCCAGACGATTGTTTAATAATTACCTTCGTTAATTTTCAAATATCATAGAACCCCCCAGTGGCTCAGCGGTATGTCTGCGGAGTTACAACGCTAAAAACCGGGTTTCGATACCCGTGGTGGGCAGAGCACAGATAGCCCATTGTGTAGCTTTGTAGTTTAGAGATATATACCTCGGCACAGTAACGATGACTTCCTACATTGGTACACACAGAGTCATAAGGATAGTCGTGATAATTACACACAAATGTTGCTATGACAACCAACGTTACCATGACACCCGAATTACTAGATTAATTATATAATATGACATTTGTATTTTAACATTAACTCAAAGAATTTTTTACACCATATACGTGTAGAATAATATAAAATAAACCATAAAATATATAAATTAGGTTAATTGTGAGAAAAATACAAACTAAACATAATCTTCCCGAGAAATTGTTTGTTTGTTTTGAAATTTCGCACAAAGCTACTCGAGGGCTATCTGCGCTAGCCGTCCCTAATTTAGCAGTGTAAGACTAGAGAGAGGCAGCTAGCATCACCACCCACTACCAACTCTTGGTTTACTCTTTTACCAACGAATAATGGGATTGACCGTCCCATCATAACGCCCCCACGGCTGAAAGGGCGAGCATGTTTGGTGCGACGTGGATTCGAGCCCGCGACCCTCAGATTACGAGTCGAGTGCCTTGACAACCTGGCCATGCGCTAGCCATCCCTAATTTAGCAATCTAAGACTCGAGGGAAGGCAGCTAGTCATCACCACCCAAAGCCAACTCTTGGGCTATTCTTTTACCAACGAATAATGGAATTGACCGTCACATTATAATGCCCCCACGACTGAAATGGCGAGTATGTTTGGTGTGACGGGAATTCAAACCCGTAACCCTCAGATTACGAGTCGAGTACCTAAATCACCTGGCCATACCGGGCTAGTTTCTATTAGTACGACTAATAAATGTTATAACCAGTATTTAATATTTTCTTAGTGACTACATGTTTTCCCTCTCTCTCGAGTCTGTGACAGAAGTTCAAGTAGCGCTTCATTAAATGCCACAGAGAGAATTGCCCGAATGTAGAAATATACAACGTTTCAACCTCTTTTACCACAAGCCTTTCAGTTAAAACTCTTTTAAATCAAGCACTAAAAGAAAATGGCATTTGGCTACGATATGTAATAAAACAAAGTTATTACAATTACATACGTTTCGATTAGAAAGAAATCAGATATTTTGGGATGTACGGCCGGTGATTTGTTCGTATTAGACTCGCCAAAGTAACATATTTCATTTCCTTTGAACAGTGGAATGTAATGAAAGTCGTTCATAGAGAGAAGGCAGCTAGTCATCACAACTCACCGCCAACTCTTGGGCTACTCTTTTACCAACGAATAATGGGATTGACAGTCACATCATAACGCCCCCACGGCTGAAAGGGCGAGCATGTTTGGCGCGACCGGGATGCGAACCCGCGACCCTCAGGTTACGAGTCGCACGCCTTAACACGCTTTGCCATGCCAGACCCTCCCGAGAAATGAGACCAAAGCTGTAAGTGGTCAGTATGTTCTAATCTTCCCGAGAAATGAGACCAAAGCTGTATGTGGCCATTATGTTGCAATGTTTTGTTCTTATTATTATCCTATCTTTCGTTATTTGTTTTCTTTTTTCTCTTTCCGTTGATTTAGAATAAATAACCTAAGTCCCAAAATGATCCGTTTCGGGTCCCAACGCTACATTAAATTCGCAATTCCTGGAGAATAACCACGTTTCATGAAACCACGAAGTAAAACTCTTGTGAAGGATGGTTAAAAAAAAAAAAAAAAACAAGATCTTACCGGTACCGTTCTTCAAACCGTTGATCACGTGATCATAACAAGAACCCTCTTAAGACCGTGCGTATCCACACATTCGGTATCTTAACGCGTAAAGATCTGTCTTGGGAAAAGCTTATATCTCGTTTTCAACCCCATACATGGGCTGTTTCCACAATATAAGCCACGAATTACTCCTTGCTGGAACGTGGTTCTTTGGTTATAGAGCGCATAAAACCGGAAAAATACGTTTAGTCGGCCTTTTCTGTGTGTATCTTTGCTATTGTAGCTTTAATAATCACACTTCATCCAAATAAACATAGCTTTGATAATTTCAATCAAGATTCTCGGCAGACGTCACTACAAGGATCTCATGGGTTTCAAAACTAGCCTCGTTATCTGCTCTACTAACAACCTGGTTACTTTAACCAAAGTGTGATTTTTTCCCCTTTTCTCATGAACTCACATATAAAAATCTAACATTGAACATATCCAATATTTCAAAACAACATTTTGCTGCTAATGTTTTCAACCAGAACAGCGCAAGTGATCTGAACGGTTAGATTGGAGACTCCTGGAATTAACTCACAGTCGTCTCTAATTTTCAATACCTGACCCCCCCATAAAACAAGCAGCCAGTAGCACCCTCTAGAACTGAATAAAGAGAATAATGACTGTCAATTTTATAACGCGCTTACAACTGAAAGTGCAAACCTTGTTCTGACACATCACGTCTTGAACATTGGCCTGTCGATCCGCAGATCATCACTCTAAACAAAATGGTCTGAAACAAAATAATTCCCTTTGTATTAATGTTATTAGTGTGAAATAATTCCCTTTGTAATAATGTTATTAGTGTGAAATAATTCCCTTTGTATTAATGTTGTTAGTGTGAAATAATTCCCTTTCTATTAATGTTATTAGTGTAAAATAATTCCCTTTGTATTAATGTTATTAGTGTGAAATAATTCCCTTTCTATTAATGTTATTAGTGTGAAATAATTCCCTTTGTAATAATGTTATTAGTGTGAAATAATTCCCTTTGTATTAATGTTGTTAGTGTAAAATAATTCCCTTTGTAATAATGTTATTAGTGTGAAATAATTCCCTTTGTAATAATGTTATTAGTGTGAAATAATTCCCTTTGTAATAATGTTATTAGTGTGAAATAATTCCCTTTGTAATAATGTTATTAGTGTGAAATAATTCCCTTTGTAATAATGTTATTAGTGTGAAATAATCCCTTTGTAATAATGTTATTAGTGTGAAATAATTCACTTTGTAATAATGTTATTAGTGTGAAATAATTCCCTTTGTAATAATGTTATTAGTGTGAAATAATTACCTTTGTGTTGATGTTATTAGTCTAATAAATACGTTGTATTGCATCAAAGGAAAACACATTTTGTGAATTTATGCGTTTTTATGTAGAACTGATATCATAGTTTTGATACAACTTGTAAAACTTGATATTGTAAGCCTAGACTAACGACAGGCAGGTTGTTTTTTGTTGTTACGCACAAAGCCACACAGCTCATTATTAATTATCTGTGCTATACCCGCCGAGGGTATCGAAACCCTGTTTGAAGCTTTAAAAGTTCTTATGCTTACCACCGAGCTACCTGATTACTCAATAGAGTTTGAAGTAATATCTCATGAAATACAAACTATTTTTATGATTTGTTTTCCGTGAAAGTAACTAAACAGTAGTTTTAAAACTGGTATCAAAGAAGTTAAATGTAAAACTAAAGCCTAATATATTCTCTTATATTTTGATATATACGTTTTGCGTACCTGTCCACCTTTGCAAGGAATTAGTGTCTAAACAAAAACGTTACTAGATATAGTAAACCACATAAAATTACGTCAGATACTAAAAATCATTTCTAACTGTTTTTATAAATGTGTTTAAACACAATTGGAGATTACCGTGTTCAGTGCATGATCAAAAGAAACAGTAATGTTTGAAGTAACAACGGTCAAGTTTATTTTATATGTATGTAAAACAAGAGGAATTATACAGGATTTTTTTCACATGACGTTCAGTTCAAACACGTATCACCCAGTAACATTGTGTATTATAATTCAAACCTAATAGGCAGCCACGAGCTGAGACGTTTAAGGTATCTAAAACCATTCGGAAAGTCACTGTGCAGTTTAGTAATCATATTTCTTTCAGTCTATTTCAAGCCAGCAACTGATAGCGGTGTTTAGAAACAAAATAAGAAGGATCCAGGCCTGTATTGATGCCAACGGGGATCACTTTCAACATTATTTATAATTGTCATTCATATTTGCCTCCATTATTCTATACTGAAACATGTCTCTTAATAAATATATAAGTGCAAAGTGAATTTCCGAAGACCCTGTATTACTAACGTTGACAAAGTCTATCTTGCATTAGCACCACGTGTAACTAGTTGAGATACTGTCACATAAACAACCAACAATATACCCTTGATGCCACTTGTAATCAGTCGAGATTCTGTCACATTAACAACTAACCATATACCCTTGATATCACTTGTAATCAGTCGACATACTGTCACATTAACAACCAACAATATACACTTGATACCACGTGTAGTAATCTCGAGATACTTTCACGTTAACAACTAACAATGTATACTTGATAACACGTGTAGTCATCTCGAGATACTATCACATTAAAAACTGAGAATATACTCTTGATACCAAGTGTAGTCAGTCGAGATACTGTCACATTAACAACTAACAATATACCCTTGATACCACTTGTAATCAGTCGAGATACTGTCACATTAACAACCAACAATATACACTTGATACCACGTGTAGTCATCTTGAGATACTGTCACAGTAACAACTAACAATATACCCTTGATACCACGTGTAGCTAGTTGAGATACTGGCACATCAACAACTAAAAATATATCTTTGATACCACTTGTAATCAGTCGAGATACTGTCACATTAACAACCAACAATATATCCTTGATACCACGTGTAGTCATCACAATATACTGTGATGTCACATTAACAACTAACAATATACCCTTGATACAACGTGTTCTCGTCAGTCGAGATACTGTGACATTAACAACTAAAAATATACACCTGATACCACGTGTAGTCATCTCGAAATACTGTCACATTAAACTAACAATATACACTTGATACCACATGTAGTCATCTCGAGATACTGTCACATTAACAACAAACAATATACCCTTGATACAACTTGTAATCAAACAAGATACTGTCACATTAACAACTCACAATATACCCTTGATACCACTTGTAATCAGTCGAGATACTGTCACATTAACAACTGACAATATACCCTTAATACCACTTGTAATCAGTCGAGATACTGTCACATTAACAGCTAACAATATACACTTGATACCACGTGTAGTCATCTCGAGATACTGTCACATTAACATCTGAGAATATACTCTTGATACCACGTGTAGTCAGTCGAGATACTGTCACATTAACAACTGACAATATACCCTTGATACGACTTGTAATCAGTCGAGATACTGTCACATTAACAACTGACAATATACCCTTAATACCACTTGTAAGCAGTCGAGATACTGTCACATTAACAGCTAACAGTATACACTTGATACCACGTGTAGTCATCTCGAGATACTGTCACATTAACAACTGAGAATATACTCTTGATACCACGTGTAGTCAGTCGAGATACTGTCACATTAACAACTAACAATATACCCTTGATACCACTTGTAATCAGTCAAGATACTGTCACATTAACAACTAACAATATACCCTTGATACCACGTGTAGTCATCTCGAGATACTGTCACATTAACACCTAACAATATACCCTTGATACCACGTTTAGCTAGTTGAGATACTCGCACATTAACAACTAACAATATACCCTTGATACAACGTGTTGTCGTCAGTCGAGATACTGTCACATTAACAACCAACAATATACCCTTGATACCACGTGTAGTCATCTCGAGATACTGGCACATTAACAAGTAACAATGTACACTTGATAACACGTGTAGTCATCTCGAGATACTGTCACATTAACAACTAACAATATACCCTTGATACCACTTGTAATCAGTCGAGATACTGTCACATTAACAACTGACAATATACCCTTGATACCACGTGTAGTCATCTCGAGATACTGTCACATTAACAACTAACAATATACACTTGATACCACGTGTAGTCATCTCGAGATACTGTCACATTAACAACTAACAATATACCCTTGATACCACTTGTAATCAGTCGAGATACTGTCACATTAACAACTGACAATATACCCTTGATACCACTTGTAATCAGTCGAGATACTGTCACATTAACAACTAACAATATACACTTGACAACACGTGTAGTCAGTCGAGATACTGTCACATTAACAATTAACAATATACCCGTGATACCACTTGTAATCAGTCGCGATACTGTCACATTAACAACCAACAATATACACTTGATACGATGTGTAGTCATCTCGAGATACTGTCACATTAACAACTAACAATATACCCTTGATACCACTTGTAGTCATCTCGAGATACTGTCACATTAACAAGTAACAATATACCCTTGATACCACGTGTAGTCATCTCGAGATACTGTCACATTAACAGCTAACAATATACACTTGATACCACGTGTAGTCGTCTCGAGATACTGTCACATTAACAACTAACAATATACCCTTGATACCATTTGTAATCAGTCGAGATACTGTCACATTAACAACTGACAATATACACTTGATACCACGTGTAGTCATTTCGAGATACTGGCACACTAACAAGTAACAATGTACACTTGATAACACGTGTAGTCATCTCGAGATACTGTCACATTAACAACTAACAATATACCCTTGATACCACTTGTAATCAGTCGAGATACTGTCACATTAACAACTGACAATATACCCTTGATACCACTTGTAATCATCTCGAGATACTGTCACATTAACAACTAACAATATACACTTGATAACACGTGTAGTCAGTCGAGATACTGTCACATTAACAATTAACAATATACCCGTGATACCACTTGTAATCAGTCGAGATACTGTCACATTAACAACCAACAATATACACTTGATACGATGTGTCATCTCGAGATACTGTCACATTAACAACTAACAATATACCCTTGATACCACTTGTAGTCATCTCGAGATACTGTCACATTAACAACTAACAATATACCCTTGATACCACGTGTAGTCATCTCGAGATACTGTCACATTAACAGCTAACAATATACACTTGATACCACGTGTAGTCGTCTCGAGATACTGTCACATTAACAACTAACAATATACCCTTGATACCATTTGTAATCAGTCGAGATACTGTCACATTAACAACCAAAAATATACCCTTGATACCACGTGCAGTCATCTCGAGATTTTGTCACATTAACAACTAACAATTTACCCTTGAAACCACGTGTTGTCGTTAGTCGAGATACTGTCACATTAACAACTAACAATATACCCTTGATACCACGTGTAGTCATCTCGAGATACTGTCACATTAACAACCAACAATATACACTTGATACCACGTGTAGTCATCTCGAGATACTGTCACATTAACAACTAACAATATACCCTTGATAACACTTGTAGTCATCTCGAGATACTGTCACAATAACAGCTAACAATATACACTTGATACCACATGTAGTCATCTCGAGATACTGTCACATTAACATCTGAGAATATACTCTTGATACCACGTGTAGTCAGTCGAGATACTGTCACATTAACAACTGACAATATACCCTTGATACGACTTCTAATCAGTCGAGATACTGTCACATTAACAACTGACAATATACCCTTAATACCACTTGTAAGCAGTCGAGATACTGTCACATTAACAGCTAACAGTATACACTTGATACCACGTGTAGTCATCTCGAGATACTGTCACATTAACAACTAACAATATACTCTTGATACCACGTGTAGTCAGTCGAGATACTGTCACATTAACAACTAACAATATACCCTTGATACCACTTGTAATCAGTCAAGATACTGTCACATTAACAACTAATAATATACCCTTGATACCACGTGTAGTCATCTCGAGATACTGTCACATTAACACCTAACAATATACCCTTGATACCACGTTTAGCTAGTTGAGATACTCGCACATTAACAACTAACAATATACCCTTGATACAACGTGTTGTCGTCAGTCGAGATACTGTCACATTAACAACCAACAATATACCCTTGATACCACGTGTAGTCATCTCGAGATACTGTCACATTAACAAGTAACAATATACACTTGATAACACGTGTAGTCATCTCGAGATACTGTCACATTAACAACTAACAATATACCCTTGATACCACTTGTAATCAGTCGAGATACTGTCACATTAACAACTGACAATATACACTTGATACCACGTGTAGTCATTTCGAGATACTGGCACACTAACAAGTAACAATGTACACTTGATAACACGTGTAGTCATCTCGAGATACTGTCACATTAACAACTAACAATATACCCTTGATACCACTTGTAATCAGTCGAGATACTGTCACATTAACAACTGACAATATACCCTTGATACCACTTGTAATCAGTCGAGATACTGTCACATTAACAACTAACAATATACACTTGATAACACGTGTAGTCAGTCGAGATACTGTCACATTAACAATTAACAATATACCCGTGATACCACTTGTAATCAGTCGCGATACTGTCACATTAACAACCAACAATATACACTTGATACGATGTGTAGTCATCTCGAGATACTGTCACATTAACAACTAACAATATACCCTTGATACCACTTGTAGTCATCTCGAGATACTGTCACATTAACAAGTAACAATATACCCTTGATACCACGTGTAGTCATCTCGAGATACTGTCACATTAACAGCTAACAATATACACTTGATACCACGTGTAGTCGTCTCGAGATACTGTCACATTAACAACTAACAATATACCCTTGATACCATTTGTAATCAGTCGAGATACTGTCACATTAACAACTGACAATATACCCTTGATACCACGTGCAGTCATCTCGAGATTGTCACATTAACAACTAACAATATACCCTTGATACCACGTGTTGTCGTTAGTCGAGATACTGTCACATTAACAACTAACAATATACCCTTGATACCACGTGTAGTCATCTCGAGATACTGTCACATTAACAACTAACAATATACACTTGATACCACGTGTAGTCATCTCGAGATACTGTCACATTAACAACTAACAATATACCCTTGATACCACTTGTAGTCATCTCGAGATACTGTCACATTAACAACTAACAATATACCCTTGATACCACTTGTAATCAGTCGAGATACTGTCACATTAACAACTAACAATATACCCTTGATACCACTTGAAATCAGTCGAGATACTGTCACATTAACAACTAACAATATACACTTGATAACACGTGTGCTCAGTCGAGATTCTGTCATATTGACAACTAACAATATACACTTGATAACACGTGTGCTCAGTCGAGATTCTGTCATATTTACAACTAACAATGTACACTTGATAACACGTGTAGTCAGTCGAGATACTGTCACATTAACAACCAACAATATACACTTCATACCACGTGTAGTCATCTCGAGATACTGTCACATTAACAACTAACAATGTATATTGTTAGTTGTAAATGATAGAATCTCGACTGACCACACGCCTTATCAAGTGGTCAGTCGAGATTCTGTCACATTTACAACTAACAATATACACTTGATACCACGTGTAGTCATCTCGAGATACTGTCACATTAACACCTAACAATATACCCTTGATACCATTTGTAATCAGTCGAGATACTGTCACATTAACAAACAACAATATACCCTTGATACCACGTGTAGCATTTCGAGATACTGTCACATTAACAACTAACAATATACACTTGATACCACATGTAGTCATCTCGAGATACTGTCACATTAACAACTAACAATATACCCTTGATACCACTTGTAATCAGTCGAGATACTGTCACATTAACAACTAACAATATACACTTGATAACACGTGTAGTCAGTCGAGATACTGTCACATTAACAATTAACAATATACCCGTGATACCACTTGTAATCAGTCGCGATACTGTCACATTAACAACCAACAATATACACTTGATACCACGTGTAGTCATCTCGAGATACTGTCACATTAACAACTAACAATATACCCTTGATACCACTTGTAGTCAACTCGAGATACTGTCACATTAACAACTAACAATATACCCTTGATATCACGTGTAGTCATCTCGAGATACTGTCACATTAACAGCTAACAATATACACTTGATACCACGTGTAGTCGTCTCGAGATACTGTCACATTAACAACTAACAATATACCCTTGATACCATTTGTAATCAGTCGAGATACTGTCACATTAACAACCAAAAATATACCCTTGATACCACGTGCAGTCATCTCGAGATACTGTCACATTAACAACTAACAATATACACTTGATACCACGTATAGTCATCTCGAGATACTGTCACTTTAACAACTAACAATATACCCTTGATACCACTTGTGGTCATCTCGAGATACTGTCACATTAACACCTAACAATATACCCTTGATACCACGTTTAGCTAGTTGAGATACTCGCACATTAACAACTAACAATATACCCTTGATACAACGTGTTGTCGTCAGTCGAGATACTGGCACATTAACAACTAACAATATACCCTTGATACCACTTGTAATCAGTCGAGATACTGTCACATTAACAACTGACAATATACACTTGATACCACGTGTAGTCATTTCGAGATACTGGCACACTAACAAGTAACAATGTACACTTGATAACACGTGTAGTCATCTCGAGATACTGTCACATTAACAACTAACAATATACCCTTGATACCACTTGTAATCAGTCGAGATACTGTCACATTAACAACTGACAATATACCCTTGATACCACTTGTAATCAGTCGAGATACTGTCACATTAACAACTAACAATATACACTTGATAACACGTGTAGTCAGTCGAGATACTGTCACATTAACAATTAACAATATACCCGTGATACCACTTGTAATCAGTCGCGATACTGTCACATTAACAACCAACAATATACACTTGATACGATGTGTAGTCATCTCGAGATACTGTCACATTAACAACTAACAATATACCCTTGATACCACTTGTAGTCATCTCGAGATACTGTCACATTAACAAGTAACAATATACCCTTGATACCACGTGTAGTCATCTCGAGATACTGTCACATTAACAGCTAACAATATACACTTGATACCACGTGTAGTCGTCTCGAGATACTGTCACATTAACAACTAACAATATACCCTTGATACCATTTGTAATCAGTCGAGATACTGTCACATTAACAACCAAAAATATACCCTTGATACCACGTGCAGTCATCTCGAGATTTTGTCACATTAACAACTAACAATTTACCCTTGAAACCACGTGTTGTCGTTAGTCGAGATACTGTCACATTAACAACCAACAATATACACTTGATACCACGTGTAGTCATCTCGAGATACTGTCACATTAACAACTAACAATATACCCTTGATAACACTTGTAGTCATCTCGAGATACTGTCACATTAACAACTAACAATATACCCTTGATACCACTTGAAATCAGTCGAGATACTGTCACATTAACAACTAACAATATACCCTTGATACCACTTGAAATCAGTCGAGATACTGTCACATTAACAACTAACAATGTGCACTTGATAACACGTGTGCTCAGTCGAGATTCTGTAATATTGACAACTAACAATATACACTTGATAACACGTGTGCTCAGTCGAGATTCTGTCATATTTACAACTAACAATGTACACTTGATAACACGTGTAGTCAGTCGAGATACTGTCACATTAACAACCAACAATATACCCTTGATACCACTTGTAATCAGTCGAGATACTGTCACATTAACAACCAACAATATACACTTCATACCACGTGTAGTCATCTCGAGATACTCTCACATTAACAACTAACAATGTACACTTGATAAGGCGTGTGGTCAGTCGAGATTCTGTCACATTTACAACTAACAATATACACTTGATACCACGTGTAGTCATCTCGAGATACTGTCACATTAACACCTAACAATATACCCTTGATACAATTTGTAATCAGTCGAGATACTGTCACATTAACAAACAACAATATACCCTTGATACCACGTGTAGCATTTCGAGATACTGTCACATTAACAACTAACAATATACACTTGATACCACATGTAGTCATCTCGAGATACTGTCACATTAACAAATAACAATATACCCTTGATACCACTTGTAATCAGTCGAGATACTGTCACATTAACAACTGACAATATACCCTTGATACCACTTGTAATCAGTCGAGATACTGTCACATTAACAACTAACAATATACACTTGATAACACGTGTAGTCAGTCGAGATACTGTCACATTAACAATTAACAATATACCCGTGATACCACTTGTAATCAGTCGCGATACTGTCACATTAACAACCAACAATATACACTTGATACCACGTGTAGTCATCTCGAGATACTGTCACATTAACAAGTAACAATATACCCTTGATACCACGTGTAGTCATCTCGAGATACTGTCACATTAACAGCTAACAATATACACTTGATACCACGTGTAGTCGTCTCGAGATACTGTCACATTAACAACTAACAATATACCCTTGATACCATTTGTAATCAGTCGAGATACTGTCACATTAACAACCAAAAATATACCCTTGATACCACGTGCAGTCATCTCGAGATTTTGTCACATTAACAACTAACAATTTACCCTTGAAACCACGTGTTGTCGTTAGTCGAGATACTGTCACATTAACAACCAACAATATACACTTGATACCACGTGTAGTCATCTCGAGATACTGTCACATTAACAACTAACAATATACCCTTGATAACACTTGTAGTCATCTCGAGATACTGTCACATTAACAACTAACAATATACCCTTGATACCACTTGAAATCAGTCGAGATAGTGTCACATTAACAACTAACAATATACCCTTGATACCACTTGAAATCAGTCGAGATACTGTCACATTAACAACTAACAATGTGCACTTGATAACACGTGTGCTCAGTCGAGATTCTGTAATATTGACAACTAACAATATACACTTGATAACACGTGTGCTCAGTCGAGATTCTGTCATATTTACAACTAACAATGTACACTTGATAACACGTGTAGTCAGTCGAGATACTGTCACATTAACAACCAACAATATACCCTTGATACCACTTGTAATCAGTCGAGATACTGTCACATTAACAACCAACAATATACACTTCATACCACGTGTAGTCATCTCGAGATACTGTCACATTAACAACTAACAATGTACACTTGATAAGGCGTGTGGTCAGTCGAGATTCTGTCACATTTACAACTAACAATATACACTTGATACCACATGTAGTCATCTCGAGATACTGTCACATTAACAAATAACAATATACCCTTGATACCACTTGTAATCAGTCGAGATACTGTCACATTAACAACTGACAATATACCCTTGATACCACTTGTAATCAGTCGAGATACTGTCACATTAACAACTAACAATATACACTTGATAACACGTGTAGTCATCTCGAGATACTGTCACATTAACAACTAACAATATACCCTTGATACCACTTGTAGTCAACTCGAGATACTGTCACATTAACAACTAACAATATACCCTTGATACCACGTGTAGTCATCTCGAGATACTGTCACATTAACAGCTAACAATATACACTTGATACCACGTATAGTCATCTCGAGATACTGTCACTTTAACAACTAACAATATACCCTTGATACCACTTGTGGTCATCTCGAGATACTGTCACATTAACAACTAACAATATACCCTTGATACCACGTGTAGTCATCTCGAGATACTGTCACATTAACAGCTAACAATATACACTTGATACCACGTGTAGTCGTCTCGAGATACTGTCACATTAACAACTAACAATATACCCTTGATACCATTTGTAATCAGTCGAGATACTGTCACATTAACAACTAACCATATACCCTTGATATCACTTGTAATCAGTCGAGATACTGTCACATTAATAACCAACAATATACACTTGATACCACGTGTAGTCATCTCGAGATACTGTCACATTAACAACTAACAATATACACTTGATACCACGTGTAGTCATCTCGAGATACTGTCACATTAACAAACAACAATATACCCTTGATACCACGTGTAGCATTTCGAGATACTGTCACATTAACAACTAACAATATACACTTGATACCACATGTAGTCATCTCGAGATACTGTCACATTAACAAATAACAATATACCCTTGATACCACTTGTAATCAGTCGAGATACTGTCACATTAACAACTGACAATATACCCTTGATACCACTTGTAATCAGTCGAGATACTGTCACATTAACAACTAACAATATACACTTGATAACACGTGTAGTCAGTCGAGATACTGTCACATTAACAATTAACAATATACCCGTGATACCACTTGTAATCAGTCGCGATACTGTCACATTAACAACCAACAATATACACTTGATACCACGTGTAGTCATCTCGAGATACTGTCACATTAACAAGTAACAATATACCCTTGATACCACGTGTAGTCATCTCGAGATACTGTCACATTAACAGCTAACAATATACACTTGATACCACGTGTAGTCGTCTCGAGATACTGTCACATTAACAACTAACAATATACCCTTGATACCATTTGTAATCAGTCGAGATACTGTCACATTAACAACCAAAAATATACCCTTGATACCACGTGCAGTCATCTCGAGATTTTGTCACATTAACAACTAACAATTTACCCTTGAAACCACGTGTTGTCGTTAGTCGAGATACTGTCACATTAACAACCAACAATATACACTTGATACCACGTGTAGTCATCTCGAGATACTGTCACATTAACAACTAACAATATACCCTTGATAACACTTGTAGTCATCTCGAGATACTGTCACATTAACAACTAACAATATACCCTTGATACCACTTGTAGTCAACTCGAGATACTGTCACATTAACAACTAACAATATACCCTTGATATCACGTGTAGTCATCTCGAGATACTGTCACATTAACAGCTAACAATATACACTTGATACCACGTGTAGTCGTCTCGAGATACTGTCACATTAACAACTAACAATATACCCTTGATACCATTTGTAATCAGTCGAGATACTGTCACATTAACAACCAAAAATATACCCTTGATACCACGTGCAGTCATCTCGAGATACTGTCACATTAACAACTAACAATATACACTTGATACCACGTATAGTCATCTCGAGATACTGTCACTTTAACAACTAACAATATACCCTTGATACCACTTGTGGTCATCTCGAGATACTGTCACATTAACACCTAACAATATACCCTTGATACCACGTTTAGCTAGTTGAGATACTCGCACATTAACAACTAACAATATACCCTTGATACAACGTGTTGTCGTCAGTCGAGATACTGGCACATTAACAACTAACAATATACCCTTGATACCACTTGTAATCAGTCGAGATACTGTCACATTAACAACTGACAATATACACTTGATACCACGTGTAGTCATTTCGAGATACTGGCACACTAACAAGTAACAATGTACACTTGATAACACGTGTAGTCATCTCGAGATACTGTCACATTAACAACTAACAATATACCCTTGATACCACTTGTAATCAGTCGAGATACTGTCACATTAACAACTGACAATATACCCTTGATACCACTTGTAATCAGTCGAGATACTGTCACATTAACAACTAACAATATACACTTGATAACACGTGTAGTCAGTCGAGATACTGTCACATTAACAATTAACAATATACCCGTGATACCACTTGTAATCAGTCGCGATACTGTCACATTAACAACCAACAATATACACTTGATACGATGTGTAGTCATCTCGAGATACTGTCAGTTTAACAACTAACAATATACCCTTGATACCACTTGTAGTCATCTCGAGATACTGTCACATTAACAAGTAACAATATACCCTTGATACCACGTGTAGTCATCTCGAGATACTGTCACATTAACAGCTAACAATATACACTTGATACCACGTGTAGTCGTCTCGAGATACTGTCACATTAACAACTAACAATATACCCTTGATACCATTTGTAATCAGTCGAGATACTGTCACATTAACAACCAAAAATATACCCTTGATACCACGTGCAGTCATCTCGAGATTTTGTCACATTAACAACTAACAATTTACCCTTGAAACCACGTGTTGTCGTTAGTCGAGATACTGTCACATTAACAACCAACAATATACACTTGATACCACGTGTAGTCATCTCGAGATACTGTCACATTAACAACTAACAATATACCCTTGATAACACTTGTAGTCATCTCGAGATACTGTCACATTAACAACTAACAATATACCCTTGATACCACTTGAAATCAGTCGAGATACTGTCACATTAACAACTAACAATATACCCTTGATACCACTTGAAATCAGTCGAGATACTGTCACATTAACAACTAACAATGTGCACTTGATAACACGTGTGCTCAGTCGAGATTCTGTAATATTGACAACTAACAATATACACTTGATAACACGTGTGCTCAGTCGAGATTCTGTCATATTTACAACTAACAATGTACACTTGATAACACGTGTAGTCAGTCGAGATACTGTCACATTAACAACCAACAATATACCCTTGATACCACTTGTAATCAGTCGAGATACTGTCACATTAACAACCAACAATATACACTTCATACCACGTGTAGTCATCTCGAGATACTGTCACATTAACAACTAACAATGTACACTTGATAAGGCGTGTGGTCAGTCGAGATTCTGTCACATTTACAACTAACAATATACACTTGATACCACGTGTAGTCATCTCGAGATACTGTCACATTAACACCTAACAATATACCCTTGATACCATTTGTAATCAGTCGAGATACTGTCACATTAACAAACAACAATATACCCTTGATACCACGTGTAGCATTTCGAGATACTGTCACATTAACAACTAACAATATACACTTGATACCACATGTAGTCATCTCGAGATACTGTCACATTAACAAATAACAATATACCCTTGATACCACTTGTAATCAGTCGAGATACTGTCACATTAACAACTGACAATATACCCTTGATACCACTTGTAATCAGTCGAGATACTGTCACATTAACAACTAACAATATACACTTGATAACACGTGTAGTCAGTCGAGATACTGTCACATTAACAATTAACAATATACCCGTGATACCACTTGTAATCAGTCGCGATACTGTCACATTAACAACCAACAATATACACTTGATACCACGTGTAGTCATCTCGAGATACTGTCACATTAACAAGTAACAATATACCCTTGATACCACGTGTAGTCATCTCGAGATACTGTCACATTAACAGCTAACAATATACACTTGATACCACGTGTAGTCGTCTCGAGATACTGTCACATTAACAACTAACAATATACCCTTGATACCATTTGTAATCAGTCGAGATACTGTCACATTAACAACCAAAAATATACCCTTGATACCACGTGCAGTCATCTCGAGATTTTGTCACATTAACAACTAACAATTTACCCTTGAAACCACGTGTTGTCGTTAGTCGAGATACTGTCACATTAACAACCAACAATATACACTTGATACCACGTGTAGTCATCTCGAGATACTGTCACATTAACAACTAACAATATACCCTTGATAACACTTGTAGTCATCTCGAGATACTGTCACATTAACAACTAACAATATACCCTTGATACCACTTGAAATCAGTCGAGATACTGTCACATTAACAACTAACAATATACCCTTGATACCACTTGAAATCAGTCGAGATACTGTCACATTAACAACTAACAATGTGCACTTGATAACACGTGTGCTCAGTCGAGATTCTGTAATATTGACAACTAACAATATACACTTGATAACACGTGTGCACAGTCGAGATTCTGTCATATTTACAACTAACAATGTACACTTGATAACACGTGTAGTCAGTCGAGATACTGTCACATTAACAACCAACAATATACCCTTGATACCACTTGTAATCAGTCGAGATACTGTCACATTAACAACCAACAATATACACTTCATACCACGTGTAGTCATCTCGAGATACTGTCACATTAACAACTAACAATGTACACTTGATAAGGCGTGTGGTCAGTCGAGATTCTGTCACATTTACAACTAACAATATACACTTGATACCACATGTAGTCATCTCGAGATACTGTCACATTAACAAATAACAATATACCCTTGATACCACTTGTAATCAGTCGAGATACTGTCACATTAACAACTGACAATATACCCTTGATACCACTTGTAATCAGTCGAGATACTGTCACATTAACAACTAACAATATACACTTGATAACACGTGTAGTCATCTCGAGATACTGTCACATTAACAACTAACAATATACCCTTGATACCACTTGTAGTCAACTCGAGATACTGTCACATTAACAACTAACAATATACCCTTGATACCACGTGTAGTCATCTCGAGATACTGTCACATTAACAGCTAACAATATACACTTGATACCACGTATAGTCATCTCGAGATACTGTCACTTTAACAACTAACAATATACCCTTGATACCACTTGTGGTCATCTCGAGATACTGTCACATTAACAACTAACAATATACCCTTGATACCACGTGTAGTCATCTCGAGATACTGTCACATTAACAGCTAACAATATACACTTGATACCACGTGTAGTCGTCTCGAGATACTGTCACATTAACAACTAACAATATACCCTTGATACCATTTGTAATCAGTCGAGATACTGTCACATTAACAACTAACCATATACCCTTGATATCACTTGTAATCAGTCGAGATACTGTCACATTAATAACCAACAATATACACTTGATACCACGTGTAGTCATCTCGAGATACTGTCACATTAACAACTAACAATATACACTTGATACCACGTGTAGTCATCTCGAGATACTGTCACATTAACACCTAACAATATACCCTTGATACCATTTGTAATCAGTCGAGATACTGTCACATTAACAAACAACAATATACCCTTGATACCACGTGTAGCATTTCGAGATACTGTCACATTAACAACTAACAATATACACTTGATACCACATGTAGTCATCTCGAGATACTGTCACATTAACAAATAACAATATACCCTTGATACCACTTGTAATCAGTCGAGATACTGTCACATTAACAACTGACAATATACCCTTGATACCACTTGTAATCAGTCGAGATACTGTCACATTAACAACTAACAATATACACTTGATAACACGTGTAGTCAGTCGAGATACTGTCACATTAACAATTAACAATATACCCGTGATACCACTTGTAATCAGTCGCGATACTGTCACATTAACAACCAACAATATACACTTGATACCACGTGTAGTCATCTCGAGATACTGTCACATTAACAAGTAACAATATACCCTTGATACCACGTGTAGTCATCTCGAGATACTGTCACATTAACAGCTAACAATATACACTTGATACCACGTGTAGTCGTCTCGAGATACTGTCACATTAACAACTAACAATATACCCTTGATACCATTTGTAATCAGTCGAGATACTGTCACATTAACAACCAAAAATATACCCTTGATACCACGTGCAGTCATCTCGAGATTTTGTCACATTAACAACTAACAATTTACCCTTGAAACCACGTGTTGTCGTTAGTCGAGATACTGTCACATTAACAACCAACAATATACACTTGATACCACGTGTAGTCATCTCGAGATACTGTCACATTAACAACTAACAATATACCCTTGATAACACTTGTAGTCATCTCGAGATACTGTCACATTAACAACTAACAATATACCCTTGATACCACTTGAAATCAGTCGAGATACTGTCACATTAACAACTAACAATATACCCTTGATACCACTTGAAATCAGTCGAGATACTGTCACATTAACAACTAACAATGTACACTTGATAACACGTGTGCTCAGTCGAGATTCTGTAATATTGACAACTAACAATATACACTTGATAACACGTGTGCTCAGTCGAGATTCTGTCATATTTACAACTAACAATGTACACTTGATAACACGTGTAGTCAGTCGAGATACTGTCACATTAACAACCAACAATATACCCTTGATACCACTTGTAATCAGTCGAGATACTGTCACATTAACAACCAACAATATACACTTCATACCACGTGTAGTCATCTCGAGATACTGTCACATTAACAACTAACAATGTACACTTGATAAGGCGTGTGGTCAGTCGAGATTCTGTCACATTTACAACTAACAATATACACTTGATACCACATGTAGTCATCTCGAGATACTGTCACATTAACAAATAACAATATACCCTTGATACCACTTGTAATCAGTCGAGATACTGTCACATTAACAACTGACAATATACCCTTGATACCACTTGTAATCAGTCGAGATACTGTCACATTAACAACTAACAATATACACTTGATAACACGTGTAGTCAGTCGAGATACTGTCACATTAACAATTAACAATATACCCGTGATACCACTTGTAATCAGTCGCGATACTGTCACATTAACAACCAACAATATACACTTGATACCACGTGTAGTCATCTCGAGATACTGTCACATTAACAACTAACAATATACCCTTGATACCACTTGTAGTCAACTCGAGATACTGTCACATTAACAACTAACAATATACCCTTGATACCACGTGTAGTCATCTCGAGATACTGTCACATTAACAGCTAACAATATACACTTGATACCACGTATAGTCATCTCGAGATACTGTCACTTTAACAACTAACAATATACCCTTGATACCACTTGTGGTCATCTCGAGATACTGTCACATTAACAACTAACAATATACCCTTGATACCACGTGTAGTCATCTCGAGATACTGTCACATTAACAGCTAACAATATACACTTGATACCACGTGTAGTCGTCTCGAGATACTGTCACATTAACAACTAACAATATACCCTTGATACCATTTGTAATCAGTCGAGATACTGTCACATTAACAACTAACCATATACCCTTGATATCACTTGTAATCAGTCGAGATACTGTCACATTAATAACCAACAATATACACTTGATACCACGTGTAGTCATCTCGAGATACTGTCACATTAACAACTAACAATGTATACTTGATAACACGTGTAGTCATCTCGAGATACTATCACATTAAAAACTGAGAATATACTCTTGATACCAAGTGTAGTCAGTCGAGATACTGTCACATTAACAACTAACAATATACCCTTGATACCACTTGTAATCAGTCGAGATACTGTCACATTAACAACCAACAATATACACTTGATACCACGTGTAGTCATCTTGAGATACTGTCACAGTAACAACTAACAATATACCTTTGATACCACGTGTAGTCATCTCGAGATACTGTCACATTAACAACTAACAATATACCCTTGATACCACGTGTAGCTAGTTGAGATACTGGCACATTAACAACCAACAATATACCCTTGATACAACGTGTAGTCATCACAATATACTGTGATGTCACATTAACAACTAACAATATACCCTTGCTACAACGTGTTGTCGTGAGTCGAGATACTGTCACATTAACAACTAAAAATATACACCTGATACAACGTGTAGTCATCTCAAGATACTGCCACATTAACAGCTAACAATATAGCCTTGATACCACTTGTAATGAGTCGAGATACTGTCACATTAACAACTAACAATATACCCTTGATACCACGTAAAGTCATCTCGAGATACTGTCCCATTAACAATATACACTTGATACCACGTGTAGTCATCTCGAGATACTGTCACATTAACAACTAACAATATACCCTTGATACCAAGTGTTGTCGTCAGACGAGATACTGTCACATTAACAACTAACAATATACCCTTGATACCACGTGTAGTCATCTCGATATACTGTCACATTAAACTAACAATATACACTTGATACCACATGTAGTCATCTCGAGATACTGTCACATTAACAACTAACAATATACCCTTGATACCACTTGTAATCAGTCGAAATACTGTCACATTAACAACTGACAATATACCCTTGATACGACTTGTAATCAGTCGAGATACTGTCACATTAACAACTGACAATATACCCTTAATACCACTTGTAATCAGTCGAGATACTGTCACATTAACAGCTAACAGTATACACTTGATACCACGTGTAGTCATCTCGAGATACTGTCACATTAACAACTGAGAATATACTCTTGATACCACGTGTAGTCAGTCGAGATACTGTCACATTAACAACTAACAATATACCCTTGATACCACTTGTAATCAGTCAAGATACTGTCACATTAACAACTAATAATATACCCTTGATACCACGTGTAGTCATCTCGAGATACTGTCACATTAACACCTAACAATATACCCTTGATACCACGTTTAGCTAGTTGAGATACTCGCACATTAACAACTAACAATATACCCTTGATACAACGTGTTGTCGTCAGTCGAGATACTGTCACATTAACAACCAACAATATACCCTTGATACCACGTGTAGTCATCTCGAGATACTGGCACATTAACAAGTAACAATGTACACTTGATAACACGTGTAGTCATCTCGAGATACTGTCACATTAACAACTAACAATATACCCTTGATACCACTTGTAATAAGTCGCGATACTGTCACATTAACAACCAACAATATACACTTGATACCACGTGTAGTCATCTCGAGATACTGTCACATTAACAACTAACAATATACCCTTGATACCACTTGTAGTCATCTCGAGATACTGTCACATTAACAACTAACAATATACCCTTGATACCACGTGTAGTCATCTCGAGATACTGTCACATTAACAGCTAACAATATACACTTGATTCCACGTGTAGTCGTCTCGAGAAACTGTCACATTAACAACTAACAATATACCCTTGATACCATTTGCAATCAGTCGAGATACTGTCACATTAACAACCAAAAATATACCCTTGATACCACGTGCAGTCATCTCGAGATACTGTCACATTAACAATTAACAATATACACTTGATAACACGTGTAGTCAGTCAAGATACTGTCACATTAACAATTAACAATATACCCGTGATACCACTTGTAATCAGTCGCGATACTGTCACATTAACAACCAACAATATACACTTGATACCACGTGTAGTCATCTCGAGATACTGTCACATTAACAACTAACAATATACCCTTGATACCACTTGTAGTCATCTCGAGATACTGTCACATTAACAACTAACAATATACCCTTGATACCACGTGTAGTCATCTCGAGATACTGTCACATTAACAGCTAACAATATACACTTGATTCCACGTGTAGTCGTCTCGAGAAACTGTCACATTAACAACTAACAATATACCCTTGATACCATTTGCAATCAGTCGAGATACTGTCACATTAACAACCAAAAATATACCCTTGATACCACGTGCAGTCATCTCGAGATACTGTCACATTAACAACTAACAAAATACACTTGATAACACGTATAGTCATCTCGAGATACTGTCACATTAACAACTAACAATATACCCTTGATACCACTTGTGGTCATCTCGAGATACTGTCACATTAACAACTAACAATATACCCTTGATACCACGTGTAGTCATCTCGAGATACTGTCACATTAACAGCTAACAATATACACTTGATACCACGTGTAGTCGTCTCGAGATACTGTCACATTAACAACTAACAATATACCCTTGATACCATTTGTAATCAGTCGAGATACTGTCACATTAACAACTAACCATATACCCTTGATATCACTTGTAATCAGTCGAGATACTGTCACATTAACAACCAACAATATACACTTGATACCACGTGTAGTCATCTCGAGATACTGTCACATTAACAACTAACAATGTATACTTGATAACACGTGTAGTCATCTCGAGATACTATCACATTAAAAACTGAGAATATACTCTTGATACCAAGTGTAGTCAGTCGAGATACTGTCACATTAACAACTAACAATATACCCTTGATAGCATTTGTAATCAGTCGAGATACTGTCACATTAACAACCAACAATATACCCTTGATACCACGTGTAGCATCTCGAGATACTGTCACATTAACAACTAACAATATACACTTGATACCACTTGTAATCAGTTGAGATACTGTCACATTAACAACTGACAATATACCCTTGATACCACTTGTAATCAGTCGAGATACTGTCACATTAACAATTGAAAATATACTCTTGATACCACGTGTAGTCATCTCGAGATAATGTCACATTAACAACTGAGAATATACTCTTGATATCACGTGTTGTGAGTCGAGATAATGTCACATTAACAACTAACAATATACCCTTGATACCACGTGTAGTCATCTCGAGATACTGTCACATTAAACTAACAATATACACTTGATACCACATGTAGTCATCTCGAAATAATGTCACATTAACAACTAGCAATATAATAAGTGATGTCGAAAAAACCCACTTGTAGAGAAATATATATGCAAAAACGGCTCGTTTGGGTTGAGAAAATATACTAACGATGTACCCTTGATACCACGTTTAGCCAGTCGCGATAATGTCACACTATTCTACAATACAGTCCTTATTCACAAGATACGTTGTATACGATCTTTTAATCTACAGTGTATTGTAGTCATTATTCACACATTGCATTGTATAAGTTCGTTTTTCTCTAGTGCAGTTTCTTATTCACAGGAGGCGCTGTGCATAAGTTTTTTAATTCAAAAATGAAGAAAAAAATTGTTAAACAGAAGTCATGTCATATTTGACTAGGTGGAAGGGTGTTAAATTATTGAGATGTAAAACGTACACGAGAGAGAAGATGAATTTAACAAGCCACCCATCCAGTCAGTAAAAGTTGTTTGTTTATTTTAATTTTGCGCAAAGCTACACGAGGGCTATCTGAACTAGCCATCCCTAATTTAGCAGTGTAAGACTAGAGGGAAGGCAGCTAGTCATCACCACGCGCCGCCAACTTTTGGGCTACTCTTTTACCAACGAATAGTGGGATTGACCGTCCCACTATAACACTCCTACGGCTGAAAGGAGGAGCGTGTTTGGTGTGACGGGGATTCGTACCCGCGACCCTCGGATTACGAGTCAAGTGCTTTAACCACCTGGCTTATAAAATTTATAAACGTTTAAATAGTTCATTCCAGTCCTAGATGATTACACATCACGTTTACCTTTCAAACCAAGGTAGGATTCACACTCCTGCCACAACTTTATAGGTACTTAATAGAGCACCATAGCAAATTAACAGCCGAAGCTTAAGAATAAAAAAACGAATAAGTAATTATACTTTGCATAATCTTACAGGCACTGACTGAAAACCAATCGTTACAATTTGTTCAAATACTTAACATTCCATTCAATATTACCAATTTGGAATATTTTAGGTTTCTCTTTCATTTACGATTCTAGGGTCAAAATTATAGCTACATTATTTAGAGCTTTTCTTACCTAGTTGCTAACTCTAAACTGAAAAGGTTGCATTTTTTACTTTCTATGTTTATCTCTGTGACCAATCGCTGATTTGTTTGTTTGTTTACCACTTGTGTTGAGGTATACAGCATGTGTTTATATCCAATCATGCATTTTCCTTCCGTAATTTATATTCAGATTTATACAAACAATAATTTAGCATATTTTACCTAATCATGTTGGAACGAGTGCAAACACTTTGCTAGTTCAATTTTTATTCCTTATCGTGTCATATTTTAGTAAATAAACCTATCTGAACAGTTCACTACAGCTACAAATTACAACTGCACTTCTGAAATATCTTCCCTCAGTTCAACAAGGAACTGAACATTTTAATGTTCTTAACGACATATCTGTGCATATTAAAGACTTAATCGCTGTTACCATGACAACATTAAAAAGCCGTTTGGTGTGTAGTCTTGAAATATAAGTGGAAAAACGTTACTGGTTTGTTTTGTTTTTTCTTTACGACACTGGCCGTTAGTGGTAGAAACATGCACAAGCTAATCTCACGGACGTGTTATGCTGTCAGTTGTGAAGAATTAGTTACGTATGGTAATGTGACAAAAAAAACCCACAGGAAATCAAGTCTTTCTAAATGTTAATAATAAAGATGTACATTTACGAGACTGGTGTTTTAAATTTTACTCAAATTCGTCGAGTGCATAGGAATTAATGGTTTTGAAAAGTTTCCATCTTCAGGTTCTCGAAACACTTCAAAAGTTAGTATACATCAAGAGTTGGCGAGTTTTTCTTTTTTTGTCTTTCGACTAGTTACCTTACACCAGATCATGGTGGCATCATGATGTCCAAGATGGCCAACGTTATACTCTCGTCACCTCAACTCATTGTTCTTTTGTGACATGACGTCTTCTGCCACAAGGATATCTTTATAATGTTGTTGTTGTTTTTAAGACTAGGTTAAAAATATTTAGAATTGAAATATCCTTTGCTGGACGAAGGATGACGTTAACTGAGTCTGATAGCTGACCCATTCTATCAAGGAACAGAGGTCACGAGGTGACACTGTCCACTGGACAAACTGAAGCAAAATGACATTTGAAATCCAGGCGCTTTCTTTGTATCAATTTTACTCAAAGTTTTGAAAAAAGACCTATCGAAGTTAGGTGAACATTTTATTACTGAAGTAATCCATCTAGCAAGAACGAAAGTTTCAGGGGTAACTCGGTATGGGTTTTCGTGAATTTTGCGCAGAGCTACACGAGGACTACCTGCGCTACGCGTCTTTAATTTCGCAGTGTATGATTAAACCAAACACAGCTAGTCATCACCACCCACCGCCAACTATTGGGCTACTCTTTTACCAACGAATAGTGGGATTGACCGTCACTTTATAAAGCCCCCACAGCTGAAAAAGTGAATATTTGTTTGTTTTGAATTTCGCGCAAAGCTACTCGAGGGCTATCTGCGCTAATCGTCCCTAATTTAGCAGTGTAAGACCACAGGGAAAGCAGCTAGTCATCACTACCCACCGCCAACTCTTGGGCTACTCTTTTACCAAAGAACAGTAGGATTCACCGTCACATTATTAACACCTCCACGGCTGAAAGGGTGGACATGTTTGATGGAATGGAGATTCGAATCATCATTCAGATTGCAAGTCCAACGTTCTAATCACTCGGCCATGCCAGATCCTCATAACTCCCAGTGAGAATTGGTCCAGAGTTCTAACCACTCGGCCATGCCAGATCCTCAGAACTCCGAGTGAGAATTGGTCCAGAGTTCTAACCACTCGGCCATGTCAGATCCTCATAACTCCCAGTGAGAATTGGTCCAGAGTTCTAATCACTTGGCCATGCCAGATCCTCATAACTCCGAGTGAGAATTGGTCCAGAGTTCTAACCACTCGGTCACGCCAGATCCTTATAACTCCGAGTGAGAAGCGTCAGTCCTTGCACGAGGACACCCGCTCAGTTTTCAGGGTTTTCGTGTTTATAACAAAGATTTCATGCACTCTGATCAGATTCTTATGTAATTAATACATTCAATCTTCAGTTGTTGTTTTTAAAATAACAAGAAATTCAACGTCACAACAGAACAATAAATTCTGATCTACAGATGCGTTCTTTTGAACAATTAATAGGTCAATATACAACAGCTTATATTGGGACTAAAATATGGAATACTGTGCCTAATAACGCACGAGAAATAACTTATTACAAACAATTAAGTTACGTTTTCATTAACTAGTTGTTAAATGTGTGAGTTATTTGTTTCTTTCTTACGATTCTATTAGTTATCAAAAAGTACCACAAACTTATTTTTAGTCTCAAGAGCTTTGCAAATTAATTTGCAAAAACCTTCAAAATAGGTTTACCCGTTTAACCAATCCATCACCGAACCTTTCGTAAAGTCTTTTGCTGATAATTTGTTATCCAATGAATTTTGTATTATGTTTTTTTTCCCCATTACTTGTGTGTGGCTGGCTATATATAACTATCAGTAATTACATTTTGTAATTCTTAAAAACCTTAAGTCCCAAGTGGTCCTTGTTCTTTGGAATACTCAAATGTCCGTGCCTGTTGTCAGTTTTGTCAACCGCTGCTTGCTTGGCTTCTGTCGGTAACCACAGTTTGTTTGTCAATGCATGTGTCAGTAATATGCGTGGATATTTTCATACGTGAATACGCACGTTTGTTTTGTTTTTATTTTCATGTAGCTTAACCTAAGAGAAAGTAAATTTCTAAGCGCCCCCTGTTGATTCTGACCCATAGCCTTGTCAACGCATGTGTCAGTAATGTGCGTGGGTATTTTCATACGTGAATACGCACGTTTGTTTTGTTTTTATTTTCATGTAGCTTAACCTAAGAGAAAGTAAATTTCTGAGCGCCCCCTGTTGATTCTGACCCATAGCCTTGTCAATGCATGTGTCAGTAATGTGCGTGGGTATTTTCATACGTGAATACGCACATTTGTTTCGTTTTTATTTTCATGTAGCTTAACCTGGGAGAAAGTAAATTTCTGAGCGCCCCCTGTTGATTCTGACCTATAGCCTTGGCTAGAGGGCAGTTAGATCTTAAACCAAAACACCTGCCATGTTTTTCTCTCACTGTAAATCTTATTAAATAAAAAAGAACCAGAAGTGCTTCCCTGCGAGACAGTTACGTACACTTACTGAAATTACACACGTCTCGTGTCTTATTCATTTTGCTCATTGGTCAGTTTGTGATAAGCTGTCGTTGCTTATGGTCAGTTTGTTGCACTTAAATTAGTTCATAGTTTGTGTTAATTAAAAATAACCCTCTTTCCATATATAACTAAGGGCATTAGAATACTGTAGTTAGTCAGTTTTATGTCATATCTAATGTACTGTTATTTTCTTCATATTTATATTAACGTTTTTTCATTCTTTCCTGTTTGACTGGGTGAACTTTGTTAAAGCATTCTAGTTTGTTTTGTGTGTGTGTGTGTCTCCTTTTCACGTACAACTATTAATTATTAACAACACAATGTATTATCTAGCGCGTAAATATAAATTAAATTGAAAAACGATTAGCCGGTGACGTCCTTATAATGATAGGGTAGACGTTAAACACTACATCGACTTGCTGGTGTCGTCCTGACATGAAGGTAGCTCTGTGATTCGTCACTTTGTGTTGCTAGACTAGAATTTTCTTTTTGCAGTTTTTTTTTCTCGATGGACACATCTATATAGTCATGCTGACTTAATCCTTAAACCAGTTTTCTTGTTTGACTCGCTTACAATGTCCGTCTGAACTGTTTCACATTCACCACATCTCTTTCATGGACGTATTTCGCTTCAACACTGACCCTTTCTCACAGTTTGTTTCTGACACTCCCATTTGCTTCTCAGTAACGCGAATGACTTTCACAGACGTATTTGATTGGGTTTTGTTTTGTTTTAGCTCAAAGAAATTTAATATATACTCTTCAAAAAAAGAAGCGTAAAAGGCAAAATATGAGACACATTGTTAACAAGTTTATTCCGGGTAGTTCTGTATGACATGCATGAAACTTTGCACATTCATTGCTGAACATCCAAAGTCTGCAAAGGCGAAGTCCACGCTCACTAGGTGAAGTTTAACGTCACTCAACGTCAATAACGAGTATGCCCCCCGTGAGCATCAATAACTTCTTGGCATCTCCTGCCCATGGAAGCGATGAGATGACGAATCACATCCTGTGGAATGGCTGTCCACTCAGCCTGCAAAGCTGCTGCAAGCTGAGGTAGAGTCTGCGGTTGAGGTTGTAGCGATCTTGTGCGGGCGTGGTCACACGAGGTCTGCCAGATCGTGGATGGTCACGAGTTGATCCATGTTGTTCGTGACGATTCCATAGCCTTGTGATGGTGCTTTGGTAGACATTCACAGCTCTGGCAACATCTAATCGAGATTCGCTTGCTTTCAAGCGACCAATAGCATTGTTGCGTTGTGCTTCAGTCAGTCTTGGCGTAACTGTATTGCGTGTCTGTGGCTTTACACTGAGCTATGGAAACCGAGAACCCGTCACTTTTATAGGGATTTTGCACATGTTGCACTTGCAGAACATGCAGATCTCTCAAACAAATTTATTGGACACGCATGTGTTTTGGCAAAAAATACGATGTTTTCGTCCGTTTTCAAAGCGCACAACTTTTATTGTCATTTTGGTCTGACAATCAGTGCCTTAACACGTGTAACATTACATACTCTGAGCTTGTAACGTTATTACATACATTTCTCTTTAAAATATCAAAAATATCCCTTTTGCGTTTAATTTTTTGAAGAGTATATTATTAATGGCTTCAACCACGAATTTTATTGTCATAAGTCTTCAGGTTTACCTCTAACCCTAAGAGCAAGTATAATGGAATTTCCAAACGGTTGTCTTAGTTAGGCCCGGCATGGCCAAGTGGTTTGTTTTGAATTTCACACAAAGCTACTCGAGGGCTATCTGTGCTAGCCGTCCCTAATTTAGCAGTGTAAGACTAGAGAGAAGCCAGCTAGTCATCACCGCCCACTGCCAATTCTTGGGCTACTCTTTTACCAACGAATAGTGGGATTGACCGTTATATTATAACGCCCTCACGGCTGAAAGGGCGAGCATGTTTTGTGGGACTTCTGATTCGAACCCGCGACCCTCGGATTACAAGTCGAACGCTTTAACACACTTGGCCATGACGGGCCGCCAGGTGGTTAAGGCACTCGACTCTCAATCTGAGGGTCGCGGGTTTGAATCCCCGTCACACTAAACATGTTCGCCCTTTCAACCATGACAGCGATCTATTGTGACGGTCGATTCGTTGGTAAAAACGTAGCCAAGAGTTGACGATGGGTGGTGATGATTAGCTGTTAAATCAGAGACGGCGAGCGCAAATAGCTCTCGTGTCTTAATGAAAAGCGAACCGAAGATTTCAGTCGACTGTAAGTCAGAAAACTTATCTCTGATTGATCTGCCAGGAGATCTTAATATACGGATATTAAAAACAGGACAAATGTTGAATTGATTACGTAATAAAAACTTTTAATTACCATTTTTATGGGCATTCATATTACCATAAGATAACCATACGAACGTTATTTCCGGTAAAACACGAGCGTCACAGACCAGCACTCAACCACCACAATTCGTTTAGTATCTTGCACAAACCAAACCTCATTCAAATTAATGACGTTTAAAATCCTCAACTTGCAGATAAACACAAACATTTTCTTTTTCTCATTTCCATAACAAAAAAAAAATAAATCGATTTTTTTTATTTTTTTTTACTATTACTGAATTAGACTTTGGGAATCCAAAAACAAACATAGAGGGTGTCAACTATCTTGTTGAACGGAGTTACTTCAGTATGGATATTCACAAAGACAAAGTCTTTATTTCGCCCACTCACGACAGTCAATATTCTTTTAAGACTTGTAATTACCGTCTGCTTGCTCCAAGATAATTACAGTCCATTTGTAAGACCAAGCATGATGAAAGGATTGCCAGGTTTAGCGGTTTACTGCTCACGGATGTCTTTGACGAAAAACAAATAGAGAGAGAGAGAGAGATAAGTAGAATAAGCATCCAGAATATACTAAAATAACCCAGAGAACTTCAATGATGTGGAAAAGCAGGCGGAGGGTTACAAATGGTTTTCTGTTAATTGTAGGTGATATTTCGCCAAGATGACGAAACAGTTGACAACAATTTGTATGGTTGAAGAAACAGAAAGTGTTAAGTGCCTTTGCTTCATTTAATCCAATCTTCAGAGAAATAATGTTACGTTTACAATTCCCATGGTGAAATATAAAATCTGTAAGGTCTTAATGAACGTAACCTTTAAATAGGAAATTTCATCCTATAAGACTGCTATCAGATGCGCCATGATGAAATTTCAACATTACTTAACACTGAAACAAAGTTTTGGCACTGTTACTAAATAAGTTTACAACATCCACGTAACAATCTTTGTAACAATGTTACGCTTACGAGTCATACAATGTAATACATTTGTAGATACTGTTTAACAATAACACAAAGTTCAGGTATTGTTACAACAAAAACGCACAATATTCACGTACTCTGTGTAACATTGTTAAAGTCACAAGTACTTATTTTATTAATACGCTGGCTATAAAGTATATACACTTAATATGTTGATCAGTTGTAAACCACAAAAAGTGTAATTAAGCCTTTTAACTTTGGCTGAAAAGTAGAGATTAGTTTCCAAACACCACCTCTGACGCAAATACTAAAACACCATAAGAATGCGTAATGATTTTAACGTTATGTTGGGCGTCATGTGCAAAATGATCACAAAACAATTCATCTGAAAACTTATACAAATTGACAGACACGCTCAGAGCCACGACTCAGCTGTTCATGTTGTATATTAAGAGAAACTCTTCTGTTGAATATTCATTATGTTATTTTCCACTTCGTGATTTGTGTATAAAATAAGACTGGGCTTTCCACTCAACCGTCATAGCTTTGTTTTCAAGTTACGAAGCGTTGATAATTGAAAGAAATGTGTGAATGTTTTGCATAATAATAAGGCCAAGGAGGACAAGGTGCTATTACATGGGAAATTAAACCATGCTTCTGTTTTTCTATTAGTTTGGAGAAGGGGGAAAAAAACATATTCTTTCACTACCGTTTCGGATTCTTTTGCTAGGATAGCGTCGGTCTTCAAAGATAAGAAATAAGTTAAGCTTTTCAAACTTTTAAAACATTCCAAAGATTGTTTAATTAAGGGATTCAATCTCTGTTTTCGTTGACACATTAGTAATTATTTCGGAATGTTTTATCTCCTTAAGGTTGTACTATTTTTTCTGTGTCTTTGGTTTTAAATCCGTTAAACGGGCCTAAACGAAATTATTTGAATCTTTTTTTTTACAAGAAGAAAAAAATGTACTTGTGTGTGAAAATATATACTTATGTATTTAAAACTTCCCCCGCCGGAACATGGATAAGTATGCGGATTTACAACGCTAAAATCAGGGGTTTGATTCCCCTCAGTGGACTCAGCAGATAGCCAAATGTGGCTTTACTGTAAGAAAACACATACACACACTCTCTATTTAAAGCAATCAGAACAAATATTTATATTCACATGCGAATTTTGAAAAATTTTAGAAGTATTCAAAGTGCCCCAAGTGGCATGTCTGCGGACTTACAATGCTAAAAACCGGGTTTCGATCCCCGTGGTAGGCAGAGCACAGATAGCCCATTGTGTAGCTTTGTGCTTAATTCATAAACAACAACAGTATTCAAAGCTTCTATTGTTTGTTTCAAATTTCGCGCACAGCTACTCAATGGCTATCCGCTCTAGCCAGCTCTTAATTTTGAAATTATAAACTAAAGAAAAGTCAGCTGGTCAACACTACCAACCTCCAAATCTTGGGTGACCTTTTAACAACGAACAGTGAAGTGTTCTAGTTAACTCCTTAGATGCACCAAAATGCCCGCCCTTTCAGCCGTGGGGGCGTTATAATGTGTGGTCAATCCCACTATTCGTTGGTAAAAGAGTAGCCCAAGAGTTGACGGTGGGTGGTGATGACTAGCTGCCTTCCCTCTAATCTTACACTGCTAAATTAGGGACGGCTAGCGCAGATAGCCCTCGAGTAGCTTTGCGCGAAATTCATAACAAACAAAAACTCCCTAGGTTTCACATACAAAAGAATTTGCTTGGAGGTAAGAGATTTGACCCTTCCCCGGGTTCAGAATAAGCACTGTCATATTCAAGGTAACCGCAGTGTACTTTGCTTGGGACTTTATACCGTAATAAACAAAATAGCATACAGTTTGCATGCAGCTGTCCACGATAAACCTCTAATGGTTTTAACCAATGACAATGTATTACACGAAAATAAAGTACCACATGGTTAGCCTTTCACCTCGAGTAGGTCAACGTGCACATGTCACAACCTTTCACTCAACTACATTCAAAATTCATCTAAACTGCTTTATTTTCAACGTATAAAAGAACACGTGGAATCAGAACGTAGATAATAAATCAAAGTTTCGTATTACACAAGTTTTAAATTCTTAATAAGAAAATAATGTTAAGAAATTCTCAATCTCTCCTAATATGAGATCTGTGACGCTTGTTATCTATGTATTCTCTCTTCTCTAATTTTCGCCACCCTCCGAGATGCACGACAATTGATGTAAATGACTCGTTATAATGTTTTCATCGTTCAGGCAAAACATAATTTACATCGCCTCCAATCTTATTTATTTACAGAGCAACAAAATAGAAAATCAAACCCCTCTTATCAAGCCTACCTGTCACGCCCTCTCTTTCAGAACTCACTAGTTCTGTCTGAAATTTAAGACTATATTATTAATAACCAAGGTTCAACTGTATCAAATGACGTATTATATTTTCTTTCTAGTTCATATTTCATTCCCACGATATACACATCGATAAGTTCAGTCGAATGTTCAACGGTTTTGTTGCACAATTAGAAAACTACAAAAATGTGATGGTCCTGAAACAATGTTTGTATTTTGTGTTTCATTATTGTGTGTTTTTATTTAATTATATAGAAATGTATTTAATGTAGTATTACAATTAGTATAAAAAGTAAATTTTCACTGACAGTCTAGAACAAAACAAAAGCCACCCAGGTAAGTACTTCGTTTCTTGTTTTTCATGTGTATTTTAAATTTATCGTAAAAGTAACTACAATGAAGAAATTGGAAACTTTTAGGTGAGCAAAAGTAAATTAATAATATTAATACCAATATTTTTATGTGGTACGCTCGCGACTAGTTCATGCGTTATGTAATCCGACATCGTAAAGTTAGCCGCACATTCGCCACGTGATTTGCAATTTATATTGCGTGAATAATAGTTACACACGGTTCAAAGGGCAATAAAACAATAATATTTAAGTACAAATAAATGTATACAATTACAAGCTCTAAGCTGCTTAGAATAAGCAAGTAGGGTATTCCCTTACAATTTGCAGTCATTCCATAAAGAAAATAGAGGTGTATGTAATTAGTTCCTCATTTTATGCCGGTTACGAGGTTGGTCAAATCAACCAACCTCATATTGAGTTAGAGTATAGAATATAACAGATAAAATCGTTTTTGAACAGAAAAAAACATTTGATATTTATTTAGGAGGTTTTAGGGGTTATGTAAATGATATTTGAAAAATATTTAAATGAGTAATTTTTAATTTTATCATGAAAAATTACTTTGCGCTAGAAAAAAAAAAGGAAAACAACACGCAGTGTAAATTGTAAATAGTTTTTCACTGAACATTAACATACCCTTTCCCAATTGCAGAGGGTAAACATGTAGTATACGTTCTAAATAAAGCTTTTCATTGACACGCAAGTACTTTTCCCCTTTTTTCAATTTATTAAATTAAATTCTACCTAGGGGGCCTTTGAAAATCTCACAGGAACTCCTGAAAGAAAAAGTTGAGAATCCGGAACCCTTCACTGTGGGATCCCAGTAATAACTTGTAATAGTGTGATTTAACGTTCTATTACAGCGCCGCCATCGGTGAAAGAGCGAGAATTTGGATAAAAGATTACGAGTCGAACCCCCTAACAGCTGAGCAAAACTTCTCCAGGAAGAAATTTAGGCGATATACAGAATGACGCAAACTGTCACACCCAACATGACACTATTTTTTTCTTATTCATATTATATTTGTATTTCACTTATTATATTATTTTCATTACAATAATTATTTCAAGGTGTCATAAACCTTATTTTGGGAATAACCCTGTTGTGACTTGTCTAATGATATTAGCGATGCAGATTTCGAGTTTTAGGGATGTAATGTATTTCACATTATTCAAACTGAGATTTAGGTACGTAGAACAAATACAAAAACAAATATACATTTTTTAATCACTAGAAAGTACTAAACATGTTCTAGAACATAACAAATTTCTTCAAATCCTGAATATAAAATTTTGGGACCCATAATCACAAGATACATTGATAGATACAACACTTTAAACACGTAAAAAAAACTTTAAAAATAATTATAATCATACAACCAAAATTGATCTATTAAAATATTTGAGAATTCGACCAAAATACACAACATAGATAATTTATAAGAGCAGATTCATGACCAAAAATGCATTAAATAGTTTAAATCTGAAACCACTAATTAAATTTTTTACGCCTAAAATTTACGATTAAATGGTTTTAGGCCTAAAATTAGTGGTTAAATGGCGAAAGACCTACATGTTTGGAGACTCAGCCTACAAGATATTCCTTGCTATATTCAACAGCGGTTGAGATTACGTAAGCAAACCCTGAACATATTTACTGCCCCTATATTTGCTGAGCAAAAACAGCACAAATGGGCGATCTGCGCTTATGCTTTTCGCCTACAGTGTTGGCGTTGTAAGACTCAAGCCTACCGCTGAGTCACTGGTGAGCAAATATTTGTGTAGTTATATAAAACAAACAGCTGATTCCAATAATCGTGAAACAAAACTGCAATAGCTGTGGTATTACTAAAGCTATTTTCATAATGCCATAAATAACTAGCGATGAAACATATATATGTTTGTTTGTTTGTTTTTTGGAATTTCGCACAAAGCTACTCGAGGGCTATCTGTGCTAGCCGTCCCTAATTTAGCAGTGTAAGACTAGAGGGAAGGCAGCTAGTCATCACCACCCACCGCCAACTCTTGGGCTACTCTTTTACCAACGAATAGTGGGATTGACCGTCACATTATACACCCCCACGGCTGGGAGGGCGAGCATGTTTAGCGCGACGGGGGCGCGAACCCGCGACCCTCGGATTACGAGTCGCACGCCTTACGCGCTAGGCCATGCCGGGCCTGAAACATATATAAGATATTTAAGATTGTTAGAATTTTCTAGATGCTGTTTTAATGAGAGAACAAAAAAAGAGGGCGTGCTAGCCGTCCCTAGTTTATGAATGGTAAACTAAAAAATAGTAAACATGACCTACCGCCATCTGGTGTGCCACTCTTTTACCAACGAATAGTGGGATTGACCGTAACATGATAAATCCACTCATGGCTGAAATCGGGAGAATATTCGGGGAACGGGGATTCGAACCAGCGACCTTCTGATTGCAAGCTGAGAACCTTAACCGTCAGGCCATGTCAGGTCAAACACTAGACTTAAATGTGTATAGATGTACCCAGTTCTGAATATATAGGTTAAAAATAAAACATTTCATGAAGAACATTCACATGCAACTCTTAAGTTGATTTGGTAATTTTATCATCACTTTTCCAGAGCACTCGCAAACCTAAAGTTGGGAACGTGTCTTTCACTAGTGAGTCTTAAACCATAGTTCAGACACCTTAACAACTAAGCCTTTTTTTTCCTGGAACTCAATCATCGTTATGAAACCTAAAGTTGAGAACGTGTCTTTCACTGGTGAGTCTTCAACCATAGTCCAGACACCTTAACAACTAAGCCTTTTTTTTCCTAGAACTCAAACACCGTTATGAGACCTAAAGTTGATAACGTATCTTTCACTGGTGACTCTTAAACCATAGTCCAGACACCTTAACAACTAAGCCCTTTTTTTCTGCAACTCAATCGTTGTTATGAAACATAAACTTAAACATACGCAGTCTACCCCCGCCCCCACGCAAGTAAACAAACTAATGATTCTCAATATACTTCGCTCGTATCGAAACGAGCAAATTCCTATTGGGCACCAATCTAATACGATAAGACTTCCTACGTGACAGAATGAACTCACCAGAGTAAACATGGTAAACAAAACTACAAACCAACATATCTTTTTAAAGTTACAATCAAACTGCTATATTCTCAAAGGCCCTCACAAAGCCCTTTGTGAAAAAGTTCTCCAAGCCACATTACTGTTCATTTCTAGCCTAAGACCATAGTGTAAATCTACTCGTAAAGATACAGCAAGGGCTATCTTCTACAGTCCTCCATAATTCTGAACGAATACACTTTGGTATCTCGTGTGACTGGAGTACAGAAACATGACCATCACATTATCATGTTTTAGTACATCCATGGCTTAATAGCGTTTATGTGACAACGGGATGCAAGCCAAGAACTCTTGACTTTATTATCAGAGCATACTAACAACTAAACTAGAGGCCCGGCATGGCCAGGTGAGTTAAGGCGTTTAAGTCGTAATCCGAGGGTCGCGGGTTCGAATTCCCGTCACACCAAACATGCTCGCCCTTTCAGCCGTGGGGCGTTATAATGTGACGGTCAATCCCACTATTCGTTAAAAGAGTAGTCCAAGAACTGGCGGTGGGTGGTAATGACTAACTGTCTTCCCTCTGGTTTTAACACTGATAAATTAGGGACGGCTAACGCAGGTAGCCCTCGTGTAGCTTTGCGCGAAATTCAAAAACAAACTAAACTAGAACTAGCAGTAGAAGTATTAATAAAAGTTATTAAGAAATAACCGAGTTAAGAGTCTATAACTACATGGATTTTGTATCAAAAGTACCAACCACCAACTTTTGTTTGGCTATATAATGAGATTTGTCTATCACTCTTATGCCATACCCACAGTCCCGATGTATAGGCAACGGGACAACTACAAAGAATACTTAAAGTCACAGATCAAGACATTCGGACCTCCAGACCGTGACGGAGGCTCTTTCTAAAATAAGAAATGCAAACTGTTTAAAAATTGTTTTAAAGTATACCTCCGGACAAAACGTTTAACAGTTTCTAAATTCAGTTAAGTGTTGCGATGTTAGACAACACGTGTTTCTAATTAACTTTATGTATAAAAAACAAACGTGGCACTGGGAGGGTTATTTTTCAATAAACTACTAGAGGGCTGTTATAATGCATATGCAATTGATTTAACTATATGTAACTGACTTAACTGAATTACCCTGGTAATTAGTAGGCATACTTATTTACGTTCTTTAATGTAAATCGGTGCAGGTTTAGGGTCCACTTTCGAGAGAATCCCCGCAAAAGTGTTCAAGCGAAAAACTGAAGTTCACTAAAGAGTGGGGTGAATTTTTTTTTACTTTGGAATAAACCTCATGACCGATACTATTCGTTTGCTTTGAATTTCTAGCAAAGCTTCACGAGGGCTATCTGCGCCAGCCGTCCCTAATTTAGTAGTGAAAAGCTAGAAGGAAAGCACATAGTCATCACCACCCACCACCAACCGTTGAGCTATTCTTTTACTAATGAATAGTGGGATTGACCGTCACATTATAAAGCTCACACAGCTGAAATGGCGATCCTGTTTGTTGTGACGGGGATTCGAACCTGTGACTCTCAGATTAAGAGCTGAATGCCCTAACCACCTGGCCATGCCGGGCCTCTAGTTTAGTTGTTAGTGTGCTCTAAGACATAAGTCTTATGTTTGGTAAGATTTAGGAGTCTAGGAGGGACTATGTAACATACAGAACCTTATTATAGTAGTTTGTAACAGTGAATTATTAAGAACTGATGATTAGATTACAAAACAAAATAGAGAAATGAAATTAACCACTCTCTGTGATTGAATATTCTGATTTGCTTTTTGCATAAAATTAACTTTATTTTAATAATGTAATAAATTCAAAGATTATTTTACAGCTGGATAATATAGTTAATTAGATATACTTTAATAACAGGAGATATTACAATACATTGTTTTATCATTTGAGTACTCTTACTGTGAGCAACATTTTCGGCCATAATTCCAAATAATGTTTCACGACGTTCGATTAGTTTAAGTTTTTCACAAATCTTTCTTCTAGCGTAACAGAGTTTCAAATAATATTTACAGCATGAAACGTAAACATACTAAATCCAAATATATTAAAATTCTCACCAATATTGTTTAAAAAAATAATATTAAAAAAAATTAGAGTATACTATATTCGAATTCCGACAAAACATAATCCTGGTGGTAGTTTTTCGCAATAAACAGAGTGAAACTCCATTGACACAGCTGTTGTATTCCTGTACACAAAGTGATAATAAAAGAAGACTTTGGGTAATAAAAATAAAATACAAATTAACACTGCTTCTTTCATGTTTTTTTTCTTTATAATAATGTATTTGTGTTACTTGTCTGTTTATTCGCAATTTTGTTAAGAGATTTCAAATCTTTTTTATTTCTATAAAAACAAATACTATGGCTAACACATTAATAATACGTAAATCTCTTCAATAACATACGTTTTAATAATAAAAAATACAGTAGAACAACCAAAGTCAACGTTCAACTTCATCTATTAAACTGATAGCACTATGGTAGAACTGTTAATAAAGGATTTAGTAACGTATACAATGATGGGAACTTATGATAACACAAGTTCAAGTCCCAGTCAAAAATCCATTATCACGCGTAGCGTTCCTAGGGGGGAGGGGAGGGACAACATCTAATTCAATTATTTTTCTTGTGAAAATCCACTTTCAAAAGTTATGACACATGTTTTCAAACTGTTGCAGTATTTGATATGCTTGTGTATATAAAAAGAAACGAATTAGAAACCCAAACCATTCACTCTAGACCAGATACAAAATTTGTCAAATTCACACTTAACTTAAGCTCATTATTATTATAACTGTAAAAACAACGAAGAACGAGGCTTAACAAAACAACGTAATAACTTTAAAGTGAGACACAGTGATCGTGGTAAATTATGTTAAAGAACGTTTAAGTATCCTGGAATAAATGAAAAGTGTAATAAAGTTTTGATTTAGTTTTTAAAATAATATTTCATTCCTAGTTTTATCTAAGCCTGCATTTGTTTCATAATAAAAATAAACTAAAGATGTCGCTCATGTCTGTAAAGAGAAACCCTAGAATTACCAGTGGGATCCCGTCGAATTCTCAGTGGAATTTTTCGAAACTATTTATGAGCGATATTACTTATGGATTTGATGTTACATTCCTTGAAACATTTTAGTTACACACTCACACATAAAATCATCAATACTAGATATAATCACACTGCTTACTACTGGTTTGGTTGATGAGTCTTAGGACAAAGCTGCGCAATAAGTATCCTAGGTAGCGCTGAGATCAAGCCTTGAACTTTGTGGTTATAATATTACATTTAATAAATTTTGGCTTTGTAATGCTACATGTGACAACACTACTTATTGCTGATTTGGTTGGTTGGTTTTAGTGCAAATCTTCACAGTGAAGTCCAAGGTGCCGCTGGGATAGAACCTATTGGCGTTATAAGACTTCTACCAAGATAGAATTATTCTTCGTATCCTCTATTTAATTTACATGTGAGCGATTTCACCTAACCCATTTTTTGGCCAATGTAGTTGTTGCTAATTCTTTACACTAATTGGTGTTAGGCCCCGGCATGGCCAGGTGGGTTAAGGCGTTCGACGCGTAATCTGAGGGTAGCGAGTTCGAATCCCCGTTGCACCAAACATGCTCGCCCTTTCAGCCGGCTAGCGCAGATAGCCCTCCAGTAGCTTTGTGCGAAATTCAAAACAAACAAACAATTGTTGTAACAGACAAAAACAATATTTTTTTGTTACCTTTCACAATTTGTACTGCATGCTAGAGGGATTCACTCATTCTAATATCTAACGTATATTGACCTCGAAGAAGTAAAAAAGGCGAAACGTTGATTTAAATAAAAACCTGTTACTTTATATTTATCTGGAGTGTAAAAGTTGTTGTTCTTTTCTAAATGTTTATGAAAATATTAATAAATTGTTGGATTAATGAACGAACAAATAATGTTAGAACAAACTACAACATCAGGAAACTTCACCGATTGTTTTTTTTAACAGGAGAAACCATTAAAAAAACTTATTTATGACAATACACGTAATTGAGCTTCTAAAAATCAACCATTTGTATTCCACACTTCCTGTGTTATTCACACATCACTAAACAATTTTATTGAGCAAATGAAAGCTGGTAACCAAATTTCCCATTTATCTTCCGCGCATTACTTGTGACTGTATTGAAATTTTTCGTTTCTGGAGCAAAAAAAAACAAAAACAACTAGAATATATGCAATTCTCATCGGCATAAACCAGTGGGAAAAAACACAAAAACTAATTTCCACGTGGGATCTCTTCAGGCGTGAAGGCAACACTATTCAAACTTGCATGTTCAATGACATGAGAGCCATTTGATGTTCCACTACAAGGCCTCATAAGCACTTGCTCGTGTTGTGCATAAGCTGGTGAGTCGTACTTCTTAGTGACAGTCTCGCTGTCGACTCGATTTTCCAATCGAATTGTAAAACACCCTCATAAAAAGTTCCATTTCAAAACCTTGTCACAAAGTAAAAACATTAACGTATGAATATTCGCCCACCCTTCCTTCCCCATTGTCACTGATGCATAAAGTGAAGCCCATAAAACCGACAACAGCACCTTTCTACAAGAGCTTTCAACAAGAAAGTTCAGATGTGTGTGGCCCATTTCAAATTTCGAAACTTTTATTCGACAAGAGTTGATTTAAGCGTAATGTTTTCGACGAATAAAATTCATTTTCGTAAACCGACACCAAACAAAGAGTTGTCTCAAAAGAATTTTGCTAATGAATTTCGCTTCATGCAACAAATACTGAAAAACACGTTTAACATAAACATCCACCAACAACTGTTCGAAATAAATACACAAGGGAATCCTCAACAGTTGTGGAATTAGGTTAAATTGATTTATATGACATGGGTTTTACTTTTCATTAGCTATGTTTTTGTGCGCCAGTAATAGTGAAGCGTGGGGTGCACGTGTACCAGATTTGATTTTATGACTCATCAGTATCTCTAGCAATCAACCTTCAACTTGAAATTATTTCAAGCAGGGTTGGAATAAATTAATCTAAAACATTGTGGCGTGGTCAAATACATCAATCAAAAGGGTTCGACCATCTAAGTCCTAAAGTATAATTAAATCTAAAATCGGTCAAGAAATGACGGAGTTATGAGCTAAAAGTTTGTACATGGGAAAACAACACAAAACAGACGATCTTTGAACCGTTATGCCGCGGCAACAAAAATGTGACGTAACAGATTCGTGAGATTGTTTGTTTATGTAACCCATGAATGAAGAGCTCACTGAGCTGTTAATAACGTCCTCGACCTCTGTCAACAAAAATGTGATGTAACAGACTCGTGAGATTGTTAGTTTATGTAACCCATGAATGAAGAGCTCACTGAGCTGTTAATAACGTCCTCGACCTCTGTCAACAAAAATGTGATGTAACAGACTCGTGAGATTGTTTGTTTATGTAACCCATGAATGAAGAGCTCACTGAGCTGTTAATAACGTCCTCGATCTCTGTCAACAAAAATGTGATGTAACAGACTCGTGAGATTGTTTGTTTATGTAACCCATGAATGAAGAGCTCACTGAGCTGTTAATAACGTCCTCGACCTCTGTCAACAAAAATGTGATGTAACAGACTCGTGAGATTGTTTGTTTATGTAACCCATGAATGAAGAGCTCACTGAGCTGTTAATAACGTCCTCGACCTCTGTCAACAAAAAATGTGATGTAACAGACTCGAGAGATTGTTTGTTTATGTAACCCATGAATGAAGAGCTCACTGAGCTGTTAATAACGTCCTCGACCTCTGTCAACAAAAATGTGATGTAACAGACTCGAGAGATTGTTTGTTTATGTAACCCATGAATGAAGAGCTCACTGAGCTGTTAATAACGTCCTCGACCTCTGTCAACAAAAATGTGATGTAACAGACTCGTGAGATTGTTTGTTTATGTAACCCATGAATGAAGAGCTCACTGAGCTGTTAATAACGTCCTCGACCTCTGTCAACAAAAATGTGATGTAACAGACTCGTGAGATTGTTTGTTTATGTAACCCATGAATGAAGAGCTCACTGAGCTGTTAATAACGTCCTCGACCTCTGTCAACAAAAAAACAAAAATGTGATGTAACAGACTCGTGAGATTGTTTGTTTATGTAACCCATGAATGAAGAGCTCACTGAGCTGTTAATAACGTCCTCGACCTCTGTCAACAAAAATGTGATGTAACAGACTGTGATGTAACAGACTGTGATGTATGTAACCCATGAATGAAGAGCTCGTGAGACCTTGTTGTGATTTAGATTGTTTGTTTAAACCCATGAATGAAGAGCTCACTGAGCTGTTAATAACGTCCTCGACCTCTGTCAACAAAAATGTGATGTAACAGACTCGTGAGATTGTTTGTTTATGTAACCCATGAATGAAGAGCTCACTGAGCTGTTAATAACGTCCTCGACCTCTGTCAACAAAAATGTGAAACAGACTGTGATGTAACAGACTCGTGAGATTGTTTGTTTATGTAACCCATGAATGAAGAGCTCACTGAGCTGTTAATAACGCCCTCGACCTCTGTCAACAAAAATGTGATGTAACAGACTCGTGAGATTGTTTGTTTATGTAACCCATGAATGAAGAGCTCACTGAGCTGTTAATAACGCTGTTAATAACGTCCTCGACCTCTGTCAACAAAAATGTGATGTAACAGACTCGTGAGATTGTTTGTTTATGTAACCCATGAATGAAGAGCTCACTGAGCTGTTAATAACGTCCTCTGAACAAAAATGTGATGTAACAGACTCGTGAGATTGTTTGTTTATGTAACTCTGTCCCATGAATGAAGATCTCACTGAGCTGTTAATAACGTCCTCGACCTCTGTCAAAACCCATGAATGAAGAGCTCACTGAGCTGTTAATAACGTCCTCGACCTCTGTCAACAAAAATGTGATGTAACAGACTCGTGAGATTGTTTGTTTATGTAATCCATGAATGAAGAGCTCACTGAGCTGTTAATAACGTCCTCGACCTCTGTCAACAAAAATGTGATGTAACAGACTCGTGAGATTGTTTGTTTATGTAACCCATGGATGAAGAGCTCACTGAGCTGTTAATAACGCCCTCGACCTCTGTCTTAAGCTCATCAACCGTATTTCAAACTTTTATTCGTTTAACGTCAAATTTCTTATGTTAGAAACAACGATTTTAACACAATAATAATATCATCCCCAGTTTCAAAGATATAATAAAATAATCATCTTACGTTTATTCTATATAAATTAGGCATAATTTGTTTCCCTAAAACTAATTTTAACTTTGTGAATATTCACAACTACCGTCTGAACATCCGTTTCGTTGATTTGTTCAAATTATTGGCTAAAACGGTTTTTTTTTTAATTCTAGGACAGACTTAAAATACAAAAAAAAAAAAGTGCTCTCCTCTGAAAGTTTCATGTAATTTTGTATATAAACATCTGATACAAAGAATACGATTAAATGCTTACTCTACACAAATCGTTAAACATTTGTTGCCTCCCAGTAGCGCACCATTAGAAACCGGTTTTCGATACCCGTGGTGAGCAAGGCACAGATAGCCCATTGTGTAACTTTGTGCTGAATTCAAAACAAACAAAAACCTTTGTTATAACTACGAGACTGAACTTTTAATTTAAAGAAAGCGGTGATGAAATATTTGTGACTGAAAAATTAAGACTTAAGAAAGTTTCATTTGGTGTACAGGAGTTCTTGTAATCTAGAAAATGCGGTAAAAAGAATTTTTCTGAAGGGTAATATTTCAACTCATAATTGTACTACAGCTCTATCTCTAGCTTCGGATTAAATAAGCTTATGGGTGGCCTGCACTCAGTGTAAAACGTAAGTGAATTTCAAAGTAGCTTCAACAGAGTCTATTTATGAGTTTTCCTCAGATTTCTTCATGCTGTCATCTATGTAAATTGTTTTTGAATTTCGCACAAAGCTACTCGAGGGCTATCTGCGCTAGCCGTCCCTAATTTAGCAGTGTAAGACTAAAGGGAAGGCAACTAGTCATCACCACCCACCGTCAACTCTTGGGCTACTCTTTTACCAACGAATAGTGGGATTGACCGTCACATTGTAACGCCCCCACGGCTGGGAGGGCGAGCATGTTTGGTGTGATGGGGACTGGAACCCGCGACCCTCGGATTACGAGTCGCACGCCTTAACCCACCTGGCCATGCCGGGCCTCCATATTTTTGAAGATTCACATTAGAAAATATACTAAATGCGAGACACACGAGCTTTGAATCTGGAATTAACATGTTGTTCTAAACTGTTTATGAACCCAAGTACTCGTATCATTTTGTTAAGGTCCCTAATAACGCGGCACTCACACAAAGAAATGCAAACAAAACTACCATTCATACTGTAATAATTCTACTAATTACCTCTAGGGGTCTCGTGTTTCGTTTGGTCAATCCTTTAAACTCAAAACTGTAACAAACGAACCCTAACTTATTCAGGATTTTGTATAAAAAAAAAAAAAAGATCTCACCGGTATAAAAAGTATGTAATGTAGACTAAAGACCTAGGCCTATAATGTTTCATAATGAATTCTCGACTGGCGTAACTTAATTTTACAATCAAATATTAATGTCGCGAAACGTTAACTTAAAAACATAAACGTGAAGTTATCAGCAACTGGGAAATACTGGTAAAGACTAAAAAGATACCAATGGGACTTCACAAAGACTGGTAAAAAAGAATATAAAATACTGTTGCAGATCAGTAGAATTGAACCTCTTGTTAGTGTTACTGCCGAAGCGCCTCAAGGGTCAATACTTAAGCCTACTTTTTTCTCATTTGCGTTAATGATGTTGATAAGGGCATAATAATACGTAAAGCTTACTGACGATATTAAACAGTTTCTAGCTGTATACAAGGGATGTTGAGATGTTATACAATGATTTGGATCAATATTTTGAAAACGAATTTTAATCCTACAGCTGTAAGATCGTATTTCTTATTTATAGTAATTTGAATCACGTTTAATATGGATGGGAAATAATTGAATAACATGACTAGAAAAACATTGTCTTGTCACAGTTGCGGGTAAACCACTCTATCTGTCGAAGTAGTGCTCTGTCACTAACAGTGAAGTTAATAGACTTTTAATGTATTTATAGACATTAGTTACAACTCAAAGGAAGTAGTTGTATTTTAATAAAAAAATCACTATTTAGGTCTCACTTTGAATAACGTTTTCAGTTTTGATGCCCTTAACTAAGAGGGATTTATTGGAAACTGTTATGACGAATGCCTTTTGAATGACTTTGGATTTGTTTTGAATTTCGCGCAAAGCTACACGACGGAAATCTACGCTAGCCGTCCCTAGTTCAGCCAAGAGGGAAGGTGGCATCATCCACCACCAACTCGTGGAATACTTATTTACCAATGATGAGATGGACGGTTACATTATATAGCCCTCACGGCTGAAAGGACGAGTATGTTCGCTGACAAGGTGGTGGAAGTCAGAACTTTAAAGAAATTTACGAGGGAATATTTCTAGAAAAATACAAAATGTGTTTAAACTGTTTTACTTTTATCAATAGTTGAAGTGCTAGGACAGCCTTCAGCCAATGTTTGAATTTCATACGATTTACGACGGGCGAGGTAGATATTCTATAATTTTACGTTGTTCCTTTTAAAAATACACATTGTAAAAATCATTGGTATTCGTAATTCTTTTATTATTACATACACTGCAACCATAATAGCCTCCATGAACAAGTTGAAACCCATAAAATTCAGAAAACTAAATCGATCGATAGGGTCCGCTATCGGTGATTCTAGAGTTAACACAGAAAGCTAGCAAAAGTAAAAATTGCTTTCACAAAATATAATAGCAATATTTTACTTCAAAATCAGATACAGAATATATGCGCAAAACTAGATACTTTGTTATTAATAATAAAAGATACTTGTATTTTGTTTTAGAATTTCGCGCAAAGCTACTCGAGAGCTATCTGCGCTAGCCGTCCCTAATTTAGCGTTGTAAGACTAGAGGAAAGTAAGCTAGTCATCACCACCCTCCGCCAAACTCTTGGGCTACTATTTTATCAACGAATAGTGGGATTGACCGTCACATTATATCGTCCCCATGGCTGAAAGAGCGAACATGTTTGGTGCGACGGGGATTCAAACCTGCGACCTTCGGATTACGAGTCGAATGCCTTAACCCACCTGGCCATTTGTATTTTGTGGCGAACTTGTACTTGCCACGAGCCAGACGATTTTAAGGTAAATTCTCGACAACAAAAGAGTTATAATTTAGTTTTACAAGAAATAATGTTAAATCATTCAACTAAATATTTTATGAATAAAAATATTAATATTGATATTTAACATTAATTTCTAAAAACTGCTCAGTATTTTTTCTTAATATAAATCTAAAGTTCATTTAACGTTTAAGATTTAACGTCGTCTATGATGCAAGAGAACAAATATTATTTCCTGATCTACAAGCTAAAGTTGTTCTTAACTCTGTTTAATTCTTCCATTAATGCGAAGTTCTCCTTGATTGAGTAAAAACTTCAAAAGATTATAAAATTAAATCCTCTGAAGAGTCAGTCAGCGTTAATAGGATTACAGTTTGTGACATGCATTCCAATTTCAAAGGCGAGATACAGGGCACGATACTTAAACGAGAACTCGGTGCGATTAATTTTGTATAAAAGCGCGCGTTACACAGTGATCTCTTACATTAAATATAACGTAATGTACAAAATATTTTACGTATATTTTTTACAGACATTCATTTAATAAATAAAAATGAATTCCGCGTGATTTAACAAAAAAAGAAAACAATTGTTTCGAGTTCACCATCATAGGGGGCATTACAACACGTAACTAGTAAAACTTACCTCATTTTTCAGGCCCAATTGAGGGCTGTATAAACCCTAAACGACACACATCCAAGTTTAGTCAATCACTTCTAAGCACAATAAGTAAAACATTTAAAACAAGAACTTAAAACAAGCTAACAAAATTACTTACATTTCGAAAATTTATCCTTTTGCCTTTTACTTCGTAATAATAATCAAACTAACCTCTCATTAATTTGTGTATTCATTGCACTAAAAACGATGAACAAGATATCAACATCGCCGCCTAGTGCCATTAATTGCTATTATCTTATTGTTATTTTGTGTTTATAAAATAAAGTTTTATATATTTTCTTCTTGATTTATTTTTATATTTGCTGAACACTTTATAATTTTCTAATTTTCACCCTTTTTATTTTTTCAGTATCAACTGATGGCAGTCACTGGTTAAACTATATATTTTAACTGATTCATGAGGTGGAAAACTAAGGATTATAATAAATATTAAAAACGCAGTAATATAAAAAACATAATACAGACGTTTTGGAATTTCCTTAAATACACTTATAGTAGCTGTAAAACTTCCTATACTAGTAACACTACACGGCACCTACAAGTACGTGCACATGTGAATTTCAGGAAGAAGCGGATATAAGCTAATTTATATCCGATCGCCCAGTGAGAATAACGACCACCCCATACTTATTGAAAACTAAAATTCTCGACTCAAGAACTTAGATTATCTCCATTTTCAATGGTCAACCAACACTAGACAATAAATTTCTGTTATGGTGTTTGTTAACAATTGAGCATATGTGTGTAGCATGTATTATTGTACATTACATTGTATTGTTACCATTTAAATCTGTTCTTTATAAATTTCCGATTGAACACGAAAACTCACCCAGTGCTGTTGTAGTTTTTTGTAGTTCGAATAATTTGAACTAGTTTTTTTATTGATATTAAATTCCGTAAACCGCATTGAAGATGTTTTTGGTATGATAGTATTTTTAGTATCTATTATATATATTTTTTGCTTCTGGTAAACTGTAATAACAATAAAAACACGTCAACAGTTTGCCATAAAGAGACAACAATATAAGACAGCATTACTGAAACGGTGGGTATGCGTTGAATCACTTTTTTTTACTAGGCTTTGAAGTGTCTGGGAGCCTCACATATCACCTTTGTTATGCACTATGACAACTTGTTTTTATAACCTTATGAATATAATAAAAGTCGTCTGACAATCCAACTGAGAAACTTTAATATAAGATACATCTCCATAGTTTTGTTTTGTTTTTATTCTTTACAGAATTTCAAGGATAGGATAGACATTGGTTGACTTCTCCACAACCTAAAACCAAAACTTCGGCTAGGACACGAAAACGAGGCTCTACCTCATTGGTGGTTGAAGCCCCTTATATTTCATATACTGGTAAACCTGTCTCTTCCAGATTAACGAATGACGTAAGGTCGTCCACTTCAGGTCTTTTGGACTCGCATATTTTAATTACTTTATTTGTTTGCTTGCTTAATAATCTTCATGTAAAGTTTCAAAAGGGGCTATCTATACATGGCTGATTGATTTTCAATTGCTAGACAAGAGAGAGCACAGCTAACCAGTAACACCCATAACTAACGCTGCAGCTACTTTTGTCAAACCGAACAGTGTGACTTGACTGAATCTTTCAGAGTGTATCCGGAGTACATCTCTCTGCAAAAGGGCTCGAACAAAAAACCATCGGACTCACAATCCTGGCATGCTAACAACTAGGTCATGCCAGACCCGAGTAAATCGAGAAACTGTGAATTTTCAATCCGTTTATAAAATGAGAAACCGATTCATGGTCGCATTGGCAAATTACAGTCACTGTGGAATGTGTACTAATAATAACTATTTAATTTTAAAAACATCACATATAATATTTTAATTTTATAATCTGACATCGGTTAATCCCTACCTTGTCAAGCACTCACTTTATTTCTATTTAGGTTTCTTTCTAATGACTTGTTACACATAAATCATGCCTACACTCCTCAGGTCAGTATAAACAAAACCAACATTTACCAAGAGGCACAGATGCACTAAACTCAAAGATAAAAATATGTGCTAAGTATTATAAAACAGTTGTAGGAGGCTCAGAAATAAACTACATACACCGTATTATCAGAAAACAGTTGTAGGAGGCTCAGAAATAAACTACATACATCGTATTATAATAAAACAGTTGTAATAAGCCCAGGAATAAACTACATGCACCGTACTATCAGAAAACAGTTGTAGCAGGCTTAGAAATAAACTACATACACCGTATTATCGGAAAACAGTTATAGTGAGCTCAGAAATAAACTACATACACCGTATTATCGGAAAACAGTTATAGTGAGCTCAGAAATAAACTACATACACCGTACTATCAGAAAACAGTTGTAGGGAGCTCAGAAATAAACTACATACACCATATTATCAGAAAACAGTTGAAGTGAGCTCAGAAATAAACTACATACACAGTACAATCAGAAAACAGTTGTAGTAGGCTTAGAAATAAAATTTCATATTTATTATTATAATAAAAGTCAACTATAGTAAATGACGTAACAGGATTATCTTACAAATATTAAGATAGCTTCCTTCAGTCTTATAACTGGAAATATCTCAAATATATCAGAGTTGTAGCGGGCTCGAGAAGAGGAGTCTGAGGTTCAGACACCGCAGTAACTCTATTCAAGATAACTCTGTCATTATGGTAAGCGTAATTCTGTTTATTGCTATCTGTATGTGTGTGTGTGTGTGTGTGTGTGTGTGTGTGTGTGTGTGTGTGTGTGTGTACGCGTGTATTAACATGATTTACGTATAAATGTTCTTTATATGCGACTCCAACAGTGACAATGAAATTTACATTTCCTCACACGACTCTTGTGGTGGATAATTATTATTTGGATATAAATTGAACCCCACAGGGAACGCATAACGTTTGATGTCCACTTCTAAGAAAATACGTTCACTAATTGTCTATAAATGTCTCTGGAGATCTTCCTTGAACCACGCTCAGGGTTTGTTCGACTGTTCGGTATTTGCTTTTAGTCACTTCTTCCAAGTTTCTGTTTTGAATGTTTTCCGTCCTCCCCTGGGACAGCGCTAAGTTTATGGATTTAGCGCTACAATCTGGGTTTCGATTTCCCTCGATGAATACAGTAGATAGCCCAATGTGGCTTTACTCTAAAAGAATCAAACAGTGTTGTTTTTGTTCTCTGAATGTACTCTTATTTCACTTAATATCATTATATTCTTCGATAAATTTTCTGTTTTCATTTTGGTTTTAAAATACATATCAAGATTGTTTCGTTTCTTATCGACAGTTAGTTCGCGTTTTTTGTTGTTCACGTTTAGATCCACATATTCCATTCATTTCATTCTTCACTCCCCCACTCCACCCCCCAATGGCTCAGCGATAAGTCTACAGAAGTCTCTGTACCTTTGGTGAGAAGAGCACAGATAGCTTGTGGTGACCAGCAGAGCAATAATACTTCATTGCATAGCTTTGAGCTTAGCAACACTAAAACAAAACTCTTTGCTTAGGTTGTTCTCAGTTAATCTTCGGAGTTCTCCAGTCTCAGAAGAAAAAGTACTGGACCAACAGTACCAGGTCCTTCCAGTTGCGTTGTGGTTAAAAAAGAACTGCGGATTGTTTGTTTGTTTGTTTTTTGAATTTCGCACAAAGCTACTCGAGGGCTATCTGTGCTAGCCGTCCCTAATTTAGTAGTGTAAGACTAGAGGGAAGGCAGCTAGTCATCACCACCCACCGCCAACTCTTGGGCTACTCTTTTACCAACGAATAGTGGGATTGACCATCACTTTATAATGCCCCCACGGCTGAAAGGGCGAGCATGTTTGGCGCGACTGGGATGCGAGCCCGCGACCCTCAGATTACGATTTGACAAGAACTACGGAAGGTCGAAAACACAATGTTTGAGCATTCCATATCTGAATGGTATCATACGTGACGTACAGGTTAAACAACCAGGTCAGAGACGCCAAGTCATTTATAATTAAAGATATGGGAAGGATACCCCAGAAAAATGTCCAACATACAACGATTCTACAACGTTGGTGACTGATTCCACAACGTTATGCATTATACGTTGTGGTGCTGTTAGACGTTCATGGTGAATATACATTTATATAAAACAAACAATTTATAGAAATTCCTGTAACAGTTTACATGTTTTGAAATACTAAATAACATTGTATATTTTGTATGGTTTATGCTCTTGCAAATTTACAAGTTAGAAAATTGTTGCAATAATGTTGTACGTACAACTTTTAATGAAACATAACTGTTATTTCAATTATCTAATGATAAATGTAAACTTATCTTTGATTTTACTGCCATAATTAATAATATAGAAATATTACCACTTATTGCAACGTTCGTGAAGAGGAAACGACCGAAGTTGTATTTTCGCAACAAATGTATAACGGCCTTATTTCATACGAATAACTGTGTTTTGTTCGGACGGTTAAAGATGTGTCTATATTGCTTATGATGGTCTAGAATGACCAGCTGACAAGAGTGCCCAACTCACAATCTGCTTGTCGCGGGTTTGAATCCCATCAAAAATCCTTGCCCTTTCAGCCGTAGTGGCATTATAATACGACGATCAATCCTACTATTCATTTTTTGTTTTGTTTTAATTTCGCGCAAAGCTACTCGAGGGCTATTTGCGCTAGCCGTCCCTAATTTAGCAGTGTAAGATTAGAGGGAAGGCAGCTAGTCATCACCACCCACTCTTGGGCTACTCTTTTACCAACGAATAGTGGGACTGACCGTAACATTATAACGCCCCCACGGCTGAAATGAGGAGCGTGTTTGGTGTGAAAGGGATTCGAACCCGCGACCCTCAGATTACGAGTCGAACGCCTTAACCCACCTAGCCATGCCGGGCCTATTATTTCTTAATAGTAGCCCAAGAGTTGGTTCTTCCCTGGTGTAGTTTTGAGCGAATTTCCAAACAAACCAAACTGTTGTTTATGTGTTACGATAATATTTTATGGAAATCTCCTCTTTTGTGCAGTTGTTTTTATAATTTTTGAATTTTCAAAAAATTATGATTTTCTGTAGTTTTAAATTAACAATATTGACACTTTACCAATTTATTCAAAATTTATGTTTTTCTGAAAAGAAAGAGAGAGATGCTTCATGTTTTATCCACAAAGTGATCTTGAAATAAAACATAAATACATCAACTTGTATTTGTGCAGGAGAGGAGGCTATTTTCCAAGAATTATAATTAAAAACTGCTGTTCAAAGCAATCAGCTAGCAGAATCGTATTTTAAACAAAAACACTGGAGTGTCACGAGTATTTCGACCTTTACCATCTCGGAAAAATTTGGAAAGTGTTTAGTACCAGATCAAACTTAGCTCGAACCTTTTGATAAACAGACCTGTACGCTAGCCGCTAGCCACGACTGGCTTTTAAAAGAAATCGCAGTCGTTTAATGTTGTTTATGTATCGACCACATAAATATATAAGCTACGAGAATGATAAGGTTAAAATTCTAGGTTTGATACCCCTCAGAAACAGACAAACTAGCTGTTTAATTCTTATATCTAAATCACATTTGGAATGAATATAAATGTAACCCAAATAGAAGCCCAAAATATTTTTGTTGTCGTTGTTGTATTCACTCGAGCGGATAGGAAATAAACGGGTCGTGTTCATGATATTGACAGAATCAAGTGTTTTCCACATAAACGAAGTCCAACTTCGGGTTTAAGGAGGTTTACAACCAGCAGTCAATTTGGGTATTATTTCCCACGCGGGGACTAAGGTATAATAAGAAACTAAGTAGATTTGTCCCCAGTCGTTTCCATTCGTGCTTTGCTATTCTGCACGTGTCCCTTCTATGTCGTAAGAGTCACCTGCAGTCAGTTTGTTCTTTGTCCACTCGCTAGCTGACTGCTAAATCAGCAGCTCGTGAGACCTTGGCTTTTGTTAGGTAGTTCGTCAGGTTCCATTTCTCTCCTTTGTTCCTCCACTTCAGCTACTGTCAGATGTCGTTACCAATTCAATTTTTTACACTTTTCTTTTTAACTGCAAAAACGTTTTTTTTTTATATATAGCATTTTTGGCCGTCTCACCACAAACAGGGTTGTTTGAGAGATAAATAATTGTCTGTCGTCTAGCCTAATGGCACATTTCCTTCAGCCGTCCTGATTTTGAAAGTAAAAATCAACACAGAACCCGAAAACAATCGGGTTTTTAATGAAAACTTTGAAGTGAAGGTAAATATCACTTTAAAACAGTTTGTCATACATATCTGCCACATCCAGAGCCGATGAAGCTATTCGCTCAGTACCAAGGTTCTTCGGGTTGGCTAGGATATGCCAAAGAAGGAAAAGTAACTGTGATATCAAACTGTTGTAAAGCAACTGTTACGGTTTGTAAATCAACTGGCGAATGAAGTGGTGATTTAACACAACTTATGTTTTTCAGAACATATTAAGTTTAGAGTAAGAAGTGTTAACACTACATTATACTGAGAAGTGTTAACACTACATTACAGTAAGAAGTGTTAACACTACATAATAGTGAGAAGTGTTAGAACTACATTACAGTTGGAAGTGTTAACACTACATAATAGTGAGAAGTGTTAACACCACATTACAGTTGGAAGTGTTAACACTATATCATCTATTTAATTTATTCTATATTTGTAACAAACCATTCTTTAATCAGTGTGTGCGTGCGGTGTGTGTGCTTTCTTATAGCAAAGCCACTTCGGGCTAACTGCTGTGCTTACCGAGGAAAATCGAATCCCTGATTCTAGAGTTGTAAGTTAGGCATGACTCAGTGGTTAGCGCACTCTAACTTTGACTCCTTCATTTATGTCATCTCTAGTTGTCGTGCAAACATGATCCGCACTTTGGAGGGTGAATTAACGCACTAGAAAAGCTACGTTCAAATCACAGTATTCGATCAAACAAGAGTAACCCAAAAGTTGGCGGTAGGTTCTGGACTAGTTGCCTTCTCTCTGGTCTATCAGCTTAAACATTAGGAACGGTTATGGATAAATAACATATGTGTTATTTCGTGCTAAAATATGAATCAAACAAACATATTGATGAAAATACCTGAAACACCCATGAATGCCACCTTCAGGGTTGTTTGAGAGATAAATTATTGAAATTAAGTTCATTCCATTCTTAATACTAAATATAATATTCTTGGCAATAAGCCGGTATGTGACCTGGTGGATAGAGTACCAAACTATAGATCTGAGAGTTTTACATTCGTTTCCCTTTCCCGCAGGGGCCCTGCATGGCCAGATGGGTTAAGGCGTGCGACTCGTAATCTGAGGGTCGCGGGTTCGAATCCCGTTCGGACCAAACATACTCGCCCTTTCACCCATGGGGGCGTTATAATGTAACGGTCAATCCCACTTTTCGTTGGTAAAAGAGTAGCTCAAGAGTTGGGGGTGGGTGGTGATGACTAGCTGCCTTCCCTCTAGTCTTACACTGCTAAATTAGGGACGACTAGTGCATATAGCTCTCGAGTAGCTTTGCGCAAAATTAGAAACAAAATACAAACTTGAAATTAGAAACTTATAGTGCATATATCACTTGTGCAGCTCTGCGCAAACATACAAAACAAATAAAAACTTTTACTTACCACAAAGAACCTCAGTCTTATAAATGTTTAGTGGAATTAAACTTTCTAATCTATTGCCCCGAAGTGGCACAGTTTGCGGACATACAACGCTAAAATCCTGTTTTCAATACCCTTGGTGGGCAGAGCACTGATAGCCCATTGTGGTGCTTTATGCTTAACTTCAAACAAACAAATTTATTTGCCTGGTTTATTCGACAGAAACGTTAAGACATTAGAGAGATATAAATAAAGCCATTCTGTCAATTAGGCTGATCACCGCTCACCGACATGGAGATTCCTCTTCTGTTCAGTAACTCTGTGTTTTATAAGGAGAACGGGTGATTCAATCTTTGTCGACAATTTATTGGGAAAAAAATATTCTCACAAAAACAGGAGTAACTGAAAGCGTAATCGTCTATGACATAAATAATTTGGAATGTTTTAAATAAAGCTTCGTGGCTTTATAAAAAACAAATTGAGTTGTTTTATTCAACTTAATAGGCCCAGCATGGCCAAGCGTGTTAAGGTGTTCGACTCGTAATTCGAGGGTCGCGGGTTCGAACCCCCGTCACACCAAACATGCTCGCCCTTTTAGCCGTGCGGGCTTTATAACGTGACGGTCAATCCCACTATTTGTTGGTAAAAGAGTACCCCAAGAGTTGGAGGTGGGTGGTGATGACTAGCTGCCTTTCCTCTAGTCTTGCACTGCTGGATTAGGGACGGCTCGCGCAGATAGCCCTCGAGTAGCTTTGCGCGAAATACAAAAAAAAAATAACTTAATAGTGTTAATATTCGGATCTCATCGCGAATATGAGAAAATGAATATTTTCTTGTTAAGAAATTGCGAAAATTGTGTACTTAACCCTAAAATGTTCAGTAAGGGAAGGAAGTCATAAACTTAAACTTAATTCTAATAGATTGTGTCAAGCGAAAACACATTTCTCTAAATACTTGTTTGTTTTTGTTCTTTTTATGTTCGAAAATTCCCACCCGTTCAGCCGTTGGAGCATTAAAATCATATTATAATGTGATTCTGTCCCACTATTCATTTGCGAAAGTATGTACCAAGGGTTGACGATGGGTCCTGTCGCCTAGCTGCCTTCTCTCTTGTCTTTCGATGCTAAATTAGGGACTATTACCTGGGAAGAAGAGGGACATCATTAACATCTATTGTGGTTCTAATAGTCCTGAACGTCGAAAACTAAAATTAACAATAATCTATTTGTGATGCGTCCAAAAAGGTGAACTCAATCCCGAATTTTAGTATTAGAATCCACAAGCTTCATTTCCTTGAACCAGTAGAAAAGAATTCAGTTTAAGACAAACACAGATGAAATGTGCAGCAATTGTCTGGGTCAGAGTGACCTTTGTATGGAAGGTCTTGGAGGAGCAGTCTGTAAAAAATACTCAGATAGAATGTACGACGTTTAAAAAAAATCTTTTTCGTCTTCGGTTACTTCTGTCCTCCCAGGTTCTCTCTATAAGTGTCCCTCTGACCAAAACAGTTGCTGCCCATTTCATCTGTGTTTTTCTATCTAAAAAAAATCTCTGTCTAAATGATCTACAACGGAAGATCAGATATGTTTTTTAGCAGGTAATTGAGCCGAAAGTTTTTGTATTAAAATACTAAGCAATAAACAAAACTGAACTACTGGTTCTACGAAGTCCAAATGAATTACTCAATACAATGATTAAATATGGTTTTAACACTTATTACACATCATCTAAAATCACTGACGGAAAGCCAGAAACTGGCAGAAGTTAGTACATCTGGACTAATAATTCGAACAGAAAAAAATATTAATCCGTGATGACGAGAAAACCCACTTGTAGAGAAAAATATATATGTAAAAAAGGCTGGTATGGACAGAGAAAGCACTATATTGAGGAGCGAACAACGTTTCGACCTTCTTCGGTCATCGTCAGGTTCACAAAGAAAGAAAGAGGTAACTGACCGATAGCTGACCACATGTTTGAAGGGAGTTGTGTAACTGAGTGTAGGAATGTAGAGGGCGTGCTTAGATGTTTGATTATATCTATTAATATAAGTATAAAGGAGTTCCTTTGTATTGGCTTTTACATATATTTTAAAACAAATATTAGTTTTGTCAGGTATCTTGAAACTGTTCGTTATAAATCTGAAATGAGAGTTGTACAGAAGAACAAGAATGTCATTACGACGTGTTTTTTAGTACAAATGCTAAGCCTAATTTCTGAGACAACTTGTTGGTTCCATCATTGTGCTATGACAACATTGAAACAGCCATTATGCCTTTATTAGTTCATGTTGTCTTCGAGTTAAAATGAGCTAATAAAAGCATAATGGCTGTTTCAATGTTGTCATAGCACAATGATGGAACCAACAAGTTGTCTCAGAAATTAGGCTTAGCATTTGTACTAGACATTTATTAGAAATTTGGTCACCTTCGTTTATATCTCTCCATGTTTAGCCATTTTTTTATCAGTCGTTTGTTATTGATAAAAATGTAGCTATCTTTATTGTGTTCTAACCACTACACAATAATGGGCTATTTTTCAAGACAAGTGAATGATTTAACCTGCTAGGAATTCGATGACACTAAATAAACAATGATTCATGAAACAATGGAATGAGCTGATATTTATGTTATGAATGCACTGTATACTGATGCCCCAAGCAGGAATTGATAGGTTTCCCTGATATACGAGTCCAATAGTAACTCTCCACTCCTTCTCGTTAGATGAAGGAAACATATCTGATGAGGAAAAACGTCTTGACTGGCCTCGTGGGAACGACATAGACGTGACTGGGATGAAAATACAAGGCTTAACATTAAGCAGCCGTAACTTTCCACACACGAAAAAAGTAATTCCTAATCTTATCAGCTTAAGTATAATCAGCGAATTGTATGAAGTGATTTGGAAGTATTCTCAAGACCCTAGGTGGCGCAGGTTATCACTCAAATATGTATACTTGTAGAATTCGTGTACATGTTTTGATAAAATTATGTAATACATAATGTATGTTATAATCTTAGTGCATTGTGTTATTTCTGTTGTTGTTTCAGTCATTTGCACATCTTTATTGCCGTGTATTCCCAAACGACCAAATAGATGCACGCTAGAGGGAGTTAACTCGTATTGCTATACCTAACAAAGTTCCGCAAAGTGAGCTTCGTTTGTGGAGAACACCTCGTGTTGTCAACTGGAAGACAAAGACATCAACTTCCATGATTTGGGCGTTGTCACTCCAAAATAATCCACCTGCTCTTCTTTTTCTCCTAAGCTCTGGCTCGACTTTCTGCTTTGGCTGATTCAGTTTTAAGTCTGGTTCTTAATATCACCTGTAATGACGGAATTCTGAGGGTGTTAACACCAAAAACAGCTGCTGCAAAAATTTTATACTGTGAAGAAGCAGCTGAAATAAGATAAAACCTTTTTTTTTTACCCAGACACAAAGAATTTTTTTTAACAATCTTGTTGGTTGAGTTAAGTATGGTTTGGTCAAACAAAAGGCGTATGTCGACATAAGTATATGAAACAAAAAAAAATATCATATGTCTATTATAGTAGTAAATTATTTGAAATTTCGCCACACCCTTAACCATAGCCGCACATAATGTGGTCTTTAGTCTCGAAACTTACAAACTATTTCTAAAATTTCGTGATCTCTAAAATAAATCAAACTTTTGTACAAGTATATTGCTAAGAATACTTCCTAGAAACTTTTACTCGTACGAGTAGTGTCAGCACAAGTGGATGAATTTAACTGTTCTTGTGATGAAAGTAAAACAAAAAAGAAGTTCCTTTTTTTTTACTTCTTCGTATATATTAATAGATTTCTGTTCAATCACTCAGAATTTAACGTAATAATAATTTCTAAGTTGTCGAGTTATTAATTTGTAGACCGTCCCTCCATGGCTAGTTGATTAGTACTCTCGACTCGTAATCTGAGGGTGGCAGGTTAGAATCCCCATCACACCAAATATGCTCGTCCTTTCAGCCATGGGGTCATTATAATGGTATGGTCAATCCCACTATTCGTTGATAAAAGAGTAGCCCAAGAGTTGGCGATGGGTGGTGATGACTAGCTCTCTTCCCTCTGCTAAATTACGGACAGCTAGCACAGATAACTCTCGTGTAGCTTTACGCGAAATAAACAAACCGAACTAAGAATGATGAAAATGGGATACCTGACGCTGTTCCAAAGAAAAGACCAACCTGACGATGTGTTTTTGTTTGTTTTTTTGTTGTTGTTTTTTGTAACGGAGCACAAATCCACACAATGGTCTATCTGTGTTCTGCTAACCGCGAGTGTTAAAAACCGGTTTGTGGTGTTATAAGTGGGCAGACATCCCGCTGGGGAAAGAAAAGAAGTATACGTGATTACGACATCAAAATAATCCAATAAACACACCACTACTCCAACAACAACTGGGTCTAAATATGTAATGTACTGTTCCACTCTAAGACATAAAATAAACTTATTTATATTTTTCGCGCAAATCTAGACCAAGCGTTAACTCTCCATAGCCGCCTATGCTTCTAAGACAACAAACTAGAAGAAAGGCAGCTAGTTAACAGCTATATATCTAAGCTGCAGCCGTCCCTCGTTGGATGTAGCTCTCTGTCAGACCAGTTCAGTATTTCCTATTCTTGGCTCACTCTGCCCATCTGATTCCTGCTTCCCCCACAGTATCGTCCCTCCATTTTCCTATCATTGTTATCGATGTCCACCTGTTATCGGAATACTTTGCAACATGCTCGTCCCGTTTCCATTCAGTTCTCAGAATCGTATCGATTGTACTTGTTGTTGTTGTTTCTCTATGATTTCTCCATCTATTTTGTAATGTTATGTGAGGTATTTTCCTTTCCATAGCTCTTTGTGTGGTTTCGGCAAACAGCACCACCGCCAAATTTTGAGTTCCTTTTACTGTCCCCCCCCCAATGGCTCAGCGGTATGTCTGCGAACTTATAACGCTAAAAATCGGGTTTCGATACCCGTGGTGGGCAGAGCATAGATAGCCCATTGTGTAGCTTTGTGCTTAATTCAAAACAACAACAACAACAACCTTTTACTGATGACCTCCATGTTTAGGTTGCGTTTTTATGGCAACGTGACGCGAACCATGAACTATCGGGTTCACAATCCAGGCGCGCTGGTCACTAGGCCAGCCCACGCCTCTTTTTTTTAATTATTTAACCGGAGTAAATAATAAATTACATGCCAGTCGCAAAGATGCGGCTTGTGGAGGTCGCACGTGTATTTCATTTATCCAAAACAACCTAATCCTGGTCTTCATCGGTCTTCGTGTTTCGCCTGTTATTTCTAGTCTGTCCCCTCGAAAACTCCTGTTATTTTACGATTTTCTAACTATAGCTCTATTGCGATGTTTTCAGCCCCTCTTAAACCTTGGAACGAAGTGTCATGGCGCTATCTTACATTCTAATTATACACAAACCTTACTCAGCCAAGCGTGTTCGAAGATGATCCTTTGAGAAAAGAATTTTACAAATCATAAACGCTGTCACAACTAAAGAACGGAAACCGTACGGAACGTCGCACATGTACGTTTTTAAAATACAATTAACCCCAAAACTTGGATGTCTTCCAATCTCAGCTTGACGAGATGATCAATGAAAGACCGCTATCAGAAGAGCTTAATGTGATTCGTTACAGATGAAAGGAAGTTCTTTCATCACAGAAAAAAAAATTATTCTTCCTCACATGTTTTCATGTTTCACTGAAGAAGGCAAAGTGAACGTACGAACCTCCGTAATAATTAATCATATAAAATGGTTTGGTTTGAAATTCGCGCAAAGCTATACGAGGGCTATTCGCGATAGCCGTCCCCTAATTTAGCAGTGTAAGACTAGAGAGAAGGCAGCTAGTCATCACCGCCAACTGTTGGACTACTCTTTTTAACAAGGAATAGTGGGATTGACCGTCACATTATAACGCCCCCACGGCTGAAAGGGCGAGCGTGTTTGGTGCGACCGGGATTCGAACCCGCGCCCCCCGGATTACGAGTCGAGTGCCTTGACCACCTGCCGGGCCCATATAAACATGAAGAAAGAAATTTGATTGCTGTGATCTTGTATGTGTATGTGTGACTCACTTTGTCTATCTGATATTTTAAAATCAGTTTTCATTGATTAGGAACAATGAGACATATTAATAAGAGAAGAAGGTTGTATTAATCCAGACACATATACAACTCTTTAGTATATCATCATGTTTGAAGAACTGGTTACATTCACGAACTGTTTCTTTGTTTTTTAACGAAGACGGAAAAAAATACTGGACACGAAACAGATCTGTGATAAATCAACGACCGATCGATATTGATAGTGAAGTACATAGTTTATTTAGGCACACAAATTACTTAGATATGGGTATATCATTTCGATGGTCTACTTCCTTGGTTGTAAAATGTGAAAGCTATCTAGGTTTTTCGGTGGAGAAGCTACTTTTAGTTAGTCATATAAGAAAGCTAATTAGAGGTGGTATGATTAATATTAGGTTGAGGAATAATTCGTGAGCGTTTTTAAATAATTTCATTCAAGCATTACATGCAAGACTATACAATACTTCAATACATGAACACATTACACCCAACACATTTATTATGATACTTTATTTCATGTAATACCTAGGTATATAGTATGCATTGTTTTAAACGAAATTGCAAGAAATTAAATGCGAAAAGCAGATGGTGTCGAAAATGCTCGATTTTGTCCACTTGGCATTCCATTTAATGAGCTGAATATGAAAGCAAAAATTAAAGACATATGAAAATCAAACACACCATCTATTAGAGCAAAAAATTATCTACCAAATGACATGAAATATTTTGCGAAAGCGTTTCATTTATGAATATATTTTTTAACTTGAAAAAACGCTCACGAATTATTCCTCAACCCAATATAATCAGGTTGGGAACCATTCAAATATTTAGGTAGAAAAACTTTTTATGGTAAGGAATTATTGAGGGAGGTTTGTTTCTGTTTGTTTTTTTTAATTTCGCACAAAGATACTCGAGGGCTATCTGTGCTAGCCGTCCCTAATTTAGCAATGTAAGACTAGAGGGAAGGCAGCTAGTCATCACCACCCACCTCCAACTCTTGGTCTACTCTTTTGCCAACGAATAGTGAGATCGACCATCACATTATAACTCCCCCACGGCTGGGAGGGCGAGCATATTTGGCGCGACAGGGATGCGAACCCGCGACCCTCAGATTATGAAGGAGGTAGTAAGACTGTAGGTAAAAAAACTATAAGTAGGAAACAACTGAGGTGTTCGGGTAGAAACCTATTTAATGTTTAGGTGGAAAAACTAGGTGTATAGAGAATTACTGAGGGAACTATTAACATTGTAGGTAGAAAAATGAACTGGGTTAGCAGTATTTCAGGATTTTGAAAAAAATATATTAATATTTCAAAACTATACTGTGTTCAGACTGAGAAGTTATTTAGATGAGAAACTATCTAAACATAATATTATCTACCCTAGTAAGTTTAGGTTGTACAATGTGGTCTTTCTACTATGAATGATTTGTTAACCTAAATATCTGATAGTAAAAAATGACCAGGTTTCTGTTTTTCAGTAGTTAGCTAATAGATGTCGCTGCATTTACTTTTTAATATTTTTTGATGTTGTTTTGAATTAAGCACAAAGCTACACAATGGGCTATCTGTGCTCTGCCCACCACGGGTATCGAAACCCGGTTTTTAGCGATCTAAGTCCGCAGAGATACCGCTGAGCCACTGGGGGCTAACATTTTTGAGGTAACGTATTTCTTCCGAAAATTAACCCGTTCGTATCAATTATATCTTAACTTCTTAAACCTGTTGTTTTAAGGCTTGAATATACTATTTATATCTCTTTTTTAATCACGAGTGTGTATATAGATTTATTTCTAGAGCATGACACTAATTTTAGCTTTTATAAATGACATTTTAACGGGTCTATATATTATCTTGTCACAGTGAAGCCTCAATTCCCTGCCGTAAATGTAAGTAATGTGTAATTATCAGTGTGGGTTCAGATTATGAAGGGTTTTCGATAGAATTCTAGTCCTAGATAATTGTAACGTTTGACCTTTCTGAAATAACGGATATCAAATCTATTTATAAAGAAAGCTTAACTCACGTGTTCAAAATTAACGAGTCTACTATAATTTATGACTGTGTCAAGCGTGTACACATCCAGAAACGAACACATTTGTGATCAGCATAGTTTGTTTTCTCGATAAATTGCATTTTTCGAGATTCCTGTGCACCTATAATCAATGTGATTTATCATCGTGTTAACCATGCACACCTCAATAAGTATATAAATCTATAAATCAACATAATTTATGAGTGTATAACAACCTACACTTCAAAAACATGTGAATCTGTAATTAACCTCACTTCAATCCTGTCAGCCATGCAAACTTCAAGAAACATAACTGTTTAGTTAACATAGTTTATGATCGTGTTAATTATAGATACTTCAAGAAACACAGATGTTTCATTAGCATAATTTATTTGTTTAATTAGAAATAATTGTGATTGTGTTAACCATACACACTTCAAGAAACACGTGTATTTATTCAACATAATTTATGGCGAAGTTAATATATACAAAAGACACGTAAACCTATGAATAGTTTTTGTATTTTCATGGGCATTGTTGAAGACTTTACAATTTCACGAAATGTGTAATTGTGTAAACAATGGATAATACTGTTGTAAACATTATTAAAAAGTTTATAATTTGAAGAAACGTGTAAATCTGTAAACAATGGGTAATATTGTTGTGATAATTATTGACGAGTTTACAAGGCTATAGAATTAGAAAAGTTCAGATATATCAAATACATTTTGTTAAACATACAAATAACCATGTCCAACAAACCCTGGATACATAAGTATACAATTATTACCGCAAATTATTTCAAACGAATTTTTATTTAAACACCAAAGTATTTCTTATTAGATATATTAATGCGGCACTACTACGAAACGTTTTAGTACCATGGTACTAGTACCGTTACTTATACGGTTAATATTTACAGACTAGCTACAAAATTATCCTTTCAGTTTGATCATTTATTCCCGACGGTATGGTACACCAATCAAAGTCTTGTTTGTTTGTTTGTTTGTTTTGGAATTTCGCACAAAGCTACTCGAGGGCTATCTGTGCTAGCCGTCCCTAATTTAGCAGTGTAAGACTAGAGGGAAGGCAGCTAGTCATCACCACCCACCGCCAACTCTTGGGCTACTCTTTTACCAACGAATAGTGGGATTGACCGTTACATTGTAACGCCCCCACGGCTGGGAGGGCGAGCATGTTTGGCGCGACGCGGGCGCGAACCTGCGACCCTCGGATTACGAGTCGCACGCCTTACGCGCTAGGCCATGCCAGGCCTCCCAATCAAAGTCAAAACAAAAAGTGATTGCGCGCGCTTTTAGACTCTAGAACCACTTTACCAGTGAGAGCGCTGAGCAAAATTAACTTCCGCACATATATTTGAAACCACGCTTTTGGTTGCTGTTGCGTTAAAACATGTTAATAAACCGAAAACAGGACCAAAACATGTTTGTGTTTAAGTAAATACATGAGTTAACCACAGCCCTTGTTAACATAAATGAGACAACTAATACTTTTAACTTCAGTACCAAAAACACACTTTGTTCTTTAACTTCAGTACCAAGAACACACTTTAGTATTTAGCTCCAGTACCAATAACACACTTTGTTTTTTAATTTCAGTACCAAGAACATACTTTAGTATTTAGCTCCAGTACCAATAACACATTTTGTTTTTTTAACTTCAGTACCAAGAACATACTTTAGTATTTAGCTCCAGTACCAATAACACATTTTGTTTTTGAACTTCAGCACCAAGAACACACTTTAGCATTTAGCTCCAGTACCAAGAACATACTTTATTCTTGAAGCAGCTGAAGTCATGTCTTCTCAGAGTAAACTTTGAGTAAATATTATGTGACGACATTGTTGTGTTAAAATCTTACAAAGATCAACTCATCTTAACGTGAGCTGTCGACAAACATTCATATACATCCAACACCAGTACCCTCATACGCCCCACATTCCATGCTCTTGTAGTTTCCAAAACATAATAATAACATAAATAAAAGGAAGCAAATAAACCATAAAGATGAAATTTCATGTTAATTAAAGATAGTAGCTGAGATGGCGCCACTTCCAGCCCGCGAGATTAGCTTGCTCATTGTGGTTGGAGATGCTGATGTTTCTTGTTACAATTTTAAACCTATTTCTTTCACTCAGCATGATATCTATCTAGTGTAACAAAAGTTTAGTTTAGATACGTATCAGTCCGTAGTAAAATAAAGTTCTAGAAGAGCTATACAACGGACTGAACTGATCGATTACAGGGATATCTGCTGGTCAGCAGCATATATTGTCTATTCTCGCCTGATCAAATAGTTAAAGTTGACCGTCACTCCTGAAAGGCACGAACGGTTAAAAAACTTGTGACACCAGTGTAAAGAAAGACTACAGGTCAACAACATGCTTGTGACGCTATGTAAAGAAAGACTACAGAACAACAACATACTTGTGACTTCCGTGTAAAGAAAGACTACAGAACAACGACATACTTGTGACTTCCGTGTAAAGAAAGACTACAGGACAACAACATACTTGTAACTTCCGTGTAAAGAAAGCCTACAGGACAACGACATACTTGTGACGTTATGTAAAGAAAGACTACAGAACAACAACATACTTGTGACTTCCGTGTAAAGAAAGACTACAGGACAACAACATACTTGTGACTTCCGTGTAAAGAAAGACTACAGAACAACAACATACTTGTGACTTCCGTGTAAAGAAAGACTACAGAACAACAACATACTTGTGACTTCCGTGTAAAGAAAGACTACAGGACAACAACATACTTGTGACGCTATGTAAAGAAAGACTACAGGACAACGACATACTTGTGACGCTATGTAAAGAAAGACTACAGGACAACAACATACTTGTGACTTCCGTGTAAAGAAAGACTACAGGACAACAACATACTTGTGACTTTCGTGTAAAGAAAGACTACAGGACAACAACATACTTGTGACTTCCGTGTAAAGAAAGACTACAGAACAACAACATACTTGTGACTTCCGTGTAAAGAAAGACTACAGAACAACAACATACTTGTGACTTCCGTGTAAAGAAAGACTACAGAACAACAACATACTTGTGACTTCCGTGTAAAGAAAGACTACAGAACAACAACATACTTGTGACTTCCGTGTAAAGAAAGACTACAGAACAACAACATACTTGTGACTTCCGTGTAAAGAAAGACTACAGGTCAACAACATGCTTGTGACGCTATGTAAAGAAAGACTACAGGTCAACAACATACTTGTGACGCTATGTAACGAAAGACTACAGAACAACAACATACTTGTGACTTCCGTGTAAAGAAAGACTACAGAACAACAACATACATGTGACTTCCGTGTAAAGAAAGACTACAGATCAACAACATACTTGTGACTTCCGTGTAAAGAAAGACTACAGAACAACAACATACTTGTGACTTCCGTGTAAAGAAAGACTACAGGACAACAACATACTTGTGACTTCCGTGTAAAGAAAGACTACAGAACAACAACATACTTGTGACTTCCGTGTAAAGAAAGACTACAGAACAACAACATACTTGTGACTTCCGTGTAAAGAAAGACTACAGAACAACAACATACTTGTGACTTCCGTGTAAAGAAAGACTACAGGACAACAACATACTTGTGACTTCCGTGTAAAGAAAGACTACAGGTCAACAACATACTTGTGACTTCTGTGTAGAGAAAGACTACAGGACAACAACATACTTGTGACTTCCGTGCAAAGAAAGACTACAGGTCAACAACATACTTGTGACTTCCGTGTAAAGAAAGACTACAGGACAACAACATACTTGTGACTTCCGTGTAAAGAAAGACTACAGGTGAACAACATACTTGTGACTTCTGTGTAGAGAAAGACTACAGAACAACAACATACTTGTGACTTCCGTGTAAAGAAAGACTACAGGTCAACGACATACTTGTGACGCTATGTAAAGAAAGACTACAGGACAACAACATACTTGTGACTTCCGTGTAAAGAAAGACTACAGGACAACAACATACTTGTAACTTCCGTGTAAAGAAAGCCTACAGGACAACGACATACTTGTGACGTTATGTAAAGAAAGACTACAGGACAACAACATACTTGTGACTTCCGTGTAAAGAAAGCCTACAGGACAACGACATACTTGTGACGTTATGTAAAGAAAGACTACAGGACAACAACATACTTGTGACTTCCGTCTAAAGAAAGACTACAGGTCAACAACATGCTTGTGACGCTATATAAAGAAAGACTACAGAACAACAACATACTTGTGACTTCCGTGTAAAGAAAGACTACAGGTCAACAACATGCTTGTGACGCTATGTAAAGAAAGACTACAGAACAACAACATACTTGTGACTTCCGTGTAAAGAAAGCCTACAGGACAACGACATACTTGTGACGCTATGTAAAGAAAGACTACAGGACAACAACATACTTGTAACTTCCGTGTAAAGAAAGACTACAGGACAACGACATACTTGTGACGCTATGTAAAGAAAGACTACAGGACAACAACATACTTGTGACTTCCGTGTAAAGAAAGACTACAGGACAACAACATACTTGTGACTTCCGTGTAAAGAAAGACTACAGGTCAACAACATACTTGTGACTTCTGTGTAGAGAAAGACTACAGGACAACAACATACTTGTGACTTCCGTGTAAAGAAAGACTACAGGTCAACAACATACTTGTGACTTCCGTGTAAAGAAAGACTACAGGACAACAACATACTTGTGACTTCCGTGTAAAGAAAGACTACAGGTCAACAACATACTTGTGACTTCTGTGTAGAGAAAGACTACAGAACAACAACATACTTGTGACTTCCGTGTAAAGAAAGATTACAGGTCAACGACATACTTGTGACGCTATGTAAAGAAAGACTACAGGACAACGACATACTTGTGACGTTATGTAAAGAAAGACTACAGGACAACGACATACTTGTGACTTCCGTGTAAAGAAAGACTACAGAACAACAACATACTTGTGACTTCCGTGTAAAGAAAGACTACAGAACAACAACATACTTGTGACTTCCTTGTAAAGAAAGACTACAGAACAACAACATACTTGTGACTTCCGTGTAAAGAAAGACTACAGGTCAACAACATGCTTGTGACGCTATGTAAAGAAAGACTACAGGTCAACAACATACTTGTGACGCTATGTAAAGAAAGACTACAGAACAACAACATACTTGTGACTTCCATGTAAAGAAAGACTACAGAACAACAACATACATGTGACTTCCGTGTAAAGAAAGACTACAGATCAACAACATACTTGTGACTTCCGTGTAAAGAAAGACTACAGAACAACAACATACTTGTGACTTCCGTGTAAAGAAAGACTACAGGACAACAACATACTTGTGACTTCCGTGTAAAGAAAGACTACAGAACAACAACATACTTGTGACTTCCGTGTAAAGAAAGACTACAGGACAACAACATGCTTGTGACGCTATGTAAAGAAAGACTACAGGACAACAACATACTTGTGACTTCCGTGTAAAGAAAGACTACAGGTCAACAACATACTTGTGACTTCTGTGTAGAGAAAGACTACAGGACAACAACATACTTGTGACTTCCGTGCAAAGAAAGACTACATGTCAACAACATACTTGTGACTTCTGTGTAGAGAAAGACTACAGAACAACAACATACTTGTGACTTCCGTGTAAAGAAAGACTACAGGTCAACGACATACTTGTGACGCTATGTAAAGAAAGACTACAGGACAACAACATACTTGTGACTTCCGTGTAAAGAAAGACTACAGGACAACAACATACTTGTAACTTCCGTGTAAAGAAAGCCTACAGGACAACGACATACTTGTGACGTTATGTAAAGAAAGACTACAGGACAACAACATACTTGTGACTTCCGTCTAAAGAAAGACTACAGGTCAACAACATGCTTGTGACGCTATGTAAAGAAAGACTACAGAACAACAACATACTTGAACAACAACATACTTGTGAGAAAGAAAGACTACAGGTCAACAACATGCTTGTGACGCTATGTAAAGAAAGACTACAGAACAACAACATACTTGTGACTTCCGTGTAAAGAAAGCCTACAGGACAACGACATACTTGTGACGCTATGTAAAGAAAGACTACAGGACAACAACATACTTGTGACTTCCGTGTAAAGAAAGACTACAGGACAACGACATACTTGTGACGCTATGTAAAGAAAGACTACAGGACAACAACATACTTGTGACTTCCGTGTAAAGAAAGACTACAGGACAACAACATACTTGTGACTTCCGTGTAAAGAAAGACTACAGGACAACAACATACTTGTGACTTCCGTGTAAAGAAAGACTACAGAACAACAACATACTTGTGACTTCCGTGTAAAGAAAGACTACAGAACAACAACATACTTGTGACTTCCGGGTAAAGAAAGACTACAGGACAACAACATACTTGTGACGCTATGTAAAGAAAGACTACAGGACAACGACATACTTGTGACGCTATGTAAAGAAAGACTACAGGACAACAACATACTTGTGACTTCCGTGTAAAAAAAGACTACAGGACAACGACATACTTGTGACTTCCGTGTAAAGAAAGACTACAGAACAACAACATACTTGTGACTTCCGTGTAAAGAAAGACTACAGAACAACAACATACTTGTGACTTCCGTGTAAAGAAAGACTACAGGTCAACAACATGCTTGTGACGCTATGTAAAGAAAGACTACAGAACAACAACACACTTGTGACTTCCGTGTAAAGAAAGCCTACAGGACAACGACATACTTGTGACGCTATGTAAAGAAAGACTACAGGACAACAACATACTTGTGACTTCCGTGTAAAGAAAGACTACAGGACAACAACATACTTGTGACTTTCGTGTAAAGAAAGACTACAGGACAACGACATACTTGTGACTTCCGTGTAAAGAAAGACTACAGAACAACAACATACTTGTGACTTCCGTGTAAAGAAAGACTACAGGACAACAACATACTTGTGACGCTATGTAAAGAAAGACTACAGGACAACAACATACTTGTGACTTCCGTGTAAAAAAAGACTACAGGACAACGACATACTTGTGACTTCCGTGTAAAGAAAGACTACAGAACAACAACATACTTGTGACTTCCGTGTAAAGAAAGACTACAGAACAACAACATACTTTTGACTTCCGTGTAAAGAAAGACTACAGAACAACAACATACTTGTGACTTCCGTGTAAAGAAAGACTACAGAACAACAACATACTTGTGACTTCCGTATACAAAAAGCCTACAAGAAAACAACATACTTGTGACTTCCGTGTACAAAAAGCCTACAAGAAAACAACATACTTGTGACGTTTTTCTACTCTACATTTTTTTGGTTCACATGAACAAAACACCAATAATACTAAACTAGATCAGTTTGAATTTCATGCGAAGCTAGTAGAGGGCTATCTGTGCTAGCCGTCCCTAATTCAGCAGTAAAAGACTAGATGGAATGTAGCTAGTTAATTAACATCACCCATCGCCAACTCTTGGACTATTCTTTTACCAACGAATAGTGGGATTGCCTGTCACATTATAATGCTCCCACTACTGATAGGGTAATAATAATTCGAATTCGTTACTCTCAGAGTAAAATTTAAACGCCCTAACCACCAGGCCAGTAATGAGAAACCAATAACTTTACAATATAAAAGAGTACTGTTAACATTTCTAGTTCTTGTATCTGTTGATAACGCATCTGTTACGATGTTAAACTAAAGTATCGTCCTTTCTCTTGATAAACAACTTCTGTCAGTGTGATGAGCTACTGGAAAAGTAAATTGCGTGGGAAAATCCGGGAAATGTAACAAATATTGAGAAGAAACAAAGTAATGTGGATGATTTATGACAAGAAAACGTATGACAATCGATAACACAGGCCTGCGATGGTTTTATTGTCTGGAAACTATTACATGTTTCACAGTAATTCCTCAACGCTGAATTATAAAATGATATCCATTTTTCCCCTTAACGTACAGATTTTTCACAAAACGACATAAGTACTTTTTACATAACTGAATCGTTTTCATTGGAATCCAGTCACATTTTTTTATGCGTCAATTGTTGACAACCAATAGCTGCAGATTTCTCTTGACCAATCGCGACGTAAGAATCTTATCGACCGTTCTAGAACTGAAAGATGATAGTAATAAAAAAAGTTTATTGTGGTAAATAGAATAATAACTTGATTTAAATAAGATTTTTTTGTTTCCAATTTTCAAAAATTCCTTATTTGATAGAAAAAAAAATGGATATTATTTTCGAAATCTGCATAGCAGAGTTATGGAAAATCCATTATTAAAACCAAAACAAATGTAAGAAACTTTGACTTCGCAGGCATGTGTTATTAGTATGTTTGTTAGATAAAAAAGACAAAACCGGAATCATCTCGCTCACAGTTAGTTCATTTGTCACGAGCGTGTTTCTTTTACGAAACTAAACAATAATAAAAAAAAAGGTTTGAAGGCGTTTTCGAAGAAAACAGTTTGTGTTTTAACACTGAAATATCGTGTAACTTGTCAATATTCAGATCAGAATAATTTTAAAAAATGAAAATATCAAAGTATTTACTTTCCATAACGATAAAAAATATCACGAAAACTCGTTTTACTTCTCCAAGTAGCATTCCTGCATATATACTACATAAATTCCACCTCGATGGAGTTGACAAAGTTTAACTTTAAATTAATGATCATACCAAATGGTGTGTTTCAATAAGCCTTATCTAATAAATCGAGAAAAATATCTTAGTTTTTAGATATATGCCGTTGTCACCACCTCACCCCATTCGCACTGTACATCAGTTTTAAAGAAACGGTAGGCAGTAAAATTTATTTCTACACTGCCTTCCTCACGTGGATAGATGGAAGTGGGAATACGGATAAAAAAAAAGTTGATGTGTCGTTATAAGGGCTCAAGGCTTTAGCTATATTAACAAAATGCCCATAAACGTTAAAATTGTTCAAATAATTCATTTAAGTAACTTGACGTGCTGCGAATTTGGAAGAAGTGTGAAGAGAACCAGCGATAACAACCTGGTCTTGAGTTGTATAATTTATGATTTTTATCTGAAATGTTCTAGATGGTGAAGCTTGAGTGGTCGTCTCGTGGTGGTAAGATTTTTTTTCATCTGAACTGGCTGTTTAATCCCAAGCTTACTGATCAACTATGATTGGTTGAAAAAGCTTGTAAAAACATGTTGTGTTAAAATTAAGTTAGGACTATGGAAAAATTATATTATCATGTGTGCTAACATAATTAACTTGTGAGTCACTTATTTCAATGACTTGATTATTTCGTAGTTTTTCAAGATTCTGGCTACGTTTACAAAAGAAACCGAGTGTGGCCAAGTGGTAAGCGAACCTGACGGTCTGCTGCTCCCTCATCCCATTGGATCCACTGCTCTCTTGTCCTGTTGCAAAATTTTGTCCAACAGTTTTGGGCCATGGGTGTGGTATAAGAGTAATAGTCAAATCCAAATTAGGGACGGTTAGCGCATAAACAGCTTCAGCTTTTGCAATTTACAGTGTGGCCCGGCCTGGCCAAGTGGTTAGGGAGCTTGACTCGCAAACTAAGGGCGGCGTGTTCGAATACCTGTCCCAGCAAACATGATCGCATTTTCAGCCATGGGGACGTTATAACGTAACGGTCACTCTCAGTATTCGTTAGTTAAAGAGTAGCCCAAGAGTTGGCGGTGGATGGTGATGACTAGCCTTTTTCCCTCTAGTCTTTTACTAATAAATTATAGATGGCTAGCGCAGATAGCCCTAGTGTAACTTTGCGCTAAATTCAAAACAAAATTATGTAAGGGGTGGATCCACAGCCCGAGAACTCTAACCACTAGGCTACGTCCGTCGAAATCTAAATAAGAATAAGTTACGCTTGATTCGTGTAAAAATGGAAAGCTTACACGCATGAATTACTTAATTATATCTACAGTTGAATGGTAGACAGTTTCATTTTGAATGTTTTTACTCAACTGAAATATAAACTTAAAATGAAAATTGTTTGTTTGTTTTGAATTTCGCACAGAGCTACTCGAGGGCTATCTGCGCTAGCCGTCCCTAATCTAGCGGTGTAAGACTAGAGGAAGGCAGCAAATCATTACCACCAACCGCCAACTCTTAGGCTACTCTTTTTACCAACGAACAGTAGGATTAACCATAACATTATAACGCCCCCACTGCTAAAAGGGCGAGCATGTTAGGTGCGACGGGATTCGAACTCGCGACCCTCGGATTACGGGTCGCACGCCTTAACACGCTTGGCCATGCTGGGCCGAAAATGGAAATGATATGTACTTTACTTTAAGGTATGTTTTTGACCTCTATTGTAATAAATCGGAAAATTTCCTTTGGCACGAAAAAAATAAAATAAAAGAGGAAGATAAACAAACTTACGTACTAAAAAAAAAGCAACTGCTACGTGGGTCAGTTCGGACTTCCAACGTAAGCATCCGGGAATCGATTCCCCACAGTGGGCAGAGTATAGATAGCCCGTTGCACTAAAAAAAACGATATTAACAAATGTTATTTGTCTTATTCTATATCAACAAAATGTTTTTTTTTAAACTGTAAACCATGTTCTCATGTTCTTATCGCAGTAAACATTTGATTGTAGTAAAATGAATTGGTCGATTTGAAATATCCATTGTTTGTTGATAAACTCCATTCATTGTATCCTTCTGGTTTATTGGCTACATTGGTAATGATGAACTTGGTTATTAATCGTTGTGAATTATAATTATTTGTCAGTCCAGTAATTACATACAATCAGACTTCTTTTGAACAAAATAATTTAATCTGAACGTTAGATTGAAATGGTTTGTTTGTCTTGAAGTGTACCACGGAGGAGGGGGGTAGGTGAAAATGGGTTTCCCAGCTCCTCAGCGTAAAAACGGAGTGTTTCTCGTTTTAAATTCAGGGTTCTATCCCTGTAGTATATTAAAACTGCTCCCCGGTCCGTCAGTGACGAAACTTAGTATTTTTAGTGTTAGAAATCGTGGTTAGATCCATGTTTTTGCTCTTGAAAGAAAAGAACAAAAGAAAAACGAGTGAACTAAGTAAAAAATGACATTTTGGAGAGAAAGTTGCACCAAACATAATTTGGGTGTACTTGGACACTTCGAGCAACTTTTTCTTTAGCTTTACTAACCCTAAAATCATCGGCTTATCTTTATTCCGTTCACCATCGGTGGGGTTCACATTTTGTTTGTTTCTTTGAAATTAAACACAAAGCTACAGAATGGGTTCTCTGTGCCCTGATTACCACAGATATTGAAACCCAGTTTCTAGCGTTGTAAGCATACAGACATGTGTCACTCGAGGGGAAAGGGAGGTCCATATTGAAACGCTTGAAATGTCTCATTTTCTGTTTATAATGAGTAATAAACCCTAGCAGAAAGCACTGGAATTAATCCCAGTTAATTAATTAATTAAAACACTGGATGTGTTTTATTTCCATTTTTTAATGCTATTAAGTATTCTGTAACAAACAAACTCATGGACCCATAAATGGATAACTGCAAGACTAGCTTATAAAAATATTTCAAAATTTATCATGGGTAATTTTAGGGTTAAGAAAAGTATTTTCAATACTTATTCAGAACAACAGTTTCTTTCGATCACCCCCCCTCCCCCTGTGGTCAACAGTAAGTTTGAAGACTGATAATGCTAAACAAAACCCATTCAGACGTGGTATAGAAAGTGTATGTCAGTTAAAAACGCGGACAATGGAAAACATGTAACATGTTATATGTAATATTACAAGAAAGTAACAAGGGTTATTGACCCAAAACAACGATTTCAGAAAGGTAAGAAGAAGTTTAAGCTGAACCTGATCTTTTCTGGTTCAAAACATAGTCAAATCCCGATAAAAAAAGGAGATGAACCAAGGTTTCTATACCCGTGGTGAGCACAGCACATATAGTCCATTTAGTAGCTTTGTGCTTAACAACAAACCAGTCGTTTTAAGTACTTTTTTTCTCAATATAAAACTGGTGAAAGACATTTTTTTCCTTCCTTGAAGACTACGCCATTACAAAAAGTATGTCAGATAACCAATGTTTAGAACTCTAATTTCTTATACTTCTAGTAAGTACATCACAAGCTCAAAACTGTATCTCAGGTAATTAGCGGTGCCGGATAAATCGTTTATGTAATGCAAGGTGGCGTTACAGACGCTGTGAAGTAATCATATAGGGTGTTAATATCAGTGCTCGTGATTCGCTGGATGTTCAAGCACGTTCCATACAATGGTATTGTTGATGATGTGTGACCTTTAATGCGCTTCCTAAAAATATGAAGTGATTTCAACCAGTCACTAGGGTGTTTCAAATTTGGCAAACCACAATCTTTCTAAAACAGTCTTTCTTTGTATCAAGTTCACATGTATTTGCTTACCGTATGACGTTTCTATTAATGGATAATGTTTGACAAAATGATGAACAACTCTGATTACGACCATGTTTATCTAGTATCCAATTAAGTCTAATTAGTTCCCTGGCTAACTAATATTTTAAAGTCTAATTAGCACCACGGTTATATCAAGGTTGGTTACGCAAATCAGTCTCGAAAGTGTCGGTCATTTCAAAGTATTCACGGAAAACGTGTTAAGCTTAGAACATCCAATAATGCTGAATATATACATACAAAACTACCAATTGGCGTAGGCTATAAATTAATTTGAATTTTCTAACAACAAAGGTGTAACAAAATAAATATTTTTATAGAGATTTAACACATATCAAATATTATGCAGAGAAATAAATAGGAAAATAAAAGAGGTGAAATGTGTGCTACAAGTCCTTCAATCACGAGTAGGATCCATGCTTTGCCTTATTGTTTTATTTGTTTGTTTTTTGAATTGCGCGCAAAGCTACTCGAGGACTATCTGTGCTAGCCGTCCCTAATTTAGCAGTGTAAGACTAGAGGGAGGCAGCTAGTCATCACCACCCATCGCCAACTCTTGGGCTACTCTTTTTACCAACGAATAGTGGGATTGACCGTCACGTTATAACGCCCCCACGGCTGAAAGGGCGAGCATGTTTGGTGCGACCGGGATTCGAACCCGCGACCCTCGGATTACGAGTCGAACGCCTTAACACACTTAGCCATGCTGGGCCGATTGATGTCCTCATTGTCCTGAAAGCTTTTGGGTTCTGGATTACATGATACACGATCTCCTACTCTTCCTGTAAGTATTTTTTTTCTTAATTTAGGCGCACTTTTGTTGGGACTGATTGAAAATTTGAGGTCCAAACACACACACACACACAGTTTTTTACACCACTTTAAATTTAATAATAATTATTTTCTAAAAGTTAGTCAAATTTATAACTCCGATATCCCTTGTTTATTACTTTGGTCCTTACTGTATGTAGCTTTCCTTTGCTAGATGGCGCCAGTTACCAGGCTTTCTTTGTTTCTTCACCCTCATAATTAGGTAATATAGTTACGTTAATATTTGTTGATTGGGTCTCTGGAGTAAGAGAAAAAAATTGTTGTAGCTGGTTGGTGGGTGTGTTTTCTTATCGCTAAGCTACATCAGGCTATCTACTAAGTCCATTAAGAGGAATCGAACCCCTCATTTTAATGTTGTAAATTCGAAGACTTAGTTGTCGATGAACAAATTTTAGTTAATAAACAATGATTTTCTTCAAGAAATTATCATATTGTTTCTTTACAATTTTTAAAATAATTTTAGAACTTCCAACCCTTTTTAATAACCGGTACAATATTATAAGTTTCATTTGACTGTTAGTTTGGTCAGTTCTTTATACCGAATGTCGTAATTTGTAAAACATAAAATTATTCAGTCGTTGCAACATGTCGACCTCTAACGGTAGTAAACTGTATTAAAAACTAGTCGGTAATTTAAGGATCAAGTAACTGGTGGAAGGTAAAGGCAGTTTTTAAGGGCTCCCAATATTCGTTGGTAAAAGAGTAGCCCAACAGTTGGCGGTGGGTGGTGATGACTAGCTGCCTTCCCTCTGGTCTTACACTGCTAAATTAGGGACGGTTAGCGCAGATAGCTCTCGAATAGCTTCGCGCGAAATTCAAAACAAACAAATACTCGCTCTTTCAGCTGTAGGGGCTTTATAAAGTAACGGTCAATCCCACAAATCGTTGGTAAAAGAGTAGCCCAAGAGTTGGCGGTGGGTGGTGCTGACTAGCTGCCTTCCCTGTGGTCTTACACTGCTAAATGAGGAACGACTAGTGCAGATAGTCCTCGTGTTGCTTTGCGCGAAAGTAAAACAAACAAACTTCTCTTTGGTCAGTAGTACAAACTTGGGAACAGCATGAGGTGCCGCCCTCTGTAGCTTCTCCATCAGTAAAATAATATATAATCTGAAAGAAAAAAATACCATTTAACTCTGCTTTCAAATCGTAACAAACATTTTCGTTGTTTTTCTATCACCTTCTTCTAAATATTAATTAGTTATGTTTCTAATTAATATATATTAAGTAGTTTTATCCACTGATTTACTGTCATATACAGCGACGTCCTGAAAAGGACTATTTCTGTAATATTATGAGCCTAGATTCAATACTGGGTCCACTTGATAACTATTTCTTTAAATTATTTATAAAAGAAAAAACAGTAGTATTTGTATAATAGTACAAATAAATAATGAATTATTGTAAACTTGTGTAGAAAAACTTTTTAAAAAGTAAGTTTATATAATTGTATAATTCACGAAAACACCGTATAATTATCAGAATATTATTCTTGTATAATTTAGCCGACAAATCGACTGTGAATACAACACCACTATTGTCTTTGGTTCAGTTGTTTTTAAGCGCAAAGCTACGCAATGACTAACCAGGGGTATTGAAACTCAATTTTTAGCGTCACTAGCCTCCATACCTACCGCTGAGGCAAATAGGGCCCTTCTCGCCTTACGAAGAAACGTATTTATGTAAGTACTGGACGTTGTGTACATATATACCTTTTTTTTTTTTATATAGGAGGGAAGTGAAAGGGTTAGGCCTAGTAGTTGGTCAAGGGTTAGGCGTAGTAGTTGTTTTATTTTTTATGTGGAGCAAGCCAAGAAGAAACGATGATATCACTATATTAATTTGGTTTTGTGTGGAATATAAGCTTAGAATAATTATATTTTTTTGCTTGTTTCGGTTACTTGAACTTGATTTATTAGAAGCTTATTAAAATATTTCGTTTGATTTTTGTTTAAAGTTTTGCATCAGAGCGAATCGTCGTCTGCATTTGAAGATTAATTTGGATAATTCTGCTTTAAGTTCCATCGATTTAACGAATCACGAAGAGAAATTTTCAAAAAGTTAGGGTGTTGCTATAGTTACCAGTAACATATTCGCTCTATAGCAGAAGGCCAGTAAAGAAATAGTGGTGATGAACAGACTCCTACAGAGAGAAATAAATCGTTCTTTGGCGTATTTCGTCAGGCCTGTTTCACTGGCTACCGGTGTGAAAGCTTGCCAGAGGAAGCTATCCCGCTATTCTCCGATTCAACGAATCGTGGTGATTATTATCTTCCACCCTGGCCGACTTCCATGGTTCTGTCGCTGGCAGGTCGGGAGTCTTGCTCGCCAGTGAACGATAGGTTCTCATTGTGTATGGCGTGGCATCTTTGCTTGGCACATGTGACTGTAATTAATTTTATGAGAAATCTTTCAAGTCCGTAGCACAATAAAAAAAAAAGAAAAAAAAGCGGGAGACAAAGGAAAATCAACATTTCAGTTATTTTCCAACAAAAATTTCGAGACTTATTTTTACAAACGAGTTCTTGCGTTTACGTGAGAGGGTCTAACGTTCAACAACTTTACTTAGATCTGTTACTAAATATGCCTGAAAATTTGTAACCGTTGAAAATTCTACTTCAAGACGTTTTTATTTGTTTTTTGTTTTTTTTTGTGTGGTATCTAATGTATTTTTAGCCAACATATCAAGCTATTTCGGGCCCGGCATGGCCAAGCGTGTTAAGGCATTCGACTCGTAATCCGAGGGTCGTGGGTTCGAATCCCGATCGCACCAAACATGCTCGCCCTTTCAGCCGTGGGGGCGTTATAACGCGACGGTCAATCCCACTATTCGTTGGTAAAAGAGTAGCCCAAGAGTTGGCGGTGGGTGGTGATGACTAGCTGCCTTCCCTCGAGTCTTACACTGCTAAATTAGGAACGGCTAGCGCAGATAGCCCTCGTGTAGCTTTGTGCGAAATTCAAAACAAACAATTAAACTATTTCACTAAGTCGCAGGGTCTCTGGCTCACCAAGAGATTAGACAGACCTATTCATTGACATCACTGACCGTTGATTGGTGTGTCGTGATAATTATGTCAGCAAATGCTTGCGCGTGCATATACGTAAATAATATGATAACTTTCTAGGGTAGAAATAATAAGTCGATTTGAATAATAAATTGATAAGAGTCGCTCTTTCTCTACGAAATCCGGTTGTGATGTAGTCGATAAGTCCAATGTTCTTCTGAAAATCACCTCCTTTTGGTCACTTACCAGTAGATCTCAGAGACTGGGTCGTCAAATTCGGGTTTCGATACTCGCCCTGAGCAGAGCACAAATACCTCATTTCTCTAACTGTTTTAAATAACGAATAAACGTTTGGAAATTTTAAACATTTGATATTGTTGGTTATTTTAAAATAAACTCTATCTGCGTTGTCCATTACGGGGAATCGAACCCCGGATTATGGAGCTGTACGTCCGTAAACTTATCGTTGTTTCCCCGGGTTAACACGTGATTTTGTAAACCTTGTTGTTTTTTGACAAGAAATTTATGTGAGCGACTCTTGTGTTCATAGAAAAAAAAACACACGCTGATAATAGGTTTATATTTGTTTCATATAGCAAAGCCACATCGGGCTCTCTGCTGTGTCCACCAAGGGGAATCGAATCGCTGATTTTAGCATTGCTATTCCGAAGACTTACCGCTCTATCAGCGAGTTGGGTGTTTTTCTTATAGCAAAGCCACAAAGGGCTATCGGCTCAGCCCACCGAGGGGAATCGAACCCCTGATTTTAGCGTTGTAAATCCGGAGACATCTCTATCAGCGAGAGACCAGATAATAGAAGGCGCTATTAAACATTTTAAGCTGGACCCATAAGTGCAGTATAACACTTTCCACATTTAATGTGGTGTCTTTTTTTTTGTACTTGTTTATTGCATAACCAGATATACACATGTTCAACCCAAAGGTTTTGTTCCACACAAAAAATTAAAAAAATAAAATAAAAGTTAACAAAATAGAAACTAAAACGTTTCAAAACTAATCATGGCGAAAAGTTTGTTTTGTTTTGAATTTCGTGCAAAACAACTCGAGGGCTATCTGCGCTAGCCGACCCTAATTTAGCAGTGTAAGACTAGAGGGAAGTCAGCTAGTCATCACCACCCACCCCAACTCTTGGGCTACTCTTTTACCAACGAATAGTGGGATTAACCGTAACGTTATAATGTCCCCGAGGTTGAAAGGGCGAGCATGTTTGGTGTGACAGGGATGCGAGCCCGCGACCCTCAGATTACGAGTCGCACGTATTAACACGCTTGGCCAACAAAAGAGAGAGAAATATAAATAGTACAGACTGGACGTTTGTTTCGCCAACGATGTTTATAAGTTGATTTAAATATAAGAATTGTATATATGATTATTTTCTTTCACATCTGGTGTTTATCGAAACTAAAGTAAAATGTAAACAGAATGAAATATATAAAAGATGTTTTAAACAAACAATGAGTCGACCAAAACATCTAATGTTTTTATTCAGTGTTCTGGGACATTTATTTAAGGACCTTATGGTTTGCCCCCCGCTAGTACAGCGGTACGTCCACGGACTTACAACGATAAAATCAGGGGTTCGATTCCCCTCCGTGGACTCAGCAGATAGCCCTATGTGGCTTTGCTAAAAGAAAACACACGATACGGTTTGTTTATTATCACTGTTATCATATCTGGCATGATTAAATTTGGCTTCATAAGTTTGATTATAATATTTCCAGTGTAATACAAACAAACCGATAAAACTGTTTGGGATCCAGCAAAATCGTAAGATAGAGTTTTAATTCAGGGTTTTGTAAAATGTTAACATATGGAGTAATATTTAGGAAGAACGTTCCCGTTCCGGTAGGATGGCGGTAACTTTACGATCTTACAAATCAAGAGCTCTATTCCACGCCACAGACGCAGCAGATAGTCCAATATGGATTTGCTCTAAAGCAAATAAACAACTCTCAAAAGCTTTTTAAAAATACTGCATTTGTTTGTTTTAAACATCCAAGTTAATTCCATCCCAATGGGTTTCGATACCCGTAGTGAGAGCAGAGCTTAGATAGTCCATTATGTAACCTTGTGCTTAATTACAAAAAAACAAATTCAATATCGTATATTGTAAGTTTACTTCGCTAATTTGTCTGAATGGGTATACATAATGAAAATGTTAGCGTGTGTCTCATTCATGAATAAATGGATATTTTCTGCCCTTCATTCTAAAGCCCCTTTAGAGGTTATTACACCCTGCAGACAGAAATACATTTACTTCCACAACTCCCTTACAGACTATCATAGCCTAAAGACAGAAATACATTTACTTCCACAACCCCCCTTACAGACTATCATAGCCTAAAGACAGAAATACATTTACTTCCACAACCCCCCTTACAGACTATCATAGCCTAAAGACAGAAATACATTTACTTCCACAACCCCCTTACAGACTATCATAGCCTAAAGACAGAAATACATTTACTTCCACAAAACCCCTTACAGCCTAAACACAGAAATACATTTACTTCCACAACCCCCTTACAGACTATCATAGCCTAAACACAGAAATACATTTACTTCCACAAACCCCCTTACAGACTATCATAGCCTATCCACAGAAATACATTTACTTCCACAAACCCCCTTACTAATGTATTCACTAGTCGTGAGATGCAGACGGATATTTAGCGCTCGCCAGTGCGTCCAACGACTTCTTCCGGCTAAGAATTATCACATATTTACGAGCAGCAGTTACTTACGATGAAGGAAGACAGTTCATTAGGCATCTTGGTGGTGATTTAATAATACTTTTATTCTCCTCAACGAGGTAAAAATACGCATTCCCAATGGTCTACAAGGGTATTTCTGTCGATAAACGCTATTCAGGAAACGAAAGAAATACTTGGTTCTAAAAAATATTTCCTTCTTCTGATCAGCGCCATTTTACATTCCAAAAATCGCAATCCCGCCAAATTCTTACAGCTACTGCCCTCTTTAAGGCAGTTTTATGGCTCGTTTTTTATTTAAAAACTTAGAAATTGTTTGCGCAGATTTGGTAGTTGATATTTTATTATACTTATTAAAGAGTTAGATCTTTATAACGGAGAAAGGATGACATAATCTAAAGAATAAATAAAACTTATAAAATCCTAAGCAAGTTCAGATAAATTGCAAATTAATAATTCATGTTCTTTGAGAAACCATCTTGGATTTTTTTTTCAGGATTTGAATATTTTTATCACTGCAAAATAATTCGAAAACGTATTTTTGTGCTCTTTTAAAACATAAGACTTTTCGGTATAATTCATCCAAGGGTTCCTGTTAACTTTACGTCTTTCCATTTAAATAAAAAAAACTAAACTAATATGTGACTGGTGTAATTATAGAATTCTGAGTTCTAGAATATAATAACAGGAGATTCGGCAGGATTTGTAATTCGAAGTGTGATAAAGTTCGACTTGGCCGTAAATGATAAAGACTGACAGAATATATTTAATGGAGATATATACTTTACTTGAAAGCAATAATACCAACTAGTTTGAGATTAGTTATATGTACGAATAGTTGGAGCATCCAAAAATGAGATGTTTCTTGTAAAGAGCAGGGCATGGTCTAGTATCACGGCTAGCAAGTTGGATTTCTAATCCTAAGGTACATGATGAGTATTCCGTACTTTGGGGCATGAGTGCGTTTTAAGAGAGGCAGTCCAATCATACTATTCAATTCGACTATCCCTAAAGTTGACGGTAGGTGTTAATAATTAACTATCCTCTCTCTGTTCAAAATTAAAAGTTACTGGCACAGACACCCATTGTTTTAGTTTTATACAAACATCTAAAACATTTAATCAAACTTGCTTGAATGTCGAATTATTCTGTTGTTCAGACTATTGGACAAACATCAAAAACTAACTTTCCTTAAAATTAAACTACACTCTTAAATTTCATAAAGAGCTCCTGAAAAACGTTACATCATGAGACAAGCTTCATTAAAGATAAGAAAAAGAGGAATTCCAGACATTTATAATAATAGAAAGTCTCCAAAATGCCGCAAGAGTGGTAAAACCATATTAACAGAAAGGTAGAATAAGAATTATGGGTTTACTCAAGTACCTCGAGAAATATCTGAAAATAATACATCATTAGGAAAGCCTCATTAAAGCATCTCGGTCACACGTAAAGACATAAAAGTCTGAATTTCTTGTTTTCCTTTTCTATTAATTATTAGATTAAGAACAACAACTTGACTACGTGTTAAAATAGAACAGTCTTTGGTCTAACTTAAAAAGCTATGTAACAACCATAAGAGGAAGGTTACCGCACTCCAGTGTTAGGTACTTTCTGTTTTTCTGAAACTTGTAATTCAGTACCAAACTTCTAATAATATTTCAAGAAGAAATGAAGAAATATGTAGCCGAATACAAAGTTGTAGGGTTATTTAGTTATATTATCTGCATATATCTTCAACAACCAAACTCTGTTGTCTATTTTAATAACTTGATGGTTTTAAACTCAAATGTGGAAGCATATTATATGTTGGTGTATTTTTGGAGAAAGCGGGCTTTCATCAGTTTTCAACTTTTGGAGTGCCCTCAAAAAGTGGGCTCTCGTCAGTTTTCAATTACAGATTCTCATTTTCTTCCTCAGTGTCTTTAATTTCTTCTAAGAACTAAAAAGAACTACTGGAATGAACATAAAGCTATCTTCAAGATCACTAGGACCTAGACTAATCCATTATTTAACGTACTGGACTGTGGATCTGCTGTTCTAACGTCTTTGTTACGTTACCGAAAAATATTGCCTTCCGCACTTTGAGGCTGTGGGTTCCTTATGCCAGCAATGGTCGAATCTCACTGCTTGGTAAAGCAAGAGTAGCTAAGGTGTAAGCTGTGGATGTTGCTGACTAGCTGCCTTTTTGCTGATCCATCAGCTCTAGATTATTGGACTATAAGAGCAGATACCTGTTTATATAGCTTTTTGCGAGCATCCAAAATCAACCAACACCTGGTAATTCATTGTTTGTGTTTTGTTTTTGAATTTCGAACAAAACAACTCTTGAGCTACTCTTTTACCAACGAATAGTGAGATTGACCGTCACATTATAACGCCTCCACGGTTGAAAGAGCGAGTATGTTTGGTCGTGAGGAGAATCGAATCCGCGACCTTCAGTCAAGCACCCTAACCACCTGGCCATGCCGGATCTCTGCTTGAATGAACATTCTGATCAAGTTTAGAGTCTTAAATAACCACCATGGTGCTTGATACAGTACCTTCATTATATAGAAAGAAGCTGGCAAGTAACTTGCATATGGTACCGGTATATGCTAGAAGAAATCCATTTAATAGCGCTCCACCAATAAACCTTGATAAAAACAATGTTTAACATTATATATTGAGTTGTGTTGTCATGCCACGACTCAAAAGATTGCAAGACCGAGACAGGTAAATTTGAGCATAGGAAAAGAAGAGGCAGAACAAATAAACTCAATAATACTGATGTTAAATATCTTTGTGTATGCAAGACTGCCACTGATGTCAAGTACGAGACAAATTACGTGTATCCAGTGACAAAAAATGTCCAGATATACATTATAAAGAAGATTCAACGAGAATCAAATAGCTGGTTGTATAGCAGTTAAAGAACAAAAAGCCTTTACTTTGATCTCCAAATATTATCAAGAGGCTAAAAATTACAAAAACTGGATTGCTGGTGATTGGAAAAAAGATGTTATGGATGGATGAGTCCAAGTCTGAAATATTTGGTTCAAAGCATAGATTGCACGTCTGGTAGAAGAAAGGTGAAAGATACTTACCTCAACGCACAGCACATATATTGAAGCAGGGAAAGACAGTGTGATGGTTTGGGGGCATTTTTCTGCTAAGGCGATAAGAGATATTTGCAAATAGATGGAACAGTGAACCATCGAAAGTACCATCGAATACTAATCCGTCATGGTATACTCAGTGGTTTGCGTATTATTGATGAAGGATTCTTACACCAAGAAAATAATGACTACAAACACTTATCCAACCTATGCAGGATTTACTTAACTAAGAAAGAATCTGCTAAAGTCATTCAAGAAATCCATGAACCCTATAGAGTATAGAGCCACGATCGCAATCCAGTTGAGTAGACCTAGGATTTGATGGATCAAAAACTTGACAAATCAAAAGTTACGTCTAAATAAACTTTCTGGGAGTGAATTAGGAATACATTTGGAGTAAAATCCCAAAAGACACTGATTAAATATGTTGAAACAATACTTGAAAGACTGTTTGCAGTTTTAAAATATTAACCGTTCGGTGAACTTCAATTGGGTTTCTGTTGTATTAAATAAAATGTTACTGTTTCACCTGTGATTTACCTTCCATTGTTCTTTGAAAGTAGCCTGAAATCTAATTTTTTGACTTTGTAATAACACTTTTACACAGTACTGTACAAAACTAGCAATAGTTATTAGGGTTACTTGTAATACTTTTGTTCATGTTTTTACACAGGTTATTACGAAATCCTGTAACCATAAACTTCTAGACTTACAAGCAAGTTAATTCATAAGTACATGTACTACAGAGAAGCCCATTTAAAAATTCGGAGAACGTAGAGACCCAAATCATTATGTGTAGGGTTTAAAGTATCAGTGATTTTTATGCTTTCGTAAAATCAGAACATTAGTAAGTCTCACAAAAAGCATTGATAACAGAGAGATGTTTAAGTTTAGGCCGACTAGAGATATTCCAACAGCTTTACTTATGATTTATCTAACATACTTCTCAACGTAAACAAACGTTTCTTGGCTACATAATATTTGTTATATTAAAAATGTCTCCTAGTGTCACAACAATATTTCACTGAAAACTGGTACTCCCCTTTATGCTAGAATCTTGTGTAAGTATCATTAAATAAGTTTATTCCACACTGCTAAACATCAGTAATACTTCCTTTATGTTTCTATGTTTTAGTGTATAGTCAAACCGATAGATGACAGCACTAAAATACCAAACAAATATCTGAATTACAATAAGTGTTTCGTAAGGTAAACTTACAGTATTTATCAGAAAATCGAATTACATGAAAATAATTCTATGCCGATAAGTTTTCAGTGCAGTTTATGTTAGCTTTACATGACAAGCTTTCATTCCAAGATGCACTTAAATTTATCGAAATAGCTCGAGTTAAATAAGAATAAGTTGGTAAAAAACAAAAGGCTTTAAGTTTGTTTGTTTTGGAATTTTGCCCAAAGCTATTCGAGGGCTATCTACGCTATCCATCCCTAATTTAGTAGTGTAAGACTAGAGAGAAGGTATCTAGTCATCACCGCCAACTCTTGGGAATAGTGGGATTACTCGTAACTTTATAACGCCCCCACGGCTGAAAGGGCGAGTATGTTTGGTACGACCGGGATTCGATCCCGCAACCCTTGGATTACAAGTCGAACGCCTTAACACACTTGGCCATGCGGGACCGGATAATTATAATACTACAATGATTTGATTTTTATATTTCTTCAGAAAAATTACAATACACTTACCTTAATATATGTATGCAAAAACGGCTCGATTGGGTTGAGAAAATATTTTACATAGAACCGACTCACGCACACCACAAATATACGGCATCCCCAAACCAGATTGTTTATTACGACCAATAATGTCCACATATGAATCGTTTAATTACAATCTTGGTAAATACATAGCATGGGCATTCTTCAAATATGTAACATCAGCCAGCTCATTCATCATTCATCAAATTTTAATTTCAAGTCTAATCTAAATCAACTTAATCATAAAGCCTTAATGGCCAGTTTCGGTGTTATATCCCTCTTTACAGAAGTTCCAACCACTGAAGCCTGCAAGATAGCCTTAGAACTCTATATCCGAGACCCTAACCCAACTATAGACATTCCCAGCAACCAATTAGCAACCCTCATAGAATTCACCACGATAAAGACAAACTTCATGTTCAACAACCACAACTATATACAAACAAATGGCCTAAGCATGGGCAACCCAGTATCACCAGTTCTAGCCAATAATTTTATGACACAAGTTGAAACACAAGCAATTAACACAGCATTACATCCACCACTATACTAGTACAGATATGTAGATGACACGGTTGCGGGATTCAAATCTACAGAACACATACTTAATTTTTTCAATCACATTAACTCTATACATTCCAACATTAACTTCACATGTGAACAAGAAGAAAGCAATCAAATATCATTTCTTAATCTCAAAATTACAAGAACCGACACACAATTCAAAACAGAAATCCACCGAAAAATCACCCATACTGGACTATACATTCCTTGGGACATGAAACAAAACAAAAACTCAACATACTAAGAAACCAAATAAACACAGCCATAAAACTATGTTGACCAGATGAAATTAACGATGAATTAGACAAAACAAAACAATACTTCATCAACATCAATAAGTTTCCTCCACAAACCGTTGAAAACATTATACGCACACACCCAGACAGAAAGCAAAATCAACCAACAAAATTAAATATATCTCACGAATCAAAAAGTCACGAAACCATATACTGCTGCATACCATATATTCCTGACATCAGCAGACAAATAACCAACATTTGGCAAAACCTAGTAACAAAATATGACATTACAGTTAATACCAAATTTATTCAAAAACCAGGCACAAAACTGAGGTCTACACTGTGTAAAAACTACACTGACAAACACCACACCAACATTGTTTATAAAATACAATGTGATAACTGCCACGACTTCTATATTGGAGAAACAAGTAGAAAAATGGAAACCAAATTCAAAGAACATAAAAAAGTCACCTTCACACGTTTTCGAACACTGCAAGTCAAATAAACACAACATAACCATAGAAAACACTCAAATACTAAATAAAGAAACAAACATAAACAAACGCAAAACTATAGAAGCCTTACTTATACAATAACTTAAACCCAAAATAAACCAATATAAAGGAACGCCTTTATACCTATATTAATATAATAAAATAAATAAAATTATATATTCAAACATCTAACACCGCCCTCTACATTCCTACACTCAGTTACACAACCCCTTTCAAACATGTGGTCAGCTTCCGGTCAGTTACCTCTTTCTTTGTGAACCTGGCGATGACCGAAGAAGGTCGAAACGTTGTTCGCTCTTCTATGTAAAATATTTTCTCAACCCAAACGAGCCGTTTTTGCATATATATTTCTCTACAAGTGGATTTTCTCGACATCACTGATTACCTTAATATAATTAACAATGAGTGCAAAGAAGCATGATGAATTATGAAAAACAGCCTTTTCCTGTTGTTACATAATATAAGTTATCTTGGACGATTCTCCGATTTATTACGTTTCGTATTACGATTTCAAATAGCCTGAAATTTTAATTTTGGTTAAGAAGTTAATTGAATGTCGGTATGTATTAAATTTATGATATTTGCCAACAAGATTGATACATACACACAGTTTTTTCTTAACACAAATATATTTTAATATACAAACATTAATACAATTTATAATAACGGTTATTACAAATAATGATTTATATACAAAAGTTTTACAAACTTACAAACAGTACCGAGTCCTCTATCTGGTCTGGAACTGAATATTTTATCGACAGTTCACGATGAGCGAATTAAATCTGTGTAGATACACAGGTACACTTCACTTAACGAAAAGCCAACTAGCTTCACTCTTGGCTGGCATTCAGCAGTTTACAAACTGATTTTTTCACCGAGAAAGATATCTAATGTGCTCGTAGAAATACTGACGTCAGAAGTTATTTCTCTGAAATTCAACGGTTTCTAATGTTCGAATTCTATAAACATTCCTCGTCAAATATCTGTAATTTCTGATTAATAAGCATTAATCATAATTATAGCTTCCAACGTTTATGGTGTACTACCTGTAGCAAACTAACAATATTTAACTTATTTTCCACGTGTTGCGATGACTACCTTTTACAAAAATTAGGAAAGGTTCTCGAAATTTCAGTTGGCAATAATACTAGCACTCACCAATATTTTACCCATTGTTGACAAAGCAGTATGTGTACGGACTTATAACTATATTGCTAGAACCCTGGTTTCAGTACCCGTGGTAGGCAGATTACAGATAACTTTTTGTGTAGCTCTGTGCTTAATAACAAACAGTAACACTAGTATTTTTACATACCCACGTCGGATATTGTTTATTCTTACACTCGAGAACCTTCTATAAATTTAAAGAATAGGCGAGACTTTCGTAATACACATTTAACGATATAAGTTACATACATTTCTAAACATATATTAAACTGAAACAAACATAGATATTGAAATAAATATATATTAAATTCATTACAATTCATGTTAAAACACTGTTACTGGAAGAAAGTATTAATAAAATACGGTGAGTATTTTTGAGTGTGTAATGAAATATATAAGGAATATATATATATAATTGTCTAATATTTTAAAGCTTTCGTCCTCGCACACTAGCTTGACAGTGTATTATATGAATTATGGAAAGTATGCAGGGCATAGAGGTTTGCTTTTGACATAGCAGCCTTAAGACTGAACCTTTTGCGATAGAAACTACACGACTGTTTGATAGAATAAGACCAGATTATACGTGACGTCTTCCACAGGCATAGCGGTAAGTATACAGATTTACAACAGTAAAATCAGTGATTCGATTCCTCTTGGTGGACTCAGCAGATAGTTCGATGTGGCTTTGCTATAAGAAAATACACACACACTGTACGTGACAACATTGCCTATAACCATTTGTTGAGGTTCCAAAATCGTTCTAACATAAAATACTAAACATCTTTATTTGCCTTTCATACCATTTACTTCTTACCGTCTATCATTATCATTTTCAATACGGTTTGTCAGATATTTTTTGATTATGTTGTATAATAAAGCGAAACTTTGAGGATAAAAATATCTTTTTATTGCAATTAATCACATGTGTTGTGCTTTGGACAAGCACAAAGTATTTTTAGCAATCCAAACGGATCTATAAAAGAACTTGTGGCATTTGAATAGATATTTGTTTTTATGTAAATAAATTTAACATTGTCATTTCTTTTGAAATAGCTTGTTGTGTTGTTGACAAAAGGAAAAAAAAATAATTTGAATTAGATTTGTTTCTAAAGGCAATTATTTTTCATGAAACTCAGTGATAAACTTGAGAACTGCAAACGCTAAATTTCGGGATTTGATCCCAAAGGCGCACATAACCCAAAGTACAGTTTTGAGCAAATTGTAAAAATGATATTACTTGATTGGAATACGAATAATGTACATACAGTTGTTGTTGTTTCTTACATCGTTGACTGTTTATTTTTGGTATATACTTTTACGTATTTCAGGACCATAGAGTTTAATAATTAAATATTATTAACTTAAATTTAAAATTAAATGTTAACTTGTATGATAAAAGTGGAATATTGTTTATTGAATTGCTTTCAACCATCGCCCTCTGTTGATAACCCTTGCTCTTTAAATTATTTTGTGAGTTGTATATCTGAACACTAAATTAACAGGAAAGTGTATTGGAGTGGGTTTTGAAATTCATTTTGTAAAGTTTTTTTTAGAACTAATTCTAATTCATTTTTTCGTCGAAATGAGTGGTGGGACACTTCAAGTAAGAATATATATGTGTAAATTTTTTTGGGGTGTATATTGTAGATTTCTATAACATACATATTGTTAGTAAAGTTTTTGTAGACTTACGTGAAGTTACAACTTACAAGACACTGCTATTATCCTTTACGTCAAATCTGTTTTAATATTTTATTCTTTGCATTCTATAACTAAAATACAGAAAGTACTGCAGTAGGCTTAGCTTATGAATGTAAATAGTGTAATTAGTAACTTCTGACCAAAATACGAAAGTACTTAAAGTTTGTGTAATAGAACCCACACAACGTGTAAGTTAATTAATTAAATTTTAATACTTAAAAGCGAGTAGGGGTATTATAGGATTTAAGATATAATACCAAAACACATCAGAAAACTATAAATCTTACTGTCATTAATGATAATTGTTACTACAGTTGATGTTAAAAATTTGAAAGGCACTGAATTAGCACGTTGGCTCAGTTAGTGTTAGTTCTTTCACTGTTTCAACAGTATTTTAATCTACAAATGTAAATTTTGAAGTCCAGTTTTATTAACCTGTACCAGAATTTTCTATTTGCTTATCTCTATCAATTACAAAAATAATTGTACTAATATGCTAACCTTTGAGTCAAAACTGTTGGCACCTATTTACATGTTTATGACCTTTCTATCGTTTGCTTACAATGTTGTCATAATAAATGTACAAACTATTAGAAAAGAATAATCTAACCCTGATATTTGTTCTAAACTAATTATGGAGAAATAAATTATGATTATATTTCAACTATTGCACTGTTTTTACTTTTTGAACACCATGAATTTTAACCTTAAAACTTTTCATAACTAATAAACTAGTATGTCTGTCCAAAGCAGTCACTTTAATGAAGGATATTTTTATAAATTACAAAAACAACAAGTTATAAAATTAGAGAATGTCGAGTTTGTAACATTAATAATTTAAAAGTTTGTTATTTTTGGGCCCCAGCATGGCCAGGTGATTAAGGCACTTGATTCATAATCCAAGGGTCATGGGTTTAAATTCCTGTCACACTAAACATGCTTGCCATTTCAGCCATGGGGGCATTATAATGTGACAGTCAATCCCACTATTCGTTGGTAAAAGAGTAACCCAGAGTTGGCGGTTGGTGGTAATGACTAGCTGCCTTCCTTCTAGTCTTACACTGCTAAATTAGGGACGACTAGCACAGATAGCCCTTGAGTAGCTTTGCACAAAATTCTAAACAAACCAAACTGTTATTTTTGCATTTTACTAGTAAAATTTAGAAGGAACTAGAAAAATGTTGCTAGTTCATGTTTCAGAATAAAAGTGTTGTTAGGCACTGGCATGCAATTCTGTTTGACAGTCCCATGAATATCCAAACGGTGACTTGAAAAATCAAAAATGGAAAAACTACTGTCAATATCATACTGAAATGCTGAAAATTTCCATGCCTGTGGGCCAGAGCCCTGAACCTTTTTTAGATGTTTACTGTTAATTATCAGTACACTAGTGATACCTGTATTTCTGTTATTTGTATTGCAAGGTTCCAAGTACAGAAGGTTGTATAGTTATTGTTAACAAGACTATTTAATTTGATGTAGCAATGCTGGTTTTTTGTGATTCATATTTGAGTTTTATGGCTAGATTAAAGTACATTAAAGATAGCACAACCACGGCTGTATTTTATTTGGTGTTGTCAAGGGTTTAGTAGTTACTAGAGCTAGCTACCTGCACTATACAGCCTGTGTGGTTCTATTGCAGTATTGTTAGAAATATTTCACTGGCTACTCTCAAACTGTACTTGTTTAACACATATTTCAAGCCTGTTGCCTTCTAATGCTTTAACCCTTAGTTTTAATAATGAAAGGTGTTTTTTTTTTTTCATTTGGTAATAAAATACTGTAACTGTCACTTGAGGTGTTTGTAGCCAAGAACCACAAGTTTCTCTCTAAATCTGCTATTTCACAAAAGTTAAAAAATTGTTACGTGTAACACTGAGAGAAAATTTGACCAGGTTACAGTTAATTTTAGAAAAGAAGTTTGTTGTTAGTATCAATCCTACATATTTAGGGTAAAAATCACTGATATTGATTTATTAGTGTCTTTAGGAGCTAATGTAGAGGCCTGCCTTTTCCAAACTATACACTGTTTACATGTTTGACATATAAATATACATATAGAATAGTTTCAAATTATAAACCAGTTTTTATAAGTTAAAAGAATAGACCATCTTAGAAATAAAAATGGTTCTTCATTAATGTACAATGGATGTTAGAATATTTATATGATTTACTTATTGGAGAATGAACCAGACATAAAACTTCTGTAACCTGAATATTACAATTCTGTTTAATACACGTGTTTATTACACAGATATTGAAGTTTTTAAAACGTGCTATACAAATATATATGGGCCTGTATGAAACCTGTGCTTGTGTATGTATATTTTGATGAGCATGCATGTAACATAAATATACTTCTGTTTGGTATATAAACACACACTTTTTCTCTCCTTATTGAAGAAGGCTATAGACCTGGTGACAAAGGCCACAGAAGAAGACAAGAAAAAGAATTATCAGGAAGCTTTCCGTCTATATGAGCATGGGGTCGAGTACTTTCTTCATGCTATCAAATGTAAGTCTCGATGTGCTTTAGTATTTAATTTACATGTGTTAGAACTGAACACTTTCCATTGTTGTCTAGTGGTTAAGGTTAGTTGTTTGTAGGTTGTCACTATGTGACTTACAAAAAATCTTTTGTTTCCTTACCTTGCAACAAAGGTAAAAATTATTTTGAGGCTTTGTTATGGGTAAGAATATATTGTACATTTTATGAATATAGACTAATGTTTTTTCTCTATCTTTGTTAATGGGTAATTCCTAGTTTGATAGCTGTGACGCCATATATTAGAGTAATTGGAAGATTGCATTTCAAATGAAAAAGTAATTCAAGATGTATTTTTAACCGACTTACTTAGTGTACACTTCTTTGCAGACTTATTTATATTAGCAGAAATACGTACCCATTTGGGCAGTTATAACAGCTGTTGTGAAAGGCTATTGGACCTGTGGCTTTTTCTGGAATTTTCTGAGAGTTTGACAAAAATATACTTATATTTGACATCAAGTAATGTTCACCATTTATGAGAAAAACGATTTTATTGGTATTTAAGTTAAAATAACCAGCTATCGTCACAACATTATACCACAGAATAGATTTTGTTGAAGTATTTATTTGTGGTCTAAGTTACCAATGAATGTGGCTTGTCTTTATGTTGTAATACTCGTGAAATTTTCAGTAAAGAAAAACAAATGTTTTTAAAGTTTGTTTTTGATTATTTTATATTTGAAACTCACTCTGTATTGTTTGTAATTTTTATTGTTTGAATTTTAAACATGTCATTTTTGTGGAATTTTCAACTGTTTTACATATAACTCATTTACAAAAATACTACCAAGTTATAAAAAATATTAGTTATGATAGGTGATGATTGGTGTGGTAGTTTCTGAGATCTGAGTTTTGGATGTATACATTGCAAGCTCCATTATAACAAGATATGTACATGTGTTGTAACTATAAATATGAATTTCAAATTGTCAATGTTATTTACATTTAGTACCTAAAACATTAACTTGAAAAGGTTTGCAATGTGAGTTTCCAGTGAAGTGGCCCAAAAGAGTTACTCTAGTGAACTTAATGTAAACTTCAGTGTGAAAGTTTAAATATTCAAATATATTCTAGTTTAGTCTTACTGCTGTGATAACTAAATGAAATTTCTTGTAATTGACAGATGAAGCACAGAATGAAAGATCTAAAGAAAGCATTCGTGCTAAGTGTATTCAATACTTAGAAAGAGCAGAAAAACTGAAGGCTTATTTGAAGAAAGATAAAGAGAAAAAGAAACCTGTAAAAGCAGGGGAAAATGAATCAAAGTAAGAAAACCTTTAGAGAGGTGAACATTTCTTTCAAAAGCACTCGGGTTATAGGATTTTTTACCACTTTACAAATCTAGTTCATTCTAGATCATGTACTTTACAAATCAAAAATATTATAATTTTTAGGCTGGTGTTTGGAAGACAGTGAAGAAAAGAGTGGAAATAGGTGCGATTTATTATTGGTCAAGCAACAAGTTAATAAATAAATCCAGTGGTTTTAAGTAATGTTTGTCATATGAACTATTAGTGGTTCAAAGTGATAATAAAAATAATATTATCAGGTTCGTGATGTCAGTGTTTTTAGTGTGATCTACTGTACGCTCTGGGCTGTTTTTAATTGCCCAGATTAAAAAAATTAATTGTATGCCCAGAATATGTTTATTTAAGTGATAAAATTATTAATTATCTCATAGATTAGTATTTAACACTTGTTAAAAAGTTACTAGAATTATTCCTGGTTTAAAGAAAGGTGTCTACTTGACCTTAGAAACTCAAATAAACAATAGGATCAAACAAACAATTCTTTGATTTCTGGAGAAATCAAGATTAAAAACAGTGACTTGAATCTCGAGTCATAGTTTCAAGACTGGCCGTGCCTTTGACAAGGTTATTTTTGCAGTTGATTTGTGAGAGGTCATAGTTTCAAGACTGGCCGTGCCTTTGACAAGGTTATTTTTGCAGTTGATTTGTGGGAGGTTATAGTTTCAATGCTCATTAGTTTAGTTACTGACTTGGACCAAGCTGGAGTGGATTCTTTTCTTGTTGCTGACCTTTGGAATTCAGAGGTCAGAAGAATTAATATTTCTAAACCTCCACTGCAGGTGGTGGGTTAGTATATAAAGTCTGAATGTGCTTGAATTTGATAATAATGTGTTGAAGGCTTCAGGGAACCTGAAACTGGGAAGTTTACTGAAGGGTGGTCGTAATTTATGTTGATGAATATTTTCTTTGATGTTTATATGACTTCTCTTAAGAAACATGTATAGAGAGATTTATAATTTTGTCCACAGGGGTTCAGAGATAATTTTGAAGACGTATTGTACCAAATATTGGGTTTCAGTATCCATTGTATGCACACTGCAGATTTATTATAAGAGGGAGTGTACATTAGGCATAGCAAGTGTCATTGTATAGAATAGTTTAAATTGAGTATTTATTTATTAAAGATTGGCCAATGATCTACTAATAAAATGTTTAAGTCCAGAACTGATTTTTATGACATGTTCCACATGAGACTGATGTTGTACTGTTCTGTTGATCAAGTGAACTTTACTTACTTTCGTTCGTTTGTTTACTTCACTACTATGTTGTTATAACGTGACATCAACTTTGTTTCATGAATCACAATATTTGATGCATAATCAAAGTTTGGGATTTTCTAGGCAAGTAATGAATGTAACTAATCAATAATTCTAATCAATAGTAAGTTTAATTAACTTCTGATCAAACTAGCTATCTATATAGATCAAAACTAAAACAGTAACCCAGTAATTAATTTATCTGGTGTCTTAAGACAAACTTATAATGATTTAGTTATTGATACATTAGTTAGTTCTTTTCTGTTAATGATGTATATAACTGTAATCCCATCACTACCTCATGGGATTTAGCCAACTTAGGGTATCTAGGTTTACCCTTAATTCCTACAGGCAGCATTGCTGAGTGGCTTTGTGCTTTGGATTCATAGTTGGATAATTGCAGTTTGAGATTGGCATATGTCATGCTTGAGTAATATGCTTCTCTCCACTTGTTGTAGTCTACCCTGATGTAACCTTTGAACTGGTATCCCACCCAGAGGTCATGGATCACTATTTTCTTCTGTTTGTGCCACTTGAAACAGGAGTTGAAAAACACTAGCTGTTTGTGGCTTGGAAAGGAACAACAAGGACTTGCATCCACTCACTCTGATACTAAATTAACACTGATAGTTTTTTGTGTTTTTAAATTTAAAATACCTCCAGCTTGTAGTAACCCCTTTATTTAATAGTTAACTATGTTTAGAACATTCAGTTGAATTCTTTTAGCAAAACAGGCAGTCAGATTGAGTTATCAAGTAATTAAAGTTCCTGGATCATGAAAAATAGTTAAACCTATCACCAAATACCCTTGTATATAGACATAAATTGCTTTTAATTGTTGCTATGTTTGAAAGGGGATGAAAGGTGATGATAGATCTGAGTTTATAAACTGGACTTTTTATGAGTGAAAGGTTTTAAACACAGAACTCATGAATATTCAGTTTCCATGTAAATAATTTTATTTGTTCTGAATGAAATGTATTAAACACAGAACTTCCTAAAGTTAAGTTTTCTTGTAAATGGTTGCTATTAATTGCTACATTTAACAAATGTGTATGTATGATTTAAATTAGAATTTGGTAAACTCTAAAGATCATAATAAAAATGTTTATTTTATATCAATTTGTTCCAGTTTATTTACAGATGTTGAGTATGGTGTTATAAACATACTTAGCATTAACTGGTAACTGTAAATAGTGTTTATGAATAGAAAAGTAAGCTTAGCTTGTTTGTTTTTGAATTTCGTGCAAAGTGTGTAAAAGGCTATCTGCCCTAGCCATTTCTAATTTAAAAGTAACAGACTACAGAGAATGCAGCTACTAAACACCACCTGCTTTCAAGTTTTGGGCTACTCTTTTAGCAGCAATTATAATGTTGTCTGTTACCTCTAAACACTTACCATTATAGCCATGCATGTTTGGTGACCAGACTGAAATTTGTAATTGGAAGATTCCAAGTTCAGTAGCCTAACCACCAGGCCATGCTGTGCCTGGGAATTTAGCATCTCCACGCATCATGCTTTAGAGAAACACAGTGAAGATAGTTCTTCATATTAAAGACAATGTATATGACAGTCATCATCGTGGTTAATAGCCTATGCAAACACAAAGTCCACCCTCTTTATCAAATCTGGACCACTATCACTTCAGAAAAAGTCCTTCTCTGGACTTCTATGAATGTCACATTAGGTTGTGAGCTCAGACATAGGATAAATAATTAGTCCTTAGCAATAACAAAAGTAAACTAAGTGATTCTTTAAGTTACCATGTCAGTAGTTGATATCTGATTACTGTTACTTTACCCTGAATACTTATTATGTATAACTATCACTAAACAGTAGTTTAATTGTTGTATTCATCAGTGTAAAACCTATGTATAGAAATCAAGAAGTTCTTTACTTAATCATATAAAAACATGTATTTAATATTTTATGAGCAACACTGGATTAAATGAGAAATACAAAGAGGACTGTAAGTTTTCCCTTCTTCAGAATCACGATGAGACACTAACTATCTTTGGTTTTGTTCTAGGAAAGGAGATGAAAACAATAGTGACAGTGAGGATGATGATCCTGACAAAAAGAAACTTCTCAATCAGTTGGAAGGTAAATAAATACACTTGTTTAGAAATAACCATTGACTCTGGTGATGGAATTCTTCTCTGTAAAAATTACAAACTATTACCTGATGTACTTCTAGAGGTTCTCTGAAGGTTTTTTGTTTCAAAAGTAAATAAGATAAAAAGTAACAAATATTTTTATTCCTCATTTTCAAAGATCGTGTGCCCTGCTGTGTTGTGGCCTACAAGAGTGAATGAATAATTTTTTTGTTGCTTCGTGACATGCACGTGTTTCATCGATGTCACAGCTGTAGAGATCGTAACGTTAAGAACTCCTTGCATGGAATAATTTTAGTGTCTTCTCACTGACAATACATTACTCTATAGTGGTTAAAACAGGCGATACATCCAGACATACATATTTGTTTGTGTTGATAATACTAATCGAATTTTTAACTCCTAGTTTATGATTTCCAAATTTTTCTCCATTGAAATACTTAATGTTCTCAAACTTTAACATTTGTCAAATAGCTTGAAAAATTAACAGTAACGTTTCTATAGTCATACTGTCATGGTGTACACATACTTCTGCAGTCCTGCAGTCATGGTGTACACATACTTCTATAGTCCTGGTCTCTTGGTGTGCACATGCTTCTGCAGTCCTGCAGTCATGGTGTACACATACTTCTATAGTCCTGCAGTCATGGTGTACACATGCTTCTGTAGTCCTGCTCTCATGGTGTACACATGCTTCTGTAGTCCTGCTCTCATGGTGTACACATACTTCTATAGTCCTGTTGTCTTGGTGTACACATACTTCTGCAGTCATGCAGTCATGGTGTACACATACTTCTGTAGTCCTGCAGTCATGGTGTACACATACTTCTGTAGTTTTGCATTCATGGTGTACACATACTTCTGTAGTCCTGCAGTCATGGTGTACACATACTTCTATAGTCCTGTTGTCATGGTATACACATACTTCTGTAGCCCTGTAGTCATGGTGTACACATACTTCTGTAGTTTTGCAGTCATGGTGTACACATACTTCTGTAGTCCTGCTCTCATGGTGTACACATACTTCTATAGTCCTGTTGTCATGGTGTACACATGCTTCTGTAGTCCTGCTCTCATGGTGTACACATACTTCTATAGTCCTGTTGTTGTGGTGTACACATACTTCTGTAGTCCTGCTCACATGGTGTACACATACTTCTATAGTCCTGTTGTCATGGTGTACACATGCTTCTGTAGTCGTGCTCTCATGGTGTACACATACTTCTATAGTCCTGTTGTCGTGGTGTACACATACTTCCGTAGTTTTGCTGTCGTGGTGTACACATACTTCTGTAATTCTGCTGTCATGGTGTACACGTACTTCTGTAGTCCTGCTCTCATGGTGTACACACACTTCTATAGTCCTGCTGTCATAAGCAGTATAGTAAAATAATGTACAGAATTATTGTGGCTGTTTAGATCTCTCCAACATGTGGTAAAATAAGAGAATTACAAACCCCACACTTAATGTATTACCATACTTTGGATAAAGCTAATTTTAAAAAAAAACATCATAAAATACTTTTCTATATTGGATTAACAACATTAGTCATATAGTTCTGAACTTGTATGTCTTTCTTGGTGTCCTCTTCCAGGTAACTAGTCACATAATTTTCTGTACTTTCCTGAAAATACTTTGGATGTTTGTCATTTTATCTGACAGACCCTGAAGTTAAAAAAAGTACAGTAGTATTTGTGGTAATGCAACTTTTAATCATGGTAACTGTTAAATGGTGCTAAAGTTGGTTGTAAGGAAAATTCATCTTTAGTTAACTGCTTTAAATTCTACCTTGTAGCTTGTATCTGGGAATAAATACCCAAAAATAAATCTTCATTTGTTTCTTCAACCAAATAACAGATGTGTCGTTTACAAGTTCTTAAGCTTAGTTGCCAGTGTTCTCAGGAGCTGAAACACTAAGGTTCAGGTGTTCTGTTAATAATGTTGAAATATAAACATTTGTTTTGTTCTTGCTAAAAATACTTTTCTCTTTGTGTCCATGTCACTTCTAACAAAACTCAAATGTACAGTTTTACTCCAAAGATGCATTTGTTATATAGTTTGATGATAAATTATTATATTATTTACAAAATCAATTAATTAAATTGGTCAATTATTCACGAAAAACACACATACTCTTCCATGACTGAAATATAAGATAAGTTGACATAAGAAAACCGTTTTTCTCTGAGTTCCTGATGCATTGATTTCACTGTTTAATGACTTGGTATTTTAAAAAAGAAACTACTGGGTGAAGAAGTGTGAAATTTCACAATTGCTTTCAACTGATTATGTAACTTCAACACGTAGGGTCTTGTTTTTATAACTTTGAACTTTCAACTGATTATGTAACTTCAACACGTAGGGTCTTGTTTTTATAACTTTGAACTTTCAACTGATTATGTAACTTCAACACGTAGGGTCTTATTTTTATAACTTTGAACTTTCAACTGATTATGTAACTTCAACACGTAGGGTCTTGTTTTTATAACTTTGAACTTTCAATTGATTATGTAACTTCAACACGTAGGGTCTTGTTTTTATAACTTTGAACTTTCAACTGATTATGTAACTTCAACACGTAGGGTCTTGTTTTTATAACTTTGAACTTTCAACTGATTATGTAACTTCAACACGTAGGGTCTTGTTTTTATAACTTTGAACTTTCAACTGATTATGTAACTTCAACACGTAGGGTCTTGTTTTTATAACTGAACTTTCAACTGATTATGTAACTTCAACACGTAGGGTCTTGTTTTTATAACTTTTAACTTTTAACTGATTATGTAACTTCAACATGTAGGGTCTTGTTTTTATAACTTTGACATTTTTATGAATTCACGGCCTTGAATTATCAAGAATATTTAATTGAGATACATTTTTTTAAAGAAACAATTAAACATGTTTCTCTTTGTTATATACTTTTAATTACTGAATTTTGACTTCTTACATTATCTTAAAATTCTGTGTTTTTATAATTATAAAACTAAATTGTATATTTGTTTTGATTAAAGAAAAATAAACCACTTAGTGTCATCGTATTTACAGTAACAGGTTTATAACCAGTTATGGTTTTTATCTTGGTTATGATTTTCAAAAATTATATATCAGAAGGTTTGATTTAATATTTTCTAATAATTTTTAAACAAGTTTCATGTTCCTATATCTGTTTGTTTTGATACTTCTCTTCAGTGATTGGCTGTGGTGATTCAATCATTTTTTAGACTAATTTAGCCTCAAGAAATCAAAACTCAATACAGGGGGCTCATGGCTTGTGTGATAAGATATCTACTTTAACCTAGAATGTTTCGTTCATCCTGACAGCAGACAGAAATTCAGTTGTAACAAAAAATAGAAAAGTAACTAGTGTTTCTGTATTAAGACTGTTAGCAGTGTGACTATTGAAATTCAATTATAAAAAAAACATGTATATCTAAAAATGACTCGTTTGGGTTGAGAAAATTTTTTTACGTAGAGGAGCAAACAACAACCTGACAATGACCGAAGTAGGTCGAAACGTCGTCTGCTCCTCAATGTAAAAAGAAAACGAAAATTCTCAACCTAAACGAGCAGTTTTTACATATATATTTTTCTCTACAAGTGGGTTTTCTGGACATCACTGATTAACAAAAAACATTACTTAGTGTTGCTGACAGCAGTGTTAAAATGCCATTATAAAATGTAAGAAATCTGCCAAGTGTTGCACTTGTGGTTACAAAAATAGATCAATCAAATTCATTACCTATGTGTATTTGATTGGATCAGAAAGTCACTACTGATGTGTTTTTTCAGGGGCTATAGTGATGGAGAAACCTAACGTAAAGTGGTCTGACGTGGCTGGATTAGAGGGCGCTAAAGAAGCGTTGAAAGAAGCTGTAATACTTCCAATCAAATTTCCTCATCTTTTTACAGGAAAGCGGAAACCTTGGAAAGGCATTCTGCTTTTTGGAGTAAGCTTTTTATCTTTATTGTCATTTGTATTCTGTTAGGACAAGGTAAATTATCTACTGAATTTAGAATATTTTACAGGAAAGGTATTAGTAAGTATGTTTCAACTGATTAATAAATTGTAACTGTGGCTTCTTTATATGTTTGTTTTTTTATGCTGTATTATTTTTAGTGTTTCACTGGAAATGAAAATTTTAATTTCAAGTACTTCCTTTATTAGTGTATGTATGTTTTTCTTTTATTTTTTTGTATCAAAAGAATGACATACATTTAAAAAATTATATATCTCAGGGCACCGAGTTAAAAACTTGTGTTTATACAGTTGACTCTTGGTTATCCAAGGTAATAGTGAATGGACACAGATAACATGAAAACACGGTAACAAAAAACATAAACATGTTACTTACATATTTGTGTTTGTTAGAAAAATGAAAAAGTTGATAAATGTACTTTTAAGTAGTACGTATTAAAGAGTTATTCATAATATCCAGTGTGATGAACCTTACTAAAATAGTCATTCAGTTATCTGTGTTTTGTTGTTGCTGTTTCTTGTGCTTTCTTCCTGAATTACATAATGCTGCAGGTTGTGTAAAATTAATTTGAAAATTATTTTTCAGTGGTCAATAAACAAATAATATAAAACACTAAAGAAATTATAAAATAAATAATGAATACAATAACACAACAAAAGGAATGAAGAATGACATGAGACATGGACAATAATTGTAGTGAAAGTACTGAAAGCTACACTGAAATATACATACAATTTAAAGACAACAGAGGATCCACCTATATTGATCCATCTAGGCCTTCCCATCTGCTATACTAAACACTTAAACCAGCACTTGTCATTCAAGTATTTATTAAGCCTTCCCTTAAATTTATTGTATGTACAATATTTGGAAGCAACCTGTTTCAAAGGCCAATCACCAATTAGAAAAATAAATCTGTCTTAACAGAACATTTCTCTCACCCAACCTTAACTTGTATTTGTATTTCTTAGCCTTCTCATAATTAAATATGGAAAAAAGTGTTGCAGTCAGCTCCCCCTATCCTTGTGTAACAACTTTTATGTACCAGGTATCATTGTAATGTCTCTTCTGTGAAGTCTTTACAATAATTCATTGCCCTTTCTTAAGTAAGGAGCCCAGAACTGACCGCAGTATTCCAAATCTGGTGCAATCAAGAACCAATACAATGGTGCAATCAAGAACCAATACAATGGTGCAATCAAGAACCAATACAATGGTGCAATCAAGAACCAATACAATGGTGTAATCAAGAACCAATACAATGGCATAGTCTGTTTAGTCTTGTACACAATATTTCTTTAGATACAAACTAAAATCCTATTTGTTCTGCCACTAGCAACAACATTTTGATTTGATGGCTTAAGAGAGTGGTCAACCACTACACCAAGATCTTTGTTTTCCACAACACTGTTAAGGCTATTCCCATTAAAATTATCCCTGAAGTTGTGATATGCTCTGTGCATTACTTTATTGTGATTAAAAGCCATCAACCCTTTTTTTGCCCAACCTACCAAATTATCCAAGTTCTTATTAAAACAGCAGCATAGGTGTATAAAAAATATTTCAAATGCTAGAAACACTTCTGGTACAAATCCATCAAAACACAAGTCGATTGTCAGAACGTTATTTAAACCCTTCATTCTGACTCGGTTCTTGTTACCTGGACAGATTGCCACAAAAACAGAGATCATTTTTATAGTGTAAAAACTTGTTTTTAAAAAGTGAATGAGAGGTAGTGTATATTGTTGAAAAACTGGATTGTTTTTTCTGGTAAGCTATAATATACATTGTGTTTATTTGCTTCTGTGGTCTCCAGTCTAGAGTGCATCAAACTGTTCGGTTCAGTTTTTACAGAAAGTCAGAATAATTTGTTTACTCTTCTTTATTCTGGCCTTTGTTTACATTTCAGCCTCCAGGCACAGGAAAATCTTTTTTGGCAAAAGCAGTCGCTACTGAAGCCAATAATTCCACATTTTTCTCAGTATCTTCTTCGCATCTGGTCTCCAAATGGTTAGGAGAAAGTGAGAAGTGAGTATTTAATTATGTCATCAATTTGTTGTAATGCATGCAGAGAAGATGGTTGTTTAGAAGTGAGTAGCAGTATCTTCTGTTATATTTGTCATCAATTTGTTGTAATGCATACAGAGAAGATGGTTGTTTAGAAGTGAGTAGCAGTATCTTCTGTTATTTTTAATTATGTCATCACTTCTGTTATATATACAGAGAGGGTTGTCATTTAGAAATGAACAAAGTATTTTTAGTGAAATTGGTCCAATGACTTATTCTGTTGAGTCTCCATAGGGCAGAGTACACCACCTTTAACCCTAGTTTAACCGCCAGTTTCCATATTATAACTTTCAGTATAGTAAGTGTACCTTTTTGAAATTTGATAGACTTTTAGTAGACATTACAAGTCCTTTTGCACATGAAAAAATCATATATTTGAATTTAATGTATCTAAGGATTTGTAATGTGAATATATGGAGATAAAATGTTGACTGCTTCAGAAACAAAGTGACTGTCATTTTGATATTAAACATACTTTTCTTCATCTGAAAATTTCATTAATGTAACCTCTAAGACTTTGTAAATAAATATTAAATGTTTTTATTGTTGTTGTTTTTTGCTATAAAACTTTTTTTGATGTGTAATTTTCTCTACCTTAACTCTACAGAGACCAGGTCAATTTGACTGACCTTGAAACCACCGTTAAAAATACGAAATCTACGGGATATTTTGTTTCTTTCTCCTGTTTATCCTGAAACTTCTAGCAGTTAACATATGTTTATAACTCAATATCTTATTGTCTTTTGGACTTGTCTAACTAATAATTCCACTACAAAGGATATAAGCTACTTGGTGAACAAGTAATTCAAGTTATTCTGTTGAGTGACTTGACGTATGAATTACTCGTAAGTAAACTTCAAGGAAAAAATTTTTTGTTATCTTATCTAACATGTTTTTAATTTTTGTTTTATTTACTGTTATTACAACAAATATAAAATATGAATAAAAAACAGCAAATATGGTACTCACATATGTTTATAACTCAATATCTTATTGTCTTTTGGACTTGTCTAACTAATAATTCCACTACAAAGGATATAAGCTACTTGGTGAACAAGTAATTCAAGTTATTCTGTTGAGTGACTTGACGTATGAATTACTCGTAAGTAAACTTCAAGGAAAAAATTTGTTGTTATCTTATCTAACATGTTTTTAATTTTTGTTTTATTTACTGTTATTACAACAAATATAAAATATGAATAAAAAACAGCAAATATGGTACTCACGTTTTATCTTGTTATGTCGTCGTTTGCTGCCAATGAAATTTGAACTTCCTCTTTTTTTTATATATACTAATGTTAGTAGTCCACCAGAGATTTATTTATTTGAGCAATACATCTAAGAATTTCAGAACTATAACATGTACAAAGTACAAAATGTCCTACAACTATTGTAGTTTACTTGGTTTTAACTATAGCGTAAGAGCCGTGAAGTATTTAAGATTTCTGATACGAACACCATGAGAAAAATCTTCAAGCTGAATACAAAACAGACGTTACTTTTGACTACAAACAGTGTGCTATAGTACGTCGTTTAATGACTTAACACATCTTTCTTTTGGTTTTGATGAAGTAAAATGTCAGAATTATTGGAGATTTGTAAAACAGAAGGTATAACAGGTGGATCTGAATATGTAATTCATGTTTCTGTAAACAAAAGAAAATTGAAAGATCCTGGTGCAACATTTAATTAAACTGTTGGTATTGTAGGAAACTCTCCCTCAGTGACTTCATTTATCCTACTGCAACATTTAATCAAACTGTTGGTATTGTAGGAAACTCTCCCTCAATGTCTTCATTTATTCTAGTGCAACATATAGTCAAACTGTTTGTATTGTAGGAAACTCTCCCTCAATGTCTTCATTTATCCTAGTGCAACATTTAGTCAAACTGTTGGTATTGTAGGAAACTCTTCCTCAATGTCTTCATTTATCCGACTGCAACATTTAGTCAAACTGTTGGTATTGTAGGAAACTCTTCCTCAATGTCTTCATTTATCCGACTGCAACATTTAGTCAAACTGTTGGTATTGTAGGAAACTCTCCCTCAATGTCTTCATTTATCCGACTGCAACATTTAGTTAAACTGTTGGTATTGCAGGAAACTCTTCCTCAATGTTTTCATTTATCCTGGTGCAACATTTAGTTAAACTGTTGGTATTGTAGGAAACTCTCCCTCAATGTCTTCATTTATCCTAGTGCAACATTTAGTTAAACTGTTGGTATTGCAGGAAACTCTTCCTCAATGTTTTCATTTATCCTGGTGCAACATTTAGTTAAACTGTTGGTATTGTTGGAAACCCTTCCTCAATGTCTTCATTTATCCTAGTGCAACATTTAGTTAAACTGTTGGAATTGCAGGAAACTCTTCCTCAATGTTTTCATTTATCCTGGTGCAACATTTAGTTAAACTGTTGGTATTGTAGGAAACCCTCCCTCAATGTCTTCATTTATCCTAGTGCAACATTTAGTTAAACTGTTGGTATTGCAGGAAACTCTTCCTCAATGTTTTCATTTATCCTAGTGCAACTTGTAATCAAACTGTTGGTATTGTAAGAAACCTTCATTTCATGTTTGCTTTATTTATAAGTAGTTCAAATAATTTGTGTACATTTATTAGCATTAGTTTTATTTTTTATTCTTCAAAGAAAAATGTTGTTTAGTTTTCATTCTGTGGAGCTGACATTTATTAATATCTTTCCAGTTACTTCTTTATCTTCAATTCACCCTTACACATATAAAACTTTAAAGATACTTTGATGTGTATATTTTGACATATTAGAAGTAGGTTCTGAGTAACATGATTTTTACACTTCTGTTCACTATGAAATTCCATGCTGGTAATAATCCATCTTTTTGGCATTATTTTTTTGTTACTTTTATACAGTCTTGGCTTTTGGAACTGACATTCAAATATTTCTAACAGTTAATGCATGAATAACAACAAGTCCAAGTATCCGTTAAGTCTATTTTTGTTGAACTAAACGTCCAGTTTTTGTATAAAAATTCTCAAGTCGGAGCTCCATCTGTTGTTAATATTGCAGCATGAAACTTTAATGTCTGTTTCTGTTTCATTTTTTTAACAGGCTGGTGAAAAATCTGTTTGAAATAGCTCGTCAAGATAAACCAAGCATAATTTTTATAGACGAAATTGATTCCCTCTGTAGTTCACGATCAGACAATGAATCGGAGTCGGCTAGAAGAATCAAAACTGAATTTCTTGTACAGATGCAAGGTATTAGAAACCAAAAATTTGAACTGAATTTTTAAATTTTCCACTAGAAATATAATGCATATTAGAACACATGTATGGCTTTGTCTGATAAATTCTGTGTGTAATATATCTAATGAATTTAAATATTAATGTCCACTGAAAATGACAACCAAAGTTTCAATGAGTTTTTCATAACTCATTGACCCAAACATGAAGTGATATATATCTTTTTGTAGTTGGTGTATTATATTGCAAGATATAGTAAATACCTTGTAATTTGTATTGATAAAATTAATATTGTGTTTTACAAAAATTGAAAAGAACATTCAGTCTATGAGAACAAGTTTCACTAGTACCTGACAAGTAAGATTTGAAAATAGGGTTAATAAAAATACTTGGAGTAAAAAATACGTGAACATGTAGCTGGAATAAAACATTAGCTAACTGCTACGTATACTTACCAGTAACATTTTATCATAGCCGTATCGGCAGACCAAAGATAAGTTACATGTCGTTCACACACACACACACACACACACATATCACGTCTTTGCATTCTACTGTTCTCTCTTTATTGTCTTTAACATAAAAAATTGTACTATAATTAACAATTTTTTATTTTGCTGAGAAGCAAAAGGTATATTTTGATAGCTTTTGAAAACATCTAATTGTAAATGTCAGCAAAGTTCATGAGGGACTTTATAAAAAGGCTACGAACAGATGTGTTTTGATATCAATAGAATTAATTTTATGCAAATCTAGTTGCATGTTGCCCATATTAGGTGTCAACACTGACAATGATGGAATTCTAGTTTTGGGAGCTACCAATATACCGTGGGTCCTAGATGCTGCCATCCGAAGAAGGTAAGTTACTGTAAGAAACAGGCTTTAACCCTGCAAATTTTACTGTGGTAGTTAGGATACCCTGTACTTATCTCTTTGTTTCCTAAAGTATGAGGGTGTCCCCCTAAAGGTAGAAGGAACATAATAGTCCTGTCTCCACTTCTGAACAAATGAAATAATTCATTTAATAAATATAATCCAGTTAATCTCAGTTGGTTGGTTATTACTCTATCCTCTGGTTTCAACCTTCTCTTATAAAGAATTCCTTTAATATAAGTTAGATTATTTGTTTACTTTTAGTTACAGTTTTACCATAATGCTAGTGGTATATTTGTTTTTCATTGTAGTATTTCTGTTGTATGATCAGTACTAAAGTGTTCATAGGACAACTTCTGTACTTTAAATATTTTTTAAAGCTAGTATTGAGTCTTAAACATGTTAATGTTTACTGATGAACTAACTGCTAGCTCAGACTTATTTTTTATTCCTACAAGCTACAGTTTCTTTATCATGTCATATATATCACTTCAGAAACGTGGTATAATTTCCACTGCATATAGCCAGTCCACTTTGGATACAGTGCTATCATCATAATAACAGCCCACAATAAAGTCATAATGTGTGAAAGGAAAGGGCCCGGCATGGCCAGGTGGGTTAAGGCGATCGACTTGTAATCTGAGGGCTATGGGTTCAAATCCCCATCACACCAAATATGCTCGCCCTTTCACTCATGGGGGCATAATAATATGATGGTTAATCCCACTATTCATTGGTAAAAAAGTAGCCCAAGAACTCTTGGGCAGTGGGTGGTGATGACTAGCTGCCTTCTCTCTAGTCTCACACTGCTAAATTAGAGATGGCTAGTACAGGTAGACTTCATGTAGCTTTGCACGAAATTCTAAACAAACAAACTCTTCAAACAAAACAAACAGAAAGGTAAAAACTGTATGTTTCAATAAATTTTAACTCTTTGAGGTTAAATGTAATTTTCCAGATTTCATGTAAATTTTAACTTTCTCAAATCAAAAATGTACAAGACAAGTGTAGATGGAATTTCTTTTGTGCAAGACAAGTGTAGATGGAATTTCTTTTGTGCAAGACAAGTGTAGATGGAATCTGTTTTGTACAAGACAAGTGTAGGTGGAATTTCTTTTGTGCAAGACAAGTGTAGATGGAATCTGTTTTGTACAAGACAAGTATAGATGGAATGTGTTTGATACAAGACAAGTGTAGGTGGAACGTGTTTGATGCAAGACAAGTGTAGATGGAACGTGTTTGATGCAAGACAAGTGTAGATGGAACGTGTTTGATGCAAGACAAGTGTAGATGGAACGTGTTTGATGCAAGACAAGTGTAGATGGAACGTGTTTGATGCAAGACAAGTGTAGATGGAACGTGTTTGATGCAAGACAAGTGTAGATGGAACGTGTTTGATGCAAGACAAGTGTAGGTAGAACGTGTTTGATGCAAGACAAGTGTAGGTAGAACATATTTGATACAAGACAAGTGTAGGTGGAACGTGTTTGATACAAGACAAGTGTAGGTGGAACGGGTTTGATGCAAGACAAGTGTAGGTGGAACGGGTTTGATGCAAGACAAGTGTAGGTGGAACGGGTTTGATGCAAGACAAGTGTAGGTGGAACGGGTTTGATGCAAGACGAGTGTAGGTGGAACGGGTTTGATGCAAGACAAGTGTAGGTGGAACGGGTTTGATGCAAGACCAGTGTAGGTGGAACGGTTTGATGCAAGACCAGTGTAGGTGGAACGTGTTTGATGCAAGACAAGTGTAGGTGGAACGTGTTTGATGCAAGACAAGTGTAGATGGAACGTGTTTGATGCAAGACAAGTGTAGATGGAACGTGTTTGATGCAAGACAAGTGTAGATGGAACGTGTTTGATGCAAGACAAGTGTAGATGGAACGTGTTTGATGCAAGACAAGTGTAGGTAGAACGTGTTTGATGCAAGACAAGTGTAGGTAGAACATATTTGATACAAGACAAGTGTAGGTGGAACGTGTTTGATACAAGACAAGTGTAGGTGGAACGGGTTTGATGCAAGACAAGTGTAGGTGGAACGGGTTTGATGCAAGACAAGTGTAGGTGGAACGGGTTTGATGCAAGACAAGTGTAGGTGGAACGGGTTTGATGCAAGACGAGTGTAGGTGGAACGGGTTTGATGCAAGACCAGTGTAGGTGGAACAGGTTTGATGCAAGACCAGTGTAGGTGGAACGTGTTTGATGCAAGACAAGTGTAGGTGGAACGTGTTTGATGCAAGACAAGTGTAGGTGGAACGTGTTTGATACAAAACAAGTGTAGGTGGAACGTGTTTGATACAAGACAAGTGTAGGTGGAATCTGTTTTGTACAAGACAAATATAGATGGAGAGTGTTTTATACAACACATGTTTTATACAGGACCAATGTAGATGTTTTATACAAGACAACATAAGTATCACAGCAACTGATTATTTAAAAGTTGGGTTAAGTGTACAGAAACTTAATATTATATTGTTTAGATTAGAGAATCAAATTGCATCTTACTGTCAGAATAACTGGCTGAGTTCATCCCTCCATCTTCACGTGGAGTTAAGTTTACTTCAGGCATAAGAATAGAACGTACATCATTTTCAAGGGTTGAAATATTTCTGTATTCATGAGGAATTTCATTGTTTTGTTGGCTTTTTCAAATGGGAATGTGTGGCCCATCCATATTTCTTTAGTTATGACTAATGAAAAGGAACATATTGCATGGACTAAATCAAAAACAAGTCATGAGGAAATCCAGTTTTACATGAGATAATTTAATCTTCCTGATAGATTTCCCTTAAGTGAATGTACTTTTATTTCACTATTTCTGTCCCTGCTTTTACCAGAAGAGTTGACTGACTGTATGTGTTCCAAGTTCACCTAGGGTTGTAGTAACAGTTGAATTTTGTTTAGGTTTGAGAAGAGAATTTATATCCCCTTACCAGAAGAAATGGCACGTCTTCACATCTTCAAGCTGCACATAGGAAATACTCCCAATTCACTAAGTGAAGATGATTTCCGTATCCTTGCCAAGAAAACAGATGGGTAAGGTTTTGACAGAATAATTGAAACTTAAGAGATTAACAGTTCAGCTTGGTAAATACAAATACAATTAACAGCTGTTGATAACTGATTGTGATATTTCACTTTCAAGATCTGTTATCCAAAATTTTATCCTTTGGTAAGGCATAGGATTGGTGTTTATTGTTATGGCATGAACATCATTCATAAGTTGGTGAAACATGATTAAACTTACTTCTACTTGTCGTAATAATATATTACGAGACCCAGTTTATCTTGTAAAGCATTTTTTTATTCAGTCGATCAGTGTTTACAAGAATAAAAATGTATAATTGCATTTCTGTAACATGTTCTGGACAACAGTTAAATACAGGAGTACTAGTTAAGATATCCATTAAATAATAATGATGTATGGAAGAGTTAAACCTTTAATAGTAATTATCAGTTCATATTGGGGGGGGAAAATGTAGCCTATTGAAATTCATGGAGAACTAGCCCTCGATCTTCCCCCATGTCCTGATACCTTTCCAAATTTCAAAGACACTTTACATTCAACTTGGCAAGATGTACTCAGCTGAGCTTAATAGTTGTGTTTGAAAGCAGCTGTAGAGAAAGACATTGTAGAATATCTAACATTAAGATATAGGTGAAAATGTGTAACCCTTCTCACAACACTTCTTCCCTACAGCTATTCTGGAGCTGACATTTCAGTCCTTGTGAGAGATGCTCTGATGCAGCCTGTCAGGAAAGTCCAAACAGCCACCCACTTTCGCAGGGTAATCTTTTAATAGTATCTTTGGAACTCCAATAATAATACAGTTGCAAGGCATTTAAAATGTGTATTTTGTATGGATGTGGCACATCTCTCTTTCTGGTGTGTATTGAAGACTGTCAACAGTGTTTATCTCCCAACTGGTTAAACTGTAAATATTCTTCTAACTACTTTTAACTTGTTAGACACTTTTGTTCATGTCTGGATATGATGCTATATATCATACTGAATCTTGGGGCCATAAAACATAAATAATGGATGAACTTTTTTGTGTACTCAGGTAAGGGGACCATCTAGAAGTGATCCCAACCAGATTATTGATGATTTGTTGACCCCTTGTTCACCTGGCTCTCCTGGGGCCATTGAGATGTCTTGGATGAATGTACCTGGAGAGAAACTGTTGGAGCCAGTGGTTACCATGGTAATGTGGATGATAAAATTCAGTATCAATAAAACTTTACAATTACATGTTAAATTAACTTCATCTGGAGCGTTTTGAATGATAAGATTGAACAGGGAGATATGCATCTAGTTAAGACTAATGCACTACAATGTCCTTTTCTTAATTTATGCATCTGTTGAGACTGCATTACTAGAAATGTAGATAGAAACAGCAAGTTTGTATAAAATATGATACAGGTGTTCCATGTTTTTTTCCATTCTGTATTGGAACCAGCTGCTGAGACGAAGATGCTGTGACCGTGGTCGTCAGTGTCATCCAAAGGACACAGTTGTTTTCAAACTAATTTGTGTTTGTATTTTAAAAGAAAGCACAGTTATTTGACATGTTTAAATTACTTAACAAGGTTTAGTATTGATTCTTTGAGGAATTAGTTTTATTTTAGTGCTACTTTAAAGTGTAGAGAAAGATACAAACTTTACTATTATTTTATGTGACACAATTCATTACCCTTTCTGCATTTCAGAACTTTAAAATTTAAATACATAATCAGTGATATCATGGATAAAACACTTTGAGGTACGTCTTAAGTTTAAATCTAGTTGTGCTAGAAACTCCAGGGTGTTCCAAGGAGCGTACTAAGAAGTGTGGCCTAGGTAGGTGGCTTTACAGCTACCACATGTATATTTATATGTGACCTTTGAATGTAAGGACAAAGATAAAATGGGTTCTCTTCTCAAGAAGTTACTGATGTGAAGTGACGACCTGAAGACAATACCAAGGTGAGGAAGAACAAGTGTCTGAGGAAGCTTGGAATCTGATTAAATATTAGTACCATTACTAGCTGACATCTTTATCACCATGAGCACGCATGACTGAACAAGTCCTTCTGATGTTGAGCCTGATCTCAACAGAAGTTGTGTAAATGATACATTTTTAGTACAAACATACAATAATGTGAAAAAGTTAGGACACCCTATGAAGGCCTGTGTATTTTTGTAACATTTTTGGATATATAGATATTTGATCTCAATTTTAACAATACTGAGAGATTATAGGAATATAACTAAACAATTAAAACTGAAGAAAATACTTTTCATGATCTTCTGTAAATGTAATTTTACAAAAATGCATATTCTAACTAAGGAAAAAGTTAGGACACACTATCCCCTAATAGCTAATGTTACCCCTTTGACTGAAATAACTGCAGTGAGACGCTTCTTGTAGCCATCTACCAGTCTCTGACATTGGTCTGAAGAAAGTTTGCTCCACTCCTCAATGCAGAATTCTTTCAGCTGTGAGATGTTTGAGGGGTTTCTTGCATGTACAGCCCGTTTCAAGTCACCCCACAGCATCTCAAGGGAATTAAGATCTGGGCTCTGACTCGGCCATTCCAGGATTCTTCATTTCTTAGTTTTCAGCCAGTCCTTGGTGGATATACTGGTATGTTTTCGGTCATTGTCATGTTGCAGGGTCCAGTTCTGCTTCAGCTTTAATTTTCTTACAGATGGACTCACATGTTCCTCAAGCACCCTCTGATACACAGTAGAATGCATGGTGGATTCTATGATTGTGAGCTGTCCAGGTCCTGCTGCAGCAAAGCAATCCCAAACCATGACACCTCCACCTCCATGCTTCACAGTTGGTATGAGGTTCATTTCCTGGAATGCTGTATTTGGTTTATGCCAAACATGGCCTCTGTTATGGTGTCCAAATAATTCAATTTTGGACTCATCTGTCCAAAGAACATTATTCCAGAAGTCCTGGTCTTTGTCTACATTCATTCTGGCAAACTTCAGTGTGGCCTTGATGTTTCTCTTAGAGAGCAAAGGTTTTCTCCTTGCACACCTCCCATGCAAGTTAAACTTGTGCAGTCTCTTTCTGATTGTAGAGACATGCACTTTCATATTAACAGTAGCCAGAGCCTGCTGTAGGTCCTGTGATGACATGTTACGGTGTTTGGAGACCTCTTTTAGCATCTTGCAATCTGCTCTCGGGGTGAACTTGCTTGGACGACCAGACCTGGGCATTTTGGCAGTTGTTTTGAAAGACCTCCACGTGCTGACTGTTTTCCGGACAGTGGAATGGCTGATTTCAAAATCTTTTGGGATCTTTTTAAATCTCTTACCAGACTCATCAGCTGCTACAATTTTCTTTTTGAAGGCCTCAGACAGCTCTTTTGCTCTCACCATGTTGCTCACTCTCACTTCAACAGTCAGGAGCACACCAAACTGAATGTCTGAGGTTTAAATAGGGCAAGCCTCATTCAAAATGCTAAGTAACGATCTTCTAATCATGTGCACCTGGTGTGATACACCTGTGTGTGAGTTAAGCCATTTTAAGTGGGAATAAATGTGGGGGTGTCCTAACTTTTTCCTCAGGTAGAATATGCATTTTTGTAGAATTACATTTACAGAAAATCTTGAAAAGTCTTTTCTTCAGTTTTAATTGTTTAGTTATATTCCTATAATCTCTCAGTATTGTTGAAATTGAGATTAAATATCTATATATCAAAAATGTTACAAAACTACACAGGCTTTCATAGGGTGTCCTAACTTTTTAACACCATAATATAAAATTCACTTCCTTTTCTTGACATTCAGGTTCAAAAACAAAACAACAGATTTGGTGCTTTCTCTTACAGCAAGAAAACTTGTTAATTTGAAATTCTTCTGCCAAAACCATTCAAACTAAACTTAGCCTAAAAATATCTTCTATTTAACATGGTAAGGGTTCATCCTTACTTGGAAGCCTAACATGTAACTTTCTTTCTAAGCTTTGTCCTTTCATCTCTGAGGGTGTTACATTATCAAACCCACCCACTGCCTTCCCTCTAGTCTATCACTGCTAAATTAGGGACAGCTAGAGCAGTTATTTCTAATGTAGCTCTGCATTAAATTCAAAACAAATCAAATCTTACTAAGAAAACAGTCCAAATAATATATCCAATCATGTTACAAATTCCTTCTAAAAGCCCCCCCCCCCAACAGTACAGCTGTAAGTCTCAGGGTTTACAACGCTAAAATCAGGGGTTCGATTCCCCTGGGTGGGATCAGCAGATAGCCTGATGTGGCTTTGCTATAAGAAAACACACACATTTGAGGCCCAGCATGGCCAAGCGTGTTAAGGCGTGCGACTCGTAATCTGAGAATTGCAGGTTTGCATCCACGTTGCGCCAATCATGCTCGCCCTTTCAACCGTGGGGGCATTATAATGTGATGGTCATTCCCACAATTCGTTGGTAAAAGAGTAGCCCAAGAGTTAGGGGTGGGTGGTGATGACTAGCTGCCTTCCTTCTAGTCTTACACTGCTAAATTAGGGACGGCTAGTGCAGATAGCCCTCAAGTAGTTTTTTGCGAAATTCAAAAATCAAACATCCTTACTGTGAAAACAGTCTTACGGTTAAAATCCAATTCAATAAGCTACTTCCCAGTCTTTCTTCCCAACATTAAACTCCATATTGTCTTCAAATTATGAATTTGTATCAGTAATTCTTTTAAAACTTAACATATTTTACCTCCACCCTTACATTCGTTGGTTTTCTACAACATACTTGTGCTAACTGTAAAGCCACCTATTTACAAATACATGGCTGTGAACACATGAGAGTCGCCATCAGAAGTGGATTTAAACTTTGGATTTCACCCAACTCTTCTGTATATTTTCACAATGATATATCATTGCACCCTGATTTAGGTTTAGACTGATTTCTTTTATATTTTTTTATAATTTCCAGAGTGATGTTTTATTATCTTTGGCTAATTCAAAACCCACGGTTAATGATGGAGACTTGATAAAACTTAAATCTTTTATGGAAGATTTTGGACAGGAAGGTTAGCGAAGACATGCATATGAAGTAAGTTTGTCTCTTAGAATTATTTCATGTTTATATTAGTGATGTTGTACAGTTTTATCTGGAACATTTCTGTGAGATATGAGGTATTTTTAATCAATGATGATGAGAAAACCCACTTGTAGAGAAAAATATGTAAAAACGGCTGGTATGAGTTGGGAACATTTCTTTGTGTAGAGGAGTGAATAATGTTTCACCCTTCTTTGGTCGAAAAACCAGGCACAAAACTAAGGTCTGTACTGTGTAAAAAACTACACTGACAAACACCACACCAACATTATTTATAAAATACAATGTGATAACTTCCACGACTTTTATATTGGTGAAAGAAGTAGAAAAATGGAAACCAGATTCAAAGAACATAAAAAGTCAACTTCACACGTTTTCAAACACTGCATATCATATAAACACAACATAACCATAGAAAACACCCAAATACTAAATAAAGAAACAAACATAAACAAATGCAAAATCAAAGAAGCCTCGTACAACAATTCGAGCCCAAAATAAACCAATACAAAGGAGCATCTTTATACCTATATTAATAAATATAATCAAACATCTAAGCATGCCCTCTACATTCCTACTCTCAGTTACACAATCGCCTTCAAACATGTGGTCAGCTATCGGTCAGTTACCTCTTTCTTTCTTTGTAAACCTGACAATGACCGAAAAAGGTCAAAACATTGTTCGCTCCTTTACATAGTGCTTTCTCTAACCATACCAGTCGTTTTTAAGTATATATGAGGTATTTTTGTTAACTCCCAATACTCCATAAAAATTGTACCTCATTCAGTTAATTATTAGTTTTGAAGCAGTAAATTATTATTATATATGTTACTGTTAGTTATTATTAAGTTATAATATTGCTCATCATAATCTCTACTACCTTACCCTCAAACTGAAATTATTTTAAGCAATATTAAGAGTAAATTAATTTGTAAGACCTTGGGTGTGATCTAATACATCAAACAGATGTGTTTAACTTGAGCATAAAACTGTAATTAGATCTTCAATCAGTCAAGAGACGACAGAGTTATGAGCTAAAAGTTTGTACTTTGAGGGAAGGAAGTCAGAGCCATTCTGCGAGATGTTGTGCTACAGCTAATTCAAAACCTAATGTTTTTTGTTTAGCACGTGTGCTATTTTGTTGATATTTGTTAATATAACCTCTGTGTTATTCACAGAATGTGAAAATAACCATCAGTGATTCACAAACAGTGAATAAAAAAGTGTTAAACACACCTTTGGACTCCATTGATAACAGAATTTTAACTTTTTATTGTTCCTGGACAGAAAGTGTTATTTCCCAATTGTTTATGCCTAAAGTAAATGTAAAAGATCTGTTTTTCTCTTCAAACTTTACTTTTGTGACCTGGGGGCGTATAACGAAAACATGGTGGGAGACCATATTTAGGGGCTGATACGTGAAAGTGATTTACATTACAGTCACAAATCTCAAAAAACTACTCACCTCTAAACATTATTGTATAACTTTAGTATAAATACATGTAAATCTTGATTCGTATGTTGTTTTGTTCAGACCTTATGTAAATGAAAATGTGCTAATTTGTCCGTTTTTACATAGAAAATAGGTTAATTTCTAAATTTCATTATCCAGGTCACAAAGTCAAAGTTTGAAGAGAATAATGGTCATTTTCTGTACTTTTACAACATAAGCAATTAAGAAATAACACACACCATCCAGGAACAAAATTTGTGTTACGTAGCATTATTGAAGGGTTAAAAAAAGATTAGAACTACATAGTAATTATTCGGGAGTGGAGGAACCCTTGAAAGAGATCTCCGAGTGGGACAGTGGAGACGTGCAACTCTCAGAATTCCCACGGTAGACGCACAAGATTGTTTGATGTGAAATGAAACTATTGAAAGGCAAACAAATGCTGGAAGACTGTGTCATAAATATTCGAGAGACCCATCTACTAGCCAAGTTGGTAGAACAACATCCAACATAAATCTGCATGGATGTGTTGCCAAAACAAAGTTATTGTAATGAAAATCAAAACGTGTAAGGTGCACGTGCTGGCAGAATGTTAACATACTTTAAGACTAATTTAACCCTTCAACATTAATGTCAACTCACAATCTTAAGTACGTTCTGTAGTTTTATGTAAAATAGATGACAGTGGTACACCTTTGAGGGAATGTCGTAGTAACTTTGTAGCACTTAGAGTATGAACAGTAAGTACAAAAGTAATTCTCAGTTAAATAACTAAGTAGAGGAAACACCTTCAGCTAAAACAGATTAATATGTGGAATATCTTAGCACTCTTATTAGAAGAGAAAACTGAAGCCAAGTTGAATTTGAACCAGCCACAAACCCAGTGAGTCACACACGCTTTTCTTACTACAACTATTTGTTAGTAATAGTGTTTACAAAAGAAATTGTTGAAAATCAAATTAGTAAATCTCGTAGGTACTTGTGATTTAAAATATTCGAGCATTCTCTACTGTAAAAACTGATTTAATAACTAGTGCAGAATTACAGGTAAGATGGCACCAAAGCCATTGTCTTGGAATAATTTAGTATATTCATGATTTTTAATTATTTTTGCATCATATTTTGATCATTTCTCTTTCTTACAGTCCAATTGAAAGTTTGTTTTACATTTTATTGTGGAGAAATTAACATGAAGACAGCAGGAAGACCAGAGAAGAAGAGAATCCTTTTATGAGAAAATGATTTGATCTTCTACTGAATGTTTTATATACTTCCTTTCCAAGTTTGTCAGTTGGATTTTTTCAGGAATAAGAATTTATTGTATTTTAGCTATAACTCTCATTTGCTTGAATAATTAGATTATTCAGTGCAACTCATGAATCAGAAATAAGTTTTTAGTGAGACACGTTCATTTAAATTCTGTTACGAATGACAAGTGTTTTCTCACATTCTGCAATGTATTCCTACTGGTTCGTTTCTTCAGTTCAAAACTGCAGTGCCCATAAAAACTACACAGCCCGTAGCACGGTGTTTTCTCCACGAAATACGGTTATTAGTGTCTTTACCTAACCATAGTCTGTAAGATAACAAAAAACATTGTTAAATGAATTGAAGTAAGTAAAGCACATTGGATGATTCTGCCTGTTTTAAAGAATATGGATTTTTCTGCTTAGTTAAATGTTTGTGTAAGTATAAACAGTTCAAATGAATAATGTATGACAGATAATCAAGTCGAGAGTATATTAAAGTTTTAATATTCAGATGTTGGTAGTTTTAAGATAAAGTGCAAGGAATAACTAGTTGAAAACAAGTAACTTTATTTGATGTAGGTATGTCATGTATTAAAACAGAAACCATTCACTTTCATCAAACATTTAAAAACACATGGTATTAATACTTTATGCGTGTGACTGAAATAAACAACACTTTTCTTTCAACTAGCTGTCTTTTTCGTTGTGGCCTCTTACAAATGTATCCTCCATTGTAAATATTGGTAAGGTGTGCCTATGTATTTTATTGTTAAAATTTGAAATAAAACTTGTGTAGTTGGAGTTTGGATTTCATCTACTATTGTGCCAGAGTAATATTTAGTGTAACGTTAATTCAGGTAACAGTTTGTCTCGGCCAGTGCTTTATCTATCTTACCATACTCAAACTCTACCAACGTGTTTTTGTTTCTCAATGGCAGAAGCTCTAGATGGTACGCTATGCGATTTCAGTATGTAATATTACCTTCTGAGGACAGTGGAATGTGATAAAAGAGCAAACTCATAACGTGTATTATAAACAACAGGTTGGTGTACTAACCAAATGTAAAAGTTGGATAAAGGTTGCTAGAACACAGACATTGTTACATGCATGTTCATACAATGTATGATATATCAGACAGGTGGTAATGCTGTTCATGTTGGGATGATTATTTTAAATATCTCTTCAATAGGTCATCAAAACTTTACAATATTATAAAGTGTTACCTTTTATAACAGTATCTATGTAATGATTGAGTCACAAGTTCTAGGAATGTCTGTAAATATCAAAGTAAAATGTTTGAATTTCTTGGTGTGTTTTTTTTTATTACAACTAAAGAACCAAAACAGTGGTGTCAACCAGTTTAACTGTGATGATACAGTTTCAAACAACGTATCTGGTGTTATAAATATTAATAATTAGTTGTAGTTGAAATTTTAAAAAATGTTATTATGCCTTGAAGTTAGTTTTCTTCCAGAGATACGATATTGCTTTAAACAGGCTTAATAAAAGGGTGAAACGGGCATTATGAGCCAATAATAGATAAACAATATTTATTGGATTTGGATCCTTGTTGCATTTAGGACTTTGTTATGAATGTAACTTTCCTATGCCTACTGAAACAGTATTAGAAAACCTTTTCAAAAGAGCAATTATATGGATGGCATTTGTATCATACTGACTTAATAGAATTAACATATAACAATATATGTATATATATGCACGTGCCACAGTCGAGTTTAATTTATCATATTTGTCTGTTAAAAGTCCTACTGCACTGTGTACCTGTTCTATTACATAGAAATGATACAAATGTCATCCCTACAGTTACATACGTGGTTTTGGAAATATTTGTACTTGTGTATGTATGGTCCTGAGTACAGTAACTGTATTATTTGTATTAATTACAGAGAAGATATAATACATTTCATAATGTTATGTCAGTTAATAATTAATAACTAAAGTAGTTATTACTGTGGGAACTTAACAGTTACCAAGACAACTTAAACATGAAATATAGTGTAAAAGGTAGTAGTTTTTACTTTATGTATTTCTATCTCCAACAAGTAGATAAGTCTTTTGATGTTGTTTAGCACGACCAGTTCATTGAATTAAATAACCTGGATCAACATTTCTGACTGATTTTTTAGTACCTATTTCTTTACTTGCATTAGTAAAGAAAATGGCTTATTTTACAAGTGATGTGACTATATATTTAAAGTTGTAGCCAATAAATGTTTACATATAATGGGTTTTAATAACTTGAGGCCAGTGAATGTGGTATAGCATAAAACGTTGAGTAAACAGTGGGTGAACTGATTTTCATCATACAGTAGCAAGTTTTAATTTTCCAAACCAACACATGCCTCAAGGATACTTTACCTCACAGATAGTCAGTTTTATTAAGTGTACATAATTTAATTTTTTATAACACCTTGTTGTAGAGTGGTTTTTCTTGCAATTTATGCATCACATAAATTTCCAACTTTGATTCTGCCAAACCTGATAAGGTTTTACTAGATTGAGACTTGTAGTGGGAGCTGGGTTGAATTGTTACGTAAGACAATGTAACAAACATGGATAATCTTTTTTTGGGGAGCACAGCAGTGATTTTGTAGGCTTACAACTCTTAAAATCAAAAGTTTGATTGCCCTTGGTTGACACAACAGGGAACCCAATGTGGCTTTGCTAGAAGAAAGCATGTACACAAACTTGGATTAAGCTTTATTATTCACACACCTACATCTTATATGAAGTAGTGGTCCATCTCTTGTATATTAGGAGATAACAATGTTAGAGCAGAACATATCTACAGTAAGAATTTACAAATGCCTCACACTTCATCGTATCAGTAATGTAACTGGATAAGAAACAGTGTTGACTATCCTGGTTACTTGGATCCTGAAATAAAATACTAAATTATAATGAGTGTTTTCACTTTGAAGTTTAAGCTGAAATACTGGATAATAAAGATTAACATAGCTTTGTGAAATAGCATTAATTTTCAATACAGCTATGATGATGTAGCACAGTTGATCATAAAAATATCACCATCTTTATGTGTAAGTATTCTTGAAACTTTGGTGAATAGATAAGTGATTAATAAGTCATTAAATCTCACACTTATTAAACCAGTGTTAAAAGTCGAGTTACTTTTATCTACCAACCAATTTCTAAAAATATTTCTCTGTACTTACAGATAACAGCAGCAAAGTTGTATACACAATCACATCTACTAATTGATTCACTATTGGAACTGTTACAGAGAAGGAAGATTCTTTACACATTAAACTATGAAAACTACTTGTGCAAATCAGTACTAAAGATAACTAGTCTTGTAACATTTGTCAAGAATTTTCAGTATTTCTTTTCTCTTTGTGCAATAATCATAGTTTAAATATTAGAAAGATACCACTGTTAATTGTCCAACCTTATCTTTTCAAGAATCAAAAGTCTCATTTTTAAAATCCACTGATTATTATGAACGTTTTGGGAAGAAAGGGAATAAATTTTATACTGGGTTCAGTCTTTTGTTTCGTTTTAAATACTCCGCTCTTGTAACAGTCATTTCGAGCTTTGTATGGATATATTTACAATAATGTTGGAAAAATAAATAATTCATTACCACCATTCACATGCAACGTTGTAGGAAGTTCTCCTTTCATATATTGAACAAAACAATAGATGTAGTTGTATACTGCCTACGATGTTCTGGTGTTTGAATATTTATAAAGTCCTGTGATAGGGTTAAACTTGAAAAAAAAGATGAAATTCTTACTAAAGGTACACATACATTAAAAGTGACAGTAGAAGGAGGATGGTAAGATAAGCTGTTACAGATTTCTGAGTTATTTAATATTTGTACTATAGTTATTTGGATTAAGTAATAACTATACATAGTAATTTTGTTGAGTGAGATACAAGTTTTAACTCAGAGTTTAGAGGTATAAATGTGACTACTATGTCAAAATAGGCTTAGCAGACGTAGCAGTACTTTAGACTTAGGTATATTTCAACTTACTGGTAAATCCTAAAACAGGATAGAGACATGGTTTTATTAAATAAATACAATCTTAAAAACTGGTGTTTCTCTTGGTGTTTCAAATTAAGCTTATACTGTTATAACCTGTAGACAGGTTGTAAATCAGGCTAAACACATTTTATTATTAACATTACGTACATTGTTAGTTATAATAAATTATTAATTTCTGTTTCAAGGTTACACATAATTCAAGATAAACTTGAGAAACAACAAAGTATATTCATATTTTAAAACCAATTTTTGGAAAAAAGCTTAAACAGTTAACTGAATTTTTACATACAGTTTGAAGAGTACTTAAATATGTGGTGAAACTTTAAACTTATAAAACGAAGATTTTACCTAGTGTATGTTTTTTACTTCAGTGTTGTGTCCACTGGATACTTTTTAAGTCTATGCCTTCTTGGATCATCTCCCACAGTGGACTGTAATCAAACAGAGTGGTATCAGTAGTTAAACAAGTTATTCACAACAGATAAAAAACATAATGGTAAATTATTAAATTGATCTGCTATGAGATTACTACCTATCTATATGACATGGACAAATTACGTAAATATGTTCAGAAACAGATTCAGTCTTTACATTTCAAAGAGTTGGAAAGTGGTATTGCCTAGTACTTCAACCCTCAAGAGACAGAACAAAAAAACAGGTTGAAGAATATGGCACTCTGACAAGAGACAAATCAGAGATGTTAGGTAGCTTAGAAGTTCTTACATCTCTTTTGAGAGAAAGAACATATTGATAATAATGTATGGTCTTTTAGAAATAAAACTAGATGTTTATCTGACAGAATTCAAAACACATGTACGAAAATAATAAAAGTTTAACATGCACTGCAATTTGAAATTCTTTATAAACATTTATTTTTGGAATGATTTTAACACAAGTCTTCAGGAGTTTACCTCATTTCTCGGAGCCTTTTAACATGTTGAATACATTTCTCAGCTGTGTAATCCACCTCTTCTTCAGTTGTATATCTTCCAAAGCCAAATCTAGCAGACAAATTAAAATGATTATAGTAAAGGTGTAAAAAATAATAGGAGTTTTAGAAGCAGTGGCAAAGAGTAATCCCATATTCTGAAATTGGTTTTGTCTGTAATGAAACAATAGTAGTGTATATTATCAGGGATGAACTTGGATTTTCCCAGGTGTATTCAAATCTGAGATGAGCCTACTTGTATAATTTTTTTCAGTTTTTGAATAATTTTTCTTATGAATGTGACAATTATTTCATAAACAACCTAAGTTTTTTGTTTATCATTAAAAGATGTGACATGTATTAAAATACAATAGTGTTCAAGGATGGTTCTGGATATCGTTCATCATTTTAGAACTTTTGCAGATGTACATAACCAGTATTTTAAACAATGCACCATCAGCCTGTGCCTTATGTTTACCAGTAAACTTCCTTTTAATGTTTTAACACAAGACAAACTTTTCACATTAGTATTTGTTATCACTGTTAACTGTCCATTAATTATTCTACAGATGTAATTTATTCCTTTTTTAGCTAACCTTTATGAGTTTTACAACATTAAAATACAGGGTTTCAGTTTTCTGTGGTCAACAGAGTACAAAACGTTCCTCTGTGTAGCTTTCCCTCACAAGACTGAACAAATTAATATCTTTACATACATTGAATATTTTATTTGTGAGTAACAGAAACATCACCTGATGGATGAATGTGCCAGATCTTCATCTGCTCCTATAGCTCTCAAAACATAAGACGGCTCCAGAGAAGCTGACGTGCAAGCACTATGATAAGAAAAGACCCTTCTAGAAATACAAAACTAGTTTATAAGACATGATTTCAACACTTACTTTATCAAGTAAATAAAACCTCTTGTGCCTTTTCACAATAATACACCAGTGAGTCTGTATGAACTTGGGAGGCTTCAATACCAGGCAAATTTAGAGCATTTACACAGGGATCTATTATTTTACGACAGTCACATGCCAAATGTAAACTTCAAAAAAATAAACATAACCAATTAACATTAGAAAATGAACTGTTTTTGCAAAATTCATGCCTGTAAGGTCACTAAATAATAAAAAAAAATTTAACATTTCTTACTACATCTGCTTCTCAAAAATAAATTAAATTATTTCAAGGTTGTCTTATTTTCAATTAGAGATGAACACAGGTAGACCAATGGTTAGCTTAACACATTGTGGATTTGCAGGTCCATCAAGTGTATTTTTTTTACCCCAAGGGGAAGATTATTTGTGGATAATGAAATTATCTAAAAATAACCTTTGGTATATCTGTCAAAAGTTACAAACAACTAGCATAGATAGCCCTTAAACAGCTTTGCATGAACATACAGCACAATTTTCTCAAAAGGTGAGGCATGCCACTAAGAGCACAAATCTCTTGGGAAATACAGTGCAAGCAGTTAAAGTCGATAGAGCAATAACACAATATTAAGGATATTTTTACTAATGAAAATAATGAGTAATTACAACAAAATATTCATTAATTAAAGGAAGTGGCAGTCAACAAATGTTTGAGAAATGCCGACACAGAACAAACAAATTATACACAACTACTTACCTTCCTGAAGATAGTGCAACATCTTTCAATGCCATAAGCAGACTCTCTCCTTCAACATACGCAAAAGACAGATTCACACAACCTACATTTAAACAAGAATACAATACTTCATGGAATATCACAATTTATCCAGAAATTAATAAAATTATATATACATTTCTTCTTCTTCAATACAGTCATACAAAACTGGGTGACACAACAAAGAGTAGCTTGTTTGGTATTTTAAATACAAAGCAAAAGAAGATACTTGCACCAAATAACTGGCTACACTTTTTTAAACAAGTTCAATACAAAATAGTTGGAAGATAAAAGATGTACAAGATAAGAAACAGAAAGGTATTTAAGAGAATGTTATAATATCAAGCAGAACTAAAAAAAGACCCATGGTCTTTGAAAAACGTCTAACTGGACAGTGTCACTGTTAACAATGACATTGTGAAATGTCAAAGGGACACAACATTTATAAAGATGTTTAAAATGTCATGAGAATGAAAGATCTGATCTTACAGTCCCTGTATAACCTACTCTATTGCATATATAAAGAAATGGTACAGCAACAACAATTGCCACTGAAAACTGTCCTACAGGAAAAGCAATTTTTTAAAAATAAAAAAGGAAAAAATTATAATCCAGTCTAAAATGCAAGTATTACTTCATTTACCAGGTTTTAGTTTAGATTCAGTACGTAATACAAAGATCCCTACACGAAAAACTATTTCAATCAAGACCGAGACAGTTGGCACAAGACCCATTATGACGAGAAAACTCACTTCTTGAGAAAATTATATATATTAAAACGACTGGTATGAGTAGAGAAAGCACTATGTAGAGGAGCAAACAACGTTTCGACCTTCTTTGGTCATCATCAGGTTCACAAAGAAAGAAAGGGTTGCTGACCACATGTTTTAAGGGGGTTGTGTAATTTAGTGTAGAAATGTAGAGAGTGTGCTCAGATGTTGGATATATTTATCAATATAGGTATAAAGGTGTTCCTTTGTATTGGTTCACTTTGGACTTGAGTTGTTGTACAAGTAACTCTTCTTTAATTTTGCATTTGTTTATGTTTGTTTCTTTATTTAGTATTTGGGTGTTTTCTATGGTTATGTTGTGTTTGTTTGACTTGCAGTGTTCGAAAACGTGTGAAGGTGACGTTTTATGTTCTTTAAATCTGGTTTCCATTTTTCTACTTGTTTCTCCAATATAGAAGTCGTGGCAGTTATCACATTGTATTTTATAAACAATGTTGGTGTGGTGTTTGTCAGTGTAGTTTTTACATAGTATAGACCTCAGTTTTGTGCCTGGTTTTTGAATAAATTTGGAATTAACTGGAATGTCATATCTTGTAACCAGTTTTTGCCAAATGGTGGTTACTTTTCTGCTGATGTCAGGAATATATGCTATGTAGCAATATGTGGTTTCCTGATTTTTTAAATCGTGGGGTATATTTACTTTTGTTATAAAGCTATGCTCACCAGATAAAATTAACGACAAATTAGACAAAATAAAACAATACTTCATCAACATCAATAAGTTTCCTCCACAAACTGTAGAAAACATTATACGCACACACCTAGACAGAAAGCAAAATCAACCAACAAAAGTAAATATACCCCACAATTTAAAAAATCATGTAACCATATACTACTGCATACCATATATTCCTGACATGAGCAGAAAAATAACCAACATTTGGCAAAAACTAGTAACAAAATATGATAAATATGACCCAAAATAAACCAATACAAAGGAACACCTTTACACTTATATTAATAAATAAATCCAACATCTAAGCATGCCCTCGACATTCCTACACTCAATTACACAACCCCCTTCAAACATGTGGTCAGCTATCGATCAGTTACCTCTTTCTTTCTTTGTGAACCTGACTAATACCAAAGAAGGTCGAAACGTTGTTTGCTCCTCTATTAGTGCTTTCTCTATCCATACCAGTCGTTTTTACATGTATAGTTGACACATGCTACGTTAACCAATGAATCGGTGTTGGTTTATACACACTGTTTAATCAGGTAACATACCTGGATAACTGTGTTCAGGATCTCCATTTCTCACGACATCAGGCAGTTCGGCCATTATTTTATCAGTAAGCCTCTTTGAAATGTGTTCAAGTCGTGCATGATCATACTGATTAGGAAAAGACAGTAACATCAGTGTTTGCTTAAATGCAGTTAAAACTGTATCAAATGGCAACTAAAGAATAAAAATTCTATCTAAGACTTACACTCATTTCCTGCTGAGCTACATGACAAGCAGCACCTAGTCCAACTACCAAGGGAGTTGGTACTGTTCCACTACGCATTCCTCGTTCCTGCCCGCCACCACTCTGTAGCGGTTCAACACGAACACGAGGTCTACGACGAATGTAAAGTGCTCCAACACCTGTAAACGGAACCTGTTGTTACTCAGTTGTTTTTATTTTTCAGCTTTTTAAATTATAGGTGTCACTTCTTACTCCTTTTACAAAACAAAACAATGAGATTTTATGACTTTTAACATCTAATACTTTTTACCAATACTCCCTCAGTTACCATATCATTATCAACATTTTGATCACACCTTAATGTATGAAACAAAGGAATTGTAACAGTGGAAAAATTACCTTTTGGTCCATATATCTTATGTCCACTGATTGACATTAAATCAATGTTCATTTCATTGACGTCAAGAGGAATCTTGCCAACTGCCTGAGCCGCATCGGTATGGAAGAATACTTTCTTTGATCGGCAAACTCTTCCTGTTGTTTGACAAAAGTACTTGAATCACTAAAACAGTAAATATTCAGTAATAACATGAGATATATTTGGTCTTTTTAAAATATACGCATCAATTGTGGCTTGTGCATGCTTAAGTGTGCTTGCAATAAATTATGATTGGATGGTATGTAAAAAAAAACTGTTTATAACAGGCAATGGCCTCATGAGTTTCAATAATTGTACTCCTTCCATACCAACCTTAAATAATTTAGGGTTTTTAAAGTTGCTTCTGGTAACTGAACTACGCAACTCAGGTAAATTTGAAAACCACTTTGCAGATTACATAATTAAACAACTACTGGATAAAACAGAAGTTTTTTTATGTACCAGTATGGCAGTAAATCAAGTTGGAAGGAAATAATGAAAAAATTATTATTTCAGAATAAAGCATACAAGACACTTTAAAATGAAATGAAAATATATTTTTCTTCATACCACATCAAGTATTAAATGAACAGCAGAGCATACGTTTTCAAGTACAGTGGAACCCCTCTAAAGCAGCCACCTTCGTGACTGAGACAAACTGACCTGATTAGAGGGGTTCTCCTGTACATAATTAGGGATTATGTAAACAAAAGTAAGGGACTGTGATTGAATGACCTCTTTCAAGGGGTGACCAAATCTGAGGTTTTGAACTTACCTATTTCAGAAATTGGCTGCTTTATTCCTATTTCGTTATTAACTGTCATAAGTGAAACCAAAACTGTATCTGGTCTTATGGCAGCTTCTAAATCCTGTAAGTTAAGCAAAAACATTTCAATTGGCAATGAAAAAAAACACTTCTCACACTCGTAGAAACAAAGAATTCTTTTACAAATTTATAGTACGAATAAGAAAATGAACATACATCTTCGAATAAGAAAATGAATAAATGCTGTTACAAAACTGCACAATGACTTTTCGAACATCCTGCACTTTTCGTTACTCGTGTCAGTATTATCAGCAAGAACTTCAAACAAGGATACTTTTAAAATAAAAAACAATTGTTTGAATTTTGTTTTTTTTATATAAAACTACAAAGATTACATAATTTATCTTAAGTCCTACTTGTATTTGTAGATCTCTTATATATGTAAACTTTGCAAAAAATGTCACACAGAATTCATTAACCAGGTCCAGCATGGTTAGGTGTGTTAAGGCATTTGACTTGTAATCTGAAGGTCGCAGGGTCGAATCCCTGTTGCACCAAACATGTTTGCCCTTTCAGCTGTGGAGGCATTATAATATGACAGTCAATTCCACTATTTGTTGGTAAAAGAGTAGCCCAAGAGTTGGCAGTGGGTGGTGATGACTAGTTGCATTACCTCTAGTCTTACACTGCTAAATTAGGGACGGCTAGTGCAGATAGCCCTCGTGTAGCTTTACGGGAAATTCAAACAAAACAAATTCATTAACCAAAGAATTAATGATGGAATTCATGCCTCCCCATCAGCTGTTTACCACACTGACTGCTGATTCACTGTATAAAACATAGTCTGCTTTTGGCAGTTTAACACAAGGGTGATGTACATAAAAATTCCAAGGTTTTCTGGAGCAGTCACAGCCAAAGAGTTAAACACTACTTGTGGAAGGTCCATGATTTTATATTTTTTAAAGTTTCTAATAACATATAGAACTGCATATAAAAATATGCAAAGACAAATATCATCAACATTCCAGCTTATACCCCACTATTTGCTACTGCGGCCACATATATATTTTACACAGAAGTAATTTCACTCAACAGAGTGTTGAAACACGTCAAAAGATAAAGATCACTCAAATTTATACAATGTGTGGACTCCAGTGGTATTCATTTCTAAGGTTATATGTCACAGTACTAAAAACCACAAATTTACCTCTAGGTCAATAAGGCCCGATTCCTGGACAGACAAATATGTAATATCAAATCCTTCATTTTCTAGGGCTCTGCATGAATCCAAAACACACTTATGTTCCTACATAGAAGCAGAAATCCAAGTATGAATGTTTGTGTTACATAAAGATTACTCAAATAAGATGCTACGTAACATAAGACCATTTAAAAAGTTGCTGTTACTACTTACATATATGTGATGTAACATTTTTACTCACATGTATAAAAATTATACTACACTAAGGATCTAAAATATTATTGAAATAATTTATTTGTTGAAAACTGTTAGCAGAAAAGATAATTACTCTTAAAAATTAATAACATTAAAATATTCATTTCTAAATAAACAATATTGTGTTAAGCATGTCTGTTTAATAATTTAAGTAGAATTAATATCTGAATGTCTGTTATAAAGGAAAGAATATATTTTTTCCATCTATATACAAACACAAGATCTTATTAAAGCCTAAGATATCAGTGTGAGTATGTGTGTGTTATTCTAAGAGCAAAGCCACATCAGGTTATCTGCTGTGTTTACTGAGGGAAATCAAACCCCTGATTTTAGTGTTTTAAATCTGAAAATTTACCATTGTCCAGGTATCACTATGGTATTGAAACAGGTTTTTAGACAGTTTTATTAACAAGTAACTAAATATTTTTTAAATTCTTATTTGTATATATGTATTAAAAATAGTTTACGCACTACCAATGGTATAGTTATGAAAATGGTCACTTCAGAATAGATGTCTAATAATTCGTGATGACAAAAAACCCATTTAAAGTAAAAATGTATCTCGGGACGACTGGTATGGATATTAATACTTTTAATAATAAAGCAGAGAACAATGTTTTGACCCTCTTAGGTCATCTTCAGGTCACCTAAGAAGGTCAAAACGTTGTTCTCTTCTTTATTAGTAAGTATCAATACCCATACCAGCCGTCCTGAGATATAGATATCTAATAAATTCACAAACAAAAACATAATCCAGTTTTTTTGTATTTGTCACAAGATCTTGCTGTAACACACTTCAACATTTTTCAACATGAAGGTTGAACTGTTCTGATGTTAACTAACTGACTTATCAATCTATAGATAACTTAGAGCATAATACATAGTCTCAATGCATTTTACAAAACTGTACTGACCAAAATGTTATGTTTTTAAAATGCATCAAAAAGAGAAATACGTGCAAAGGATAGAAATGCATGGTCCAGATGTATTTATTGGAATGGGTAACTACAAAAACATAAAATAAAATAAAACTTACATTTGTTACTTTGTATGCTATTTACAAAGTTGGGTGAATCTGATATAACACTTATCAGAACAGCATTTCTTTTGTCTTTAAACCTGGAAAAATGTTTGAGTTTTCTTGTTGGGGGAAGGGGCATCTTTCACTAAAGCAAGAGCTTATTAAAAATTCATTGTGGAAAATTTTTCATTCATGAAAAATGTGTCCCATGGATAACAAGGTATGTCTAAATCTCCAGCAGTTTTGTTTTATTTCCTAAATAATATTATTTACTTCAAACATTTTATTGTAACAAGCATTGAATAATCAATATTGCTTTTTGAACCAGTATTTCAAGATAATTAATAGATACATTAAAAGGTTTCCATTTACCGAGTTCACTTTCTACAATAGCAATTATAATACAAGTAGGTGTAATTGACAAAATGTACCTGAATTCACACAAAATCACACCTTCTCTTAAGAAAGTGGTTTAAAAGTACCGCATGTTAACCGAGCATGTTTGGGACCTGTCAGTGCAACTGATCCTGTAAAGAGAGGTAATGTTTACTATCATTCAATGTGGCTAGCTTTTAGTCTACTGTACAAGTTTGTTGTACAAAGAGAAATCGGCTGTGTTACTAAACTTTTGTGTAAACGATGTCAAAGTCAATCTGTCTCAGAGTTCAAGGTGAGGTTTGGGTAAAAAATCTCTGTCTGTTGTACAGTGTGTAAATTGCATGTACATAATCTCTACTGTCTCTTAAAAGCATGTTTAGAGATTTTCCATGTTCCTATATATATATTGGCATTATCTCAACTCTAACACAAACTGTTGTTGTGAAGCAACAACACAAAATGTTGTGAACTCTTGACACCATGAATGATACCATATGAAATGGTACTCTGTACAATGTGAGGACATGTAAATATTAACTCCACCCCATACATATGGGATTAATAGAATCATAGTAACAGAACTCTTACTGTCTGTGTTGTGATTATATGTCTCTTCTTTTCTCTGTAGAATCGTGCAACTCCCTTTACAGCGATGTTATTAGATTCTGTAGCACCACTTGTGAAAACAATTTCCTTTGGGTCAGCACCAATAATGTTTGCTACTTGCTGGAAAATGGACGATATTTATGTTAAATAAATCATGAACTTTCTCTCCTATAAAATGTGAAATTGAGATGTTGTACTCTTAGTGTCTAACATATCTGCCAAATGGACATAAAAATCCTTAAAAAATCTAAGCCCCCAAAATCAAAATAATGTTATTACTATATTATTAATCTAGTTCCTTAATGAATTGTATACAACAATTTCTGGATTTCATTAAAATAAGTTAGTACATTATATGTTCAATTAGATATTTTAAAAGCAACACTATAACTTCTACTTATTCGTTGGTAGACTTACGTTCAGATTCACACTACGAAGAACTCACCTTCCTTGCAGTTTCCGTGGCTGCTTCACTTTCCCAACCATAGGAGTGGGTCCGAGAATGTGGGTTACCATAAAAAGAAATCAAATATGGCATCATAGCATCCAAGACTCTTGGATCCTAAATAAACCAGAAGAACTCTATTACACCATAAGGCAAATGATTTTGTTATTCACATATATAACAAGGCTAAAATCCTAAAAATATATACATTAAGTAAAAAATAGAATGGAATACTCAACATATGAAATTTGCTTAAGTAAACAATTTGACTTTCAATTTTTTTTCATCTGTCAGTCTCCTTTACCTTTTAACATTTGTGAAAAATAGTTAAACTATTTAGTAAATCTAAATTAGTTAAATAATGTTATCACAGATGAAAATGTTATTAGTAGCTAAGTTTTCTATTTCAATATACCTAATAATACAAAGCCTTAAAATTAAGGTTTTAACATTGCAAATACTTTGATATAACCTTGTATTTTTTTTGTACCAAGGTGTGTTTCCAGTAAAGAATACAACTTAAACATTTAAAATGAAGATAGGTGTATATATAAATGAGAACACAAAATCAAAAGACAAATAAAAACAAAGTCTGTAGATGGTTCAGAATACAAATTGTCTTTTTTTTTGTCACTTCAAATTTTGTTTTACATCTACAAACCATCAAAATAGCAATCTAAACATATTCAAACAAGTTCCCACTTGCAATCCACGTTCCTGTTTTAGAACAGAATGAAGTTTTTGAAGAGATACAAAAAAAAAAAATTCCTATACTGCATGTTCTCAAAATATACAAAAATATCTACTAAGTTTGAAAAATTGCTAATGAAAATTCTAGCAAAAATTAACTGACACATAAACTCACTTAAAGTGTAAATTACTTAATCAAAGAAACAATGATAAATAACTTTAAGAAGCAAGATTAGAAAACACCAGAGAAACATTATAAATGAAACATGCTAAAACACATATTTCTAGAACAGCAAGTTTGCAAAATGGGAAAAATGACCATATTACATCATTCATAGACAAATACCTACAGTTGATACAACAACTGCCCTAACACAGGCACAATACTTCTGAAAAATTAAGATTTTAAAACACAAGATAAGTACTCAGATAATTTTTATCTCGTTACTAGAAATTAAATAATTATGTAACAATGAAATGATACAATTTCACATATAGCTGTCGGCAATCTAGAATTTTAATAATGGCAGAGTTCCTCATAGAATGGCTCTGAGTTTTTCAATTACAAACTTTTATCTATTAACTCTGCCATTACTTGACTAATTTGAGATCTAATAACAGTTTTTGGAGGTCAAACCATTTCAACTGATATATTTTACCATGCCCAAAATCTCATAGATTAATGTTTCTAATCATGTCTGAAAGAATTTCAATACGAGGACAGGTTAGTAGTGAACCTGACAAGTAATAAAATTGAATCATGTATACAAAAATATAACTGATTTAAATGAAAAAAAATTAATTTGTAGATTCACTCTAAACCTGCCTAAAAGAATTAAGTGTTGTAGCAATTGAAGATTCCCTCTTGTTTTTATTTAATTTCACATACTTGTTCTCGCAGACATGAAAATAATAAGTCATATGACAATATGAAAAACAAACCAAACCTCATATCACTTAACAGAATTACAGAGTTATAGTCACGAAAGGTAAGACTCACCAGAGGAGTCGTAGCTTGGGCATCTAAGTAGAGAGGCCTATATTCTACGTTAACCTTTCCTTCCTTTGTTGCTTTCTTCAGTTCCTCCATATTACCTGGAGAAGGATCTGATGATGATTCTTTAAGGGGGAAAACACAACACTTCACTGTTTAAACACTTAGAATTCCTCATCTTCTCAAATACACCTTTGACAATTCTTCATATTACAATACCCCAATATTACTCCTCTCAAGAACTTAATTTTTCATCATATTAAGGTAAAAGATCTAACAGTTGCTGCAACATTTAGGTTCCTTCATCAAAGTACACTGACAATTCCACATTAGGGCTGCGATGATTACGGACTTTTGTAACCAGTTAATCTTTGCCTTGTAACCGATTAATCATGTAATCGTTACAGCCCAAGGAATTTGCGCGTGACAACCGCAACAAATGTTAACAAAAACTCTAAACAACAACAACAAAAAAATTCAACCAAACAAAAAGGCAAGCAGTTCGTAAAATCACGATAGGCAAATATACCAATGTCAAGGTCAAATAATGGAATATTTACATGCAAATGTCGATAATCGTATTGTTTTTCCTCATTTACTTTTCTCGGAAAAAAATCTTAGATTAACCGGTTAATCTATTCCACATGGTATGAGTAGACAGGTTAATTTCCTAGGCACCTACTTAAACACCTGTGAATATCTCATAAATGAATATTTCACTTGTCTAAAAACATGCTGACACTGTAGTCCCCAGAGATCCATCATAGCCTTGAAAGTACTTTTTGATTTATATTTTCAACAATTTTTAAAACTAAAACCAAACAAAAATAAAATTAAATCAGTTTGAATTTATGTCAGGCTTAAATGTGTATTTACTGCTGGAAGAGTAGGGAAATAAAGGTCTTTTTCTTTAATATGAAATTTCTAAGTATTTATAAGACAAGATGAGACAAATTTCTTTTTATGATAAACTGAAATTAGTAAATATTTTAAACTTCACTTATGCTGAATGAAATTGTGTCATTTTGTCTATTTCTATCTTATTTATTCATATGTACAAAATTAAAGTTAAAATTTAACTGAAAATGATTTAAAATAAAAATTTATATATAATCTCAAGCCACAATTTTTTGCCACCTTTATACCACCAGGCTGAGTGTCAGGTCCAGAAAATGAACTACAGTTTTAAGTTTTTAATTTATATTCTTAATATACTGAACATATTTCCACCTTTTGTTATAACAATATACATTAAAAACATCAAACACAATTTAAAATTTCAATTACTAGTTTATCAAAATAATGCTAAGTGTACAATATGTACTAACTGCTAGTTCCAACATCTTTTTGGAACAAAGAGAATATTAGTCAGTATACTATATGAAAACACATTGCAATTAAGGTAAGTCGATGTTTCTAGGTTAGTGTTCCCTCAAAACTGTTAATTACAGTTACCTTGTAACTGTTTTATGGTTAGCCTAAATAAATAAGTTATTATTAAGAATAATTTACTTAAAAATTATCTTGAAATAAATGACACAATGGAATTACTCTACATGACATGGCAGAAAATACCACAATCAAACAATTCAACCTTGCATTTTAAACAAGTAATTATGCAGTGTGTAACTACATAAAACAATAAAAAATTCACTTTATCTCATACTAGAAGCTGTTGTTTCAAGCTGAGTAACAAGATATCTTCTTGATGAATCTTTCTGAAGTACAGAGTTCTTCAAGCTTCTACTCATAAATCCAATTCTAATTCCAAATCTCTGCAACATTTTGGATTCACAATTTTTCCAGTTCTGAAGAAAATAGCAATAATTTAAATTCTGAACTATACTAACAAGAATCTACTGGTGGTTTAAACACTGAAAGCAAAACAAAATATCTGGGAAACAATACCCCTATATAAGTATTTATTGGTTTGACACTTACTTAAGGATAAAAAAAACACTGTGATGACGATGGTGCGTTGTATATTAAACGATTTTTTTTCTTCTTAGAAATATTAAACTTGTAAGTTATAAAAATTATTATACTTTATTTATAAATACTGACGGCTCTTTGAAATTATTTAACATTTTGTTAAGACAGCCTTTCACTTTCAGTGAAATAGCTTTTCCTAACCTTTTCCCAACAGCTTCCCTAATTTTATGATGTGCGGCAGTCCAAACTTGTAAATTATAAAAATTATTATACTTGACTTCTACATACCAAAGGCTTTTTGAAATTATTTAATATATTGTTAAAACAGCCTTTCACTTGTAGTGAAACAGATTTTTCTTACCTTTTTCCAATAGCTTCCCTATTTATGATGTGCGGCAGTCTAAACTCTACTTGTAAACTAATGTTTCAAATTTATTTATTATGTAACTGTTGGATCGAACTCGTATACTCCCTCACATAATTTAACTTATCGCATTCTCACTGTCACTGAGAGTCGGCGTATTGCATTTCAATTTTTCTCGAACACTTTGCTTGAAATTAATTCATGACACTGAATGATGTAAAATATGTTTTGGTAATATAAGTACTATAGGGTAATAATTAATATAAATCAATGATAATAATAATAAAACTTTAAACTACTCACCAACGTGCAATTCGCATAATATCAACAATCCCCAGAGCGCCACCTTATAGTAATTTGGATAACAAAACTTCCTGCTAAACTTATTTAATTTTTTCATAGTCGTGTGTAGGACTTCTAAAACGATTTATAACTTTAACGGTAAACACATCCATTTTTTTACAGTTTTTATTTTATAGTTATAGTTTATTCTAGATAAAACAGAATTGCTATTAAACAATAAAATAAAATGCAATGAGAATCAAGCCGATAAGAAAAGTTTAATAAAAGATATAAAGTTAAAATTACAGTTATTGGTCCTGCGCAAGTTTGAAGTTTTAATCCATAAACATAATTAGAAATGAGAACTGGGATTTCTTTCATAACTAATATAATTAAAACAATTATGACACAAATAGCTTAAGAAATTAAGTTTAAAACAAAAATTAAAAGTTAATGTGGCTAGTTCAAAAGCATTTAGAAATGTAAGGTTAAATCATTTACTAAAAATATTTTTTTATGTTGATACAGCTATCGTCTATGCAATTTCGTTCTTGTTATCGTATTTGATTTATAACTATTTGACAAATAAATGAACAGTTTGCCTTATATTTGGCCCGGCATGGTCAGGTGGTAATCTGAAGGTCGCGGGTTCAAATCCCTATCACACCAAACATGCTCGCCCTTTCAGCCGTGGGGGCGTTATAACGTCACGGTCAATTCCATTATTCGTTGGTAAAAGAGTAGCCCAAGAATTAGCGGTGGGTGTCGATGACTAATTGCCAATAGCATTTAGTAAGACTAACTCTAGTCTTACACTGCTAACTTAGGGACAGCTAGCGCAGATAGCCCTAGCTATCTAGGGCTTTGCGCGAAATTCAAAACAAACCAAACCAAGCGTTATATTTATTATTTCAAAGTACCTGGACATTTCAAAACAGAATTCATTACTCTTATCAGAATATATATATATATGTACACACATTTAATCAGTTATTGTAATTAAAAACAAAATAATTTCTTATGTCAATTTACCCAGAATTAGAATTTTTGTTTAATAAAATTATTAATGTGTTATTTTGTAAACATTATTGTTTTTCATCGTATTCTGGTACTAGAGCTTGTTGACTCATCATCTTTCGTATAATTTAAGACAGATTAAAATTTTTAATAGAATGTTTACGTATTTTACGTGGCTGCAAAATTTCAACCCTTGTAATATTGAAAGACTTAAAAACTCCATACATATTAATGTTTATGAAAGTTGTTGTTTTTTTTTCTCTTTCTCTCTCTCTCTTTTTTTTTTTTTTGTATTAGTCATCTGTAGTGAATATTACATGTGAAAACAGAACTGGAAGGTATTCAGGTAGTAAAGTGGGTGAGGGAGTTAAATTTTGAATATTTAAACTATTGGTTTACCCCTTGTAGTAGTTTTTAGTACTAATTAAGTAAACTAAATATTAATGTTTTTTTATAATATTAAATTTTCGATATAATACATCGTTTTGTCCATTTTAATTTGTATGTAAAGAGTGTGTAATTTATGAAATGAAAACAACATTAAATTTTGCATGTTTTAGCCACAGCAGAGAAAACAGTATGCAAGATAAAGTTTTAACTTTGAATTGTTAGTTAAAGTTGAGATATAGGCGTGGGTGTATCGTGTTACAGATTCATTGCTTTGTTATTGTTATACGTGTATATTATAATGTGTCCTGTAGTTGTAGGCCTAAGTCGCACTTAAATTTTATTTTCGATGCTGATAATGAAGAATACCAAAGTACAATTTTAAAGACAAGAAACATGTTGATTTTTCTAGTGTACATCAACCTCTATGCTTGACTCTGAAGTAAAAAGTAAAATTCAGATTAAACAATTATTTTTAAATATGTACCAAACCTTCACTTCAAAGGTTAAGTTTACTGCATTTACCACAACTTAACTGATTCTAAAGGCTAACAACTCTGTTAGAAACAAATTTTAGCTTAATGGGATTTATACCCTGCCAAAATTTATATTTGCAACCTTAGTTATACCATTAAATATGGAAAAAAATATTGGTGTATGAACATTATTGTTCAAAACCCTGTTCAACAATTCAATATCTTTTCAAAGGTAAAGTTTAAGACTGAACACAGTACTCCAAGTATGGTCAAACCAATGATATTGGAATATCTAAGCTTGTAATGAACAGTACTCCAAGTATGGTCAAACCAATGATATTGGAATCTCTAAGCTTGTAATGAACAGTACTCCAAGTATGGTCAAACCAATGATATTGGAATCTCTAAGCTTGTAATGAATATTTGTGTTGATACAAACTAAAATCCTGTTTTTTTCCTGCCACTAGTAACAGGATGTTCCTTAAAATGCTTTATCTATAATTTGTTATAATTAAAACCTGTCTTCTAGTTATTTGTTTATTGTCCCAAATGATTCAGTCCTCAACACCCAAAACTTAAATTGTGCTTTTCTTCAATTCTACTCATTGGGTTTTTATTTCCTGCCAACATTTCTTTCTTTTGCAGGGTTTGACCTGGGCACAAGTATGATTAAATGTAACTTTTTATTATCAAAACACAATGTTTTTTTTATGTGAAATATAATTGTAATAAAACATTAATTTATTTTTTTAAATATTTGTATAGTTTTAGTAGAGCTAAAACTAGGTATTCAGTGAACCCCCTTGTTCTACTTACATTTTGAAACCTGTCACTATTTATTGTAATGATTGCATGTGAAAGGGAGTAATTATTGTGGAGTATTTAGTAGGTGTACAAATTATGAAGTGAAAGGTATTCTGAAAATTAACAGTTTGTTTGCCAACGATTTTGTAAAAGAACATTAATCTGCTTAACATTTCATGTCAATTTAGACTTTGAGAAAAACAAAATTATTTTTATTCACATCAGTATTATTTTAATTTTATTATTAACTGGAGTACCCATACAATGGATGGGTAAAATAATAACTCGTTTGCAATGAAGGATGAGAAATTGGCTTCTATTTTTTTTTTTTCTTAACATAATAAACATTAAGAATCCAATAACAATACCTAAAGATAACAGTACTGAAAAGAAGGAGATATTGTTTTCCAAAATTCTATGAATATGAAATTAGATGTGCATGTGTGTGTGTGTGGAAATGTATAAGAAACAGACATCTGAAAGGTGTAAAACAAATAAACACGCACTTAGCTTTGTGTATTACATTATCAATTTGGTGGATACGAAAAGTCAAATTACTTTTCATTGGAGAGACATCTTTAATAAGTCTTTGAAATACTTGAATCAGATAATAAATAATTAGTTAAAATAAATGCGAGTTTTCTTATTAATTAATATGACACATTGAACGGACAAAAATATTCGGTATATTAACGAACTTCACTCACTTTTGTGTGAGGCGTCTTCATTTATGTAAAGCATGCTTTCAAGTCGTCTCTGAGGATAATATAAGTTCCATATGTTAATGTACTTCTCCCATTTTATTCAGTGTAAAGCAGCAAAAATACATGGAGATCAAGTGTATATTAAATTTCATAAACGAAAATGTATCGTGAAGTAATTTCATCAGCTGCATATTATGGAATTCTATAGTCTATTGAGTATGCCAAACAATTAATATAGATACATATATTACAATGTGGAGATGAACAAAGTAGGTGTTCGTGGATTTCCAAATACTCGAAGTCCAAAGATAAAATAATTATTCTCAAAACATTTCACATTTTAAACCACAAAAGGTACAATTACTTTCATTACTAAAGCTTTCTACGAAGCTCCTGCTTAAATGCATCTTGGAAAAGAACTGTGCCTTGATTACCTGTCTTTCTAATGACCAGTTGACTCTCGTCTGTTGCTAGCACTCATATGAATGTGTTTGGTGAATATCAGCATTACTTGACAATGGGGTAATTACACCAGCCTGATCACATGATCTGATATATTTCTGAGACTATGTTTGTACACGTTTGACTACGTGTGTACTATTTGGATTATGCTAATTCAAATAAATGATTGTTACTTCTAATTTGTCTGTTAACCAACGAGAAGTTTATAACCATGATTGCCATTGTTGTTTTTAATCAAAACCAGGTGTTTGATAAAGTATTTAAGTATTAGTTGTTCAAATTATCATTTTTATGAAATGATTATTTATAACCTGGTCTTTCCCATATTGAAGGAAACTTATTTGCATGATTTAAAGGTATGTTTTTTTCGCAGGTAAAGAGATAAGCATTTGTTAAGTTGGTTTAACTCAACCATCCATTATTACATAAGATAAATGTTCTCAGTCAAACCCTGCTGGGCATTGGCCTTGACTTAAGATGACGAGAAAACCACTTGAAGTAAAAATGTATCTCAGGATGGCTGGTATGGTTATTTACACGTTTACTAATAAAGCAGAGAACAACCTGAAGATGACCTACGAAGGTCGAAACATTGTTCTCTGCTTTATTAGTAAACGTGTTAATACCACACCAGCTGACCTGAGATACTTTGGCCTTGACTGTTTCTTCAGGTTATGTTTCGGAGTTTTTCATTTTGGGTGAGAGTTATGCGTTGCCCCATCTGTGGATATTTTTACTCATTTATCATAATTGAATAGTACGATAGAAATATATCTTGTTTTAAATTCTATTATATTCAGTTATCTATTTTACATCATTGGGTTTTTGCAACTAAAACAACAACAACTATGATTTAACAGCTTATTTTAACAAGCTGAAATAGTACTGATAAAAATCTAAAAGTGGAACAGATAGCTAAGATGCATAACATTCTTAAAAATGGGTGAATTTGTTAAGTACAGTCAAATTTTCTTAAGAGACTAATCCATAGTTTAGTATAAAAAATTTAAATATTAACAATTAAAATAAATTAACTTGCACAGTGTTGGTGTCAGATAGCTCTCGTGTAGCTTTGAGCAAAATTCAAAAACAAAAACAATCATTTTGATGTGAACATGCATGGTAGCTATGTTGACAGTTAGGTATAATAAATGTTTATTTTAGTTTGTACAAGAGAGAATAACTTGTGCAACCACATGATCACCAGTTTGTATTGAAGCTTATCCACAGATTGTTCTCTGAAATGTTTGTTTTTTTTCACACATCTATGAAGAAAACTTACATGTTTTGATAAGACAGAATTTGAATGTGTAGAGGATGAACTGATGGATGGATGGTTTCTGTCATTCATTAACTGAATCATATTTCATTACATATAGTCAGGTATATGTTAAGAAAATGGAACAGAATACTTATGTCAAAATGATTTTATTATGTGAAAAACAAACTAAAAAATAGTTTTTTAACTTGATTAGTAAATACATTATTGCAACCTCTAAGTTGATATATCATGAAGGAACAATTTGGAGAGATATCCTAACTAAAAGCTGAAATGTATATTTCTAGAAAAATGTAAGTCATATCCAGTCATCTGTTCTGGACTGTGCATGTACATGAATGTTAAAGGTTCGATTATACTGTATATTATACAGCTAAAGTGCTTACTTTAAGGATTCTAAAGTGTTTCAAACATTTTAAGTAATAAAAAAATTGAATGTATAGAATTATTAATTTGTTAACATTTAAAAACATAAACTTGTTTTTGAATTACTTGTATTTCAACAGTCATTTTTTTGGTGATGCATAGTTTTTTTAACCAATTGTTTACTATTTCCATGGTGACATCATGTCAATAGAGGGCTCTGATAGTCCTGCTGTGTGTTCTAACATTTGAGACAAATAGGGAGGAGTGTTTTAGAAGGTCTAAAATTAGAAGCTAACATCCTCTATCGTCTTTCTTTGTATGTGTGGTGCAACTTATGTCTGTGTATCTGATCACTGCTCTTGTAAGTAGCCTTAACACTGCATTTTAATGTGTCTTGAACATTCAGTTGGCCTTTTATTAGTTATTAAATTTGAATTATTGTCAGCCTTTAGTAATACATTTATACACTATCTAGAGATTGAAGTGAACTTGTCTTTGTTTTCATTTCTCACCCACACATTTCTGGGTTTCTTGAATTATATCTCCTTTGTCAGTAATAGTTCATAAACATTTGTTTTTATACTGGAGTAGTTTAAACTAACCTTTCTGTTTGCTGATGTGTTTTCACATTTTTCATAATTTAAAAAACTAATTTCTACTTCTTTATATATTAATTCTTATGCAAAATAATTGATAGCTTTGATAGGTGAATTATAGTAGTTGAAATGTTACTTATGTTATGTTATTCATTTAGTTTTCTGTAAATAAAATATGATAAGTAAACTTACAACCACCGTAAATGTTTGCACTTTTTTTTAGACAGCTGAATCGGTTCTGATTAATTGTTTTTATAATAAGTTATAAAGAACAAACTTAGAATGTCAAGGTATTCTCTAGTACCAGAGCTGCAGAATATGATATAAACATGTCAGATTACAACTTAAGTTTTTTATATATCACTTAAACCCAAATGTTATTTGACATGAAAATAAGCTATCATTCAAAATATGTGTACAGTAAAGTGAAATTTTACAACAATATTATCATAGACCATTTTCAACCTTCCTTGACACTAAAATTAATTATAGGGGGAGAATTTGATGCAAACAACGTAAATAAACAGTTGTAATGGTGGGAATTATGTTCATTTGAGCATAATTGGAAATGTTTTCTCTATTCGTTTTGGGTCACTAACCATTTTATATATATGTATTTTATCTCTGATAGGACTAATGTGTTAATAATTATCACACCCAACTTCACCACACTTTTGATTTTAAAACTTTCTGTTTTTGTCGGATTTCATTGTAAACACTTTGGCAAGAACATCAAATATGTATTGCTATATATAACAGTAACAAGCAGTATCAAGTATATTGGTTCTTGTTAATATTTATGTACATGTAAGACACAGTGAAACTTCCATATTTGTATCATTTTTACAGCTTGTCAGAATATAAGACATATGTCACTCTACATTGAACTGTGTGTTGGTGATGGAAGTGTTTGAAACATGCACATCTGTCCATGACTTTACAAGTAGAATTTTTTTAAGCTGTGCATGTAAAGTCAATCATACAGAAATGTATGTAAGTAAGTAATTTTTCAGACTGTATGTTTGTGCCTTTTTTTTACACAAACAGTCTAAAATGCTAACAATGTGAAATATAAGTGGTGATTGTTGGTTTTATATACATGTTTTTAAACACAGAGAAGTGTTAATTTATAGCTATTTTTACATGGTGTATGCGTGTAGTCAAACTTAGAGAAATGTAAGTTATGATTTGTTGGTCTTGTAACTTGCAAGTACACGGTTAGTTTCAGCGAATGTAGATGTTACGGTTGTTAGTTTTATCGGCTGTAAGTGCATAGAGAATTGGTCAAAGAGAAATGAAGTTTTATAGTTAGGATTTTTAGCCCATAAATGCATGATCAGACAAAGAGAAATGTAGGTTATGAGTATTGGTTTTAAAGGTTATGTGTGTTTAACCAGATGAAGAAGTATTGGTTATAATTGTTAACAGTCAGTTATTCAAAATTATGATAAATCAATCAATATTATGAAAACAATTAATAATGTTACTGCTTTTTATTGTCTTTAGGTATTCCAGTTATATCAGTTACTGTCTCAGAAATAATCAACTTATCCAAGTTAGTGCTCCCAATTATTCTTACAGTCAAGTAATCAGAATATTACCATTCTTATCTTTTGTTAGTTTGTCTTTATTCGGCTCAGTTAGCTTCACTTTTTTCCAACTATCTAAGTAATCGAAGTATTATCATTATATTTTTGTTTTAAATTATAAAGCTACTCACTCGATTATCTGTACTCTTTTTCACCATAGGTATAAAAAAACACCTAATTTTTTAGCATTATAAGTTTTGTTTTGTAGTCGTCTTGTGATAGTAAGTAGCTGGTTAACTCTAATCAGTTAATGAACATGATGATTGATCAGTTACTAAATTTTACCAATCACCCAATAGAGAAGTGTAGATTTATAGGCTGTTATGGGTGTAACCAGATGTGCAGAAATATAGGTTTTTGTTATTAGTTTTATAAGCTCGACACATATGGTCAAACAGAGAGAGGTGTAACTGTTTTTAACTTATCATATTACTTTATTTCTGTTATTATTACAATACATATCAGTATTTATGCATGTCTTTATTGTTGAGAGACATTTTGAAATCTATTTTAGAACAATTTTTTGGGGGTGGGTGGGTTAAAAATAGACTTACTAGTTTTTGTGTGTGTGTGTGTGTGGTATCATTGCAATAATACATTGAGAGGTTATGACAACTTCTTGAAACTCAGACTTGGTAATTTCACAAATCCAGAAAAATTACTACCATAATTATATCACAGTTATTTCCAGTTTAATTTAAACCAGCCCAGACAATAAAAAACTAGAGTGCATTGCTAACTGTACTAAGTTATGCAAGGAGGCTCAGTCAGAGAACTGTATGCAAGGACGTATGAAAACCAAAAGTCAGTTCAACTAGTATTGCACTTGTGTGTATAATACTGCTTGTCTGATTTCTAATTTTTTTTTGTTTTAAACACGTGGCACAGTCAGTCATTCTTAGCCTTCACATTAACTTGTTTATGAATCATTTGTTGTTACAAGAGAAGTGCTTGCCAAACTTTAACATCCTGTAAACTACCCCTTCCTGAAAGCCTACCAGTGGCACAGCTGTATGTCTATGGACTTATAACACTATAAACCAGGTTTTGATACCCTAGCAGGGCAGAGCACAGATAGACTTTATCTATCTTTGTGCTAATTTATAAACAAACTTTCATGAAAATATCAAATCTTGCAAACCCTCTCCTAAAAATACATATTTTCTCTCTTACCTGAATGTAAATTGTAAAAACAGTGCCCTATGAAATATCAAATTTTCTTATGACAGTTTACACTATTATGTATTACGTTACACACTATTTATTATTACATTGTTATTTATCATTATGTGTCAGCCTGGTGAAGCCTAAATTTGTTCTTTATCTTAATTTTAAAAACAACTTTAACAGCAAAAAAAAATACCCCCTTCATCTTTTCATTTCTCTTGATGCATTTACTTTCATCTGCATCGTTCTTGGAAATCTGGAATCACTGAAGAAAGATAAAGTCTTGGGTCTGGTTCTGCACTGAGTCTGTTCCTGTGTTCGTTTTTCAGACGTGCATACATAGAAAATACTTTCTAAAATAAGTACAAAGTTGAATATTGTATCGAAACACCAGTAGCTTTTTCTGCCAACAGAGAGTATTCGTTTCATAAATGCATCCAAAGGGTAATCGAGGACAGACCTCTGAAACTACTTTTTTGTTTGTAATCACATGAGACTTCAATCATTTTATCTTTCTCTCCATGCTTAGAATCTGTTATGGTAAAGCAGTATTGTCAGTGGAGTTGCAAGTCCAGTAACTGTTGTCTTACATAGCTTGAAAATACTCCCTGAATGTTGTGTGAAGTTCTTTTAGGTGTGTAGTTATATTTGTTTTTGTGCACTGATCTGACTGAAGCTCACATTCTGTACTGTGTTTGTTTATTTTCTAAACACTTTTCTCAGAAATTTATTATATATTCATCTTCGTTTTTCTCTTGGAAACTGTTATACTGAGGCCTTGAAGAGATAAATCCCTGCTAAATGAGCTACACTCTGGAGCTAAACATTATTTACCATACAGATGGCAAGATGGAAAGAGGTGGCTGTTGAAAGAAACAGCTCTAAGCTCAAAGAATTACACAAGAATCTTCTCCTGCGAGAGCTGTCTAAATCCAGTATTAGTCAAGAAGTGGTTGTGTACACCACCCATTTCTTCACAAAGTGCCTGAAATATTCTGGAACTTCTTGATTATAATTTTATTCAATTCACTGTTTTCACTACATTGTCCAACACTTCCTTCAGTTTCTCAGGCACACGTTTTGCTACAAACGCTTGTCTGTGGATACTGCAGTGAGTGCAAGGGATTTCAATGTAACTGTTTCTGTTTGCACTACAAGTCAAATGTATTTCTTTATCAGAGCCTACTCAACAAGTACCATCAGTTTCAGTTTTCTTAAAAATATGCATTAGATTGAAGATATCTTTTTCAGTTGTACATTCTTTCAGTAGATGGTAAAATAACAAATCTTTATTGTACCATCTTTTACATCGTGTACAAACACTAGAAAAGTAGATTAACACTATTGATTAACTCATCCAACTGTATAGTGTAATAGATTAACACCATCAATTAATTCATCCAACTGTATAGTGTAATAGATTAACACCATCAATTAATTCATCCAACTGTATAGTGTAATAGATTAACACCATCAATTAATTCATCCAACTGTATAGTGTAATAGATTAACATCATCAATTAATTCATCCAACTGTATAGTGTAACAGATTAACACCATCAATTAATTCATCCAACTGTATAGTGTAATAGATTAACACCATCAATTAATTCATCCAACTGTATAGTGTAATAGATTAACATCATCAATTAATTCATCCAACTGTATAGTGTAATAGATTAACACCATCAATTAATTCATCCAACTGTATAGTGTAATAGATTAACATCATCAATTAATTCATCCAACTGTATAGTGTAATAGATTAACACCATCAATTAATTCATCCAACTGTATAGTGTAATAGATTAACACCATCAATTAATTCATCCAACTGTATAGTGTAATAGATTAACATCATCAATTAATTCATCCAACTGTATAGTGTAACAGATTAACACCATCAATTAATTCATCCAACTGTATAGTGTAATAGATTAACACCATCAATTAATTCATCCAACTGTATAGTGTAATAGATTAACACCATCAATTAATTCATCCAACTGTATAGTGTAATAGATTAACACCATCAATTAATTCATCCAACTGTATAGTGTAATAGATTAACATCATCAATTAATTCATCCAACTGTATAGTGTAACAGATTAACACCATCAATTAATTCATCCAACTGTATAGTGTAATAGATTAACACCATCAATTAACTCATTCAACTGTATAGTGTAATAGATTAACACCATCAATTAACTCATCCAATTGTATAGTGTTACAGATTAACACCATCAATTAATTCATCCAACTGTATAGTGTAATAGATTAACACCATCAATTAACTCATCCAATTGTATAGTGTAATAGATTAACACCATCAATTAACTCATCCAATTGTATAGTGTAATAGATTAACACCATCAATTCATTTTAAAAAATCCACAGGCTTGTCAACTTGTTTGGAGTGTCTTGTTTCTATGTGGTGCCAAAGTAAAGAAGGTTTGAGATTGCTGTTTGCTAGAACACTCAACAATTTACAAACTATGATTTTGGGTACTTTTGTTGACCAGTGTCATACAATACTGATTTTGGGTACTTTTGATGACCAGTGTCATACAATACTGATTTTGGGTACTTTTGATGACCAGTGCCATACAAACTATGCTTTTGGGTACTTTTGATGACCAGTGCCATATTTCATATAATGAGTATCATATTTCATTTCTTAATAAATGATTTTCATGAATAACTTTGATCAGTTGACTTAGATTTTTCACTCTTTGGACCTGATAGAACAATATGTGATGTTGACTGTTTGTTTTCTTGTGTTTTTACAAGCATTCTGTTTTTAGCCACTTGTCCATTACTGGGTGTAAAAGAGCTCAACTGAAAATATAATACACTTAGAACATTAACAAGTGAACAGACTTATAAATGAGAATGTTATTTGTGTCTTGCCGGATAAAAACAACACACTATTAACAGTGATTTGGTATTGACTTACTGAATGGCTGCACTTTCACTACATTGACTACAGTTATCTTGGTTCTAGTCCTCAGAGCGCCAAAATAGTTGTATGTTGTGCCAGTTTTGTTTTTATAATGCTTGTACTTCCATAATTACATTTAATTAATTATTTATCTATGCCTGTGTCAAATGATGCATGTCTGTAATGCCTACCAATTCCATCATACTTTGTGAAAACAGTGCCATTTGCTATTTTTCTGTAACTTTTGAATTTTGGTACACAAACACTTTTGCTTCTGCCATTAGAGAGTTGTTTTGTTTTCAAGAACTTGCAAAATGTTTTGCAAAATGCAGTTTGGGAACTGATGTGGAGTGATTAAATGTTTGCATGTTTTGTAACAATCAGTATAAAAAATGGACCAAAAACATTGTTGAAAGCAGTGATTACTAATTTCCTGTATAGGAAACACCAGCAGTAATGGGTAGGATTAATTCCCGTATTTATAGTGTTTTTATGAGCACTTGGACTTATTAGGGGTCTTGTGACCAAGAATGTTGTGGACCCACAATCAATCTAGTACATAAGTACTTTAAAAAACAAGACATCTGGAAAAGCTAATGTGTCCCTTTTAGGATTGACCTATCAGTAATTTTATGGTTAAAATCTATTTTTTTTTTCTTCTGTGTTTGGAATTACTATTTCCGTTGCCATGTGTTGCTTCAAAATAATATTCAGAGAAAAGTTTACCCATCTTTTGGTTTTGCTGCTCTTCATTTTTGTTTTCAAGTTTCAGTAAAGGGTTGTTCAAGAAAATAAGTTCTTTGAATTTTGTTAATGTTACAGAAGGATAATGGCAACTAGAGCAGTGCGGAATGTAAGAAAGCTGGAGAGACCACGGCCCTTGAAGGTACCATCTGAAGGAAGCAGGCGGCAGAATACGGTTTTAGCAGTCTCTGGAGATGGCTCTACAAATCTGAATGACAATACAGGTTTGTGTTTTGTGGTAAATGTGGGCAGTCAGGTCATTCTTGTTGCACTTCTCGCTGGAACATGTACTGTAGTTTGTAAGTACATATATGGTTTGATAGGTAATATGTGTGACATGTTATTCACAACCAGTTATCTATATGATATAATTGAAGTATCACCCTTGAAGTCTTTAAGTACAATGTAAAAAGTAAAATAGAGTTTGTATGAGTATGCTGATGCACTTGAAGTTTAAAATTAATGTGCTGTCTCTTTTAAATGTGATCTCATGCGTGTTTATATCACTTTACTTTTTCCCTTAGACCCACATTATAAATCATAGTCTTGGAGTCTTTCTAAAATTTAACCACACATCAATGTGGAACTCTCTGACTCAGAAGTCATTCTATGTATTCCTTCTGTTTGCATATGTGGATTTCACTCTCTTTTGGTTTTCTGCTTACTGCTGACCAATCCAACTAATATGCCTTTCTACCAGCTTTGTTCCAGTGGGGTGTAGTCCTGGCCATCTGATCCATTTCATATAGCTGGCCTCTTGGGGTAATGGTTCTTTGTCTCTACATCCTCAAACAGATGGCTACTTGCTGGCTTACCAACATCATCTATCTGGTCTTCTTATCTTTGTCTCTACATACTCAAACCGATGGCTACTTCCTGGCTTGCCAACATCTGGTCTTATCACGATCCATCAGGAGGCACTTACTATTAGAACTTCTGTTTTCCCAATTCTGGACTGTTTAGTTGGGACCACAACCATTATGTTTGTTTGTCGATTTATCATCTCTTGATAGCTGCTCATCTTTGTAATTTCTCTACATCTCTTCTCCCATCATCATAAATGTGGATTTTGGTTATTTAGATGCAGACAGGTAAATAGCATTTGTGAAATGTAACAATTTCCTTACTTGTAAATATATTTCAGATAGATAGTATTTACTGTAAGCAATCCTCCATTCTTCCTCCATGTTTGTACTTCAAGAATGAGCCTGTGTTAATGTGTTAGTGCTTATGAGGATGCTGTTGGTGGAGGGCTACAGTCTTCTAATGAATACACTTTAGACTGACACAGTGCACATTGACAAGTATAGGGGTAGGTGCTTTTTTCAAGTCTTGTGACATAAGCAGAAACTTACGTGGCAGGGCATATAAGGTAATAATTCTTCATGGTGCACAGAAGTGAGTATCTCTTTGGAATACATTTTCAGGCTGGAAAAAGTTAACTTCAGTTATCTTTTATCTGTCACAGAGAATCTTTACTTATATTGGATTTGTAGAATATGTAGTGCTGATGCTACTAATATACTATTCTAAATTATTCAACAGGCAAACTCTTTAAGATATTAAAGATAGCAGTTGTTTTACTGTGCTGAATAATTATAAGAAAACATTAGTAGCATTAATTATATGTATTTTTCAAGCTTTATTGAAATATAAATTTAGAATTACTGGTAAGCCAGTATAACTTTGTGACCAATGGTGATTCAAGTGATAGATTAGGCTTCATAGTTATTTCTAGTTCCTAAAAAAAAACTTGTCTAGTGTATTGTTAAGTAACTTAGAAGAATAAATTACTAATCTTAGTACTACAGCCAATCTACTCTTGGCCAGTATTTAGGCTTAAAAACCTTTCATGCCCCAAAGACTTTGGTCCTAAAAAATAACTGGAGGCAGTCAGAAACAGCTGTTTCTCTTTGACCCACATGAGGTAAACAGTGAGGCTAATAATGAAGTTTTGAGTCTTTGCAAGATCTTGGAGAGGTTGTTAGCAACATGTGGAGCTGTGGTTTTAGCAGAGGGAGTTGGAGAGACCTCATGATTTTTGTTGATGTTGGTCTGAGGTGTTGAGAGATGACCAAGACTGTGATGACAGAAACCAGTTCCAAGTGAATCTAACTAGTAGTACATACTTTTAAAATCTTATTTAAATGTAGATTTACTGCAGTGAGTAAAAGACAAAAATATCGTACATGTAAGAAACCTGAAAGTCACAGAAAGCTACAACAAGAGTGTAAAACAATGAACCAGTGTATGTACAATTTGGGTTTATTTGAGGGTAATGAGAGAGCCACCTGAACTAAGAATGATATGTATGTTGGCTTTTGTTCTATTGTTGAATAAACTTTTGGTATTGTAAATTTTTATATTTTTATGTATTTGCTGCTCTGGTGTTTATAGGCTTATGTATATATAATTAATTATGATTCATTATTGAATTATAAACGTAATGAGAAGCCACTGTCCACACAATGTTTTATATGTTGCCTGAAAAGAAAAAAAGTTTTTGATTTTCAAAAACATTTTAATTTATTTTGGTAATATTAAGTACTAACTTGTGATTAAGCCTAAAACACACTTTCCTGTTTTTCTGCAGTTGAAGATGTAATCCAGGACCTGGAATCATTACACATATCAATAAACAATGGTAACCTTGATGATACAACAGTATCAAAAATCATCAAAGTTTGTAGCCAACTTAAGAGCAAAGGTTCACAACTTGAAACAAACTACAAAGGTAATAAACAGTAAGAATGCATAGACGTCAGGCTATTTTCACTATTAAATGATTCATGTAATAAGTCATTCCAAAGAATGTTGATAAAAATCTGGATCCAGATAGTCAATTTAAGCCTATATATCCAATTTCCAAGTGTTTAATTAATTTTTAATAGACTTTTTTGGTTCAGAAAAATGGTTCCCACACGTTAGGTTTATAGTGATTAGTACTGAAGTTATTACTTGCACTGTAACTTTAAGCTCATGGTTCACATCGTAGATATCTGATTGTTCCTTCTGTAAGTACTTTGTCTATCGAAGTTTATTAACCTTACAAATAATCAGACAAGTTATTGCAAAGTTGGTGTGTAGATTGAAATAAGCTGGCTAAAAGCTGAAGTTTGTAATCTGTTTCAGAACAGTTAGACCGTTATTTTGTGACCCTGAGGAATGCATCTAGAGAGGAGCGTTTGAACGAGCTCTGTCGTATGCGATTACTTGAAGTTATAGAGTTAAGGGCTATGATGTGGAAGACAAATGACAACTTGAACAATTACTATAAACAGAAGATCATTCATGTGGAGGTAACTAAGTAGTGTTTTATACATGTTCAAATTGTGATGTGGTAATGCAGTAATGTTGTTCAGTTGTTACTTAATCTGTTTTCTCTTCAAATAATGATATTCTGTAATTTTGTCGTTTGTGCTTGAATGAAGTAGTGTTTAGTTGTTGTCTTATCTGTGTTCACTTGTTTTGTGTTTAGGAAGTGAAGTGATGTTTAGTTGTTGTCTTATCTGTGTTCACTTGTTTTGTGTTTAGGAAGTGAAGTAGTGTTTAGTTGTTGTCTTATCTGTGTTCACTTGTTTTGTGTTTAGGAAGTGAAGTAGTGTTTAGTTGTTGTCTTATCTGTGTTCACTTGTTTTGTGTTTAGGAAGTGAAGTGATGTTTAGTTGTTGTCTTATCTGTGTTCACTTGTTTTGTGTTTAGGAAGTGAAGTGATGTTTAGTTGTTGTCTTATCTGTGTTCACTTGTTTTGTGTTTAGGAAGTGAAGTAGTGTTTAGTTGTTGTCTTATCTGTGTTCACTTGTTTTGTGTTTAGGAAGTGAAGTAGTGTTTAGTTGTTGTCTTATCTGTGTTCACTTGTTTTGTGTTTAGAAAGTGAAGTAGTGTTTAGTTGTTGTCTTATCTGTGTTCACTTGTTTTGTGTTTAGGAAGTGAAGTAGTGTTTAGTTGTTGTCTTATCTGTGTTCACTTGTTTTGTGTTTAGGAAGTGAAGTAGTGTTTAGTTGTTGTCTTATCTGTGTTCACTTGTTTTGTGTTTAGGAAGTGAAGTGATGTTTAGTTGTTGTCTTATCTGTGTTCACTTGTTTTGTGTTTAGGAAGTGAAGTGATGTTTAGTTGTTGTCTTATCTGTGTTCACTTGTTTTGTGTTTAGGAAGTGAAGTAGTGTTTAGTTGTTGTCTTATCTGTGTTCACTTGTTTTGTGTTTAGGAAGTGAAGTAGTGTTTAGTTGTTGTCTTATCTGTGTTCACTTGTTTTGTGTTTAGGAAGTGAAGTGATGTTTAGTTGTTGTCTTATCTGTGTTCACTTGTTTTGTGTTTAGGAAGTGAAGTAGTGTTTAGTTGTTGTCTTATCTGTGTTCACTTGTTTTGTGTTTAGGAAGTGAAGTAGTGTTTAGTTGTTGTCTTATCTGTGTTCACTTGTTTTGTGTTTAGGAAGTGAAGTAGTGTTTAGTTGTTGTCTTATCTGTGTTCACTTGTTTTGTGTTTAGAAAGTGAAGTAGTGTTTAGTTGTTGTCTTATCTGTGTTCACTTGTTTTGTGTTTAGGAAGTGAAGTAGTGTTTAGTTGTTGTCTTATCTGTGTTCACTTGTTTTGTGTTTAGGAAGTGAAGTAGTGTTTAGTTGTTGTCTTATCTGTGTTCACTTGTTTTGTGTTTAGGAAGTGAAGTAGTGTTTAGTTGTTGTCTTATCTGTGTTCACTTGTTTTGTGTTTAGGAAGTGAAGTAGTGTTTAGTTGTTGTCTTATCTGTGTTCACTTGTTTTGTGTTTAGGAAGTGAAGTGATGTTTAGTTGTTGTCTTATCTGTGTTCACTTGTTTTGTGTTTAGAAAGTGAAGTAGTGTTTAGTTGTTGTCTTATCTGTGTTCACTTGTTTTGTGTTTAGAAAGTGAAGTAGTGTTTAGTTGTTGTCTTATCTGTGTTCACTTGTTTTGTGTTTAGAAAGTGAAGTAGTGTTTAGTTGTTGTCTTATCTGTGTTCACTTGTTTTGTGTTTAGGAAGTGAAGTAGTGTTTAGTTGTTGTCTTATCTGTGTTCACTTGTTTTGTGTTTAGGAAGTGAAGTAGTGTTTAGTTGTTGTCTTATCTGTGTTCACTTGTTTTGTGTTTAGGAAGTGAAGTAGTGTTTAGTTGTTGTCTTATCTGTGTTCACTTGTTTTGTGTTTAGGAAGTGAAGTAGTGTTTAGTTGTTGTCTTATCTGTGTTCACTTGTTTTGTGTTTAGGAAGTGAAGTAGTGTTTAGGAAGTTTTGTGAAGTAGTGTTTAGTTGTTGTCTTATCTGTGTTCACTTGTTTTGTGTTTAGAAAGTGAAGTAGTGTTTAGTTGTTGTCTTATCTGTGTTCACTTGTTTTGTGTTTAGGAAGTGAAGTAGTGTTTAGTTGTTGTCTTATCTGTGTTCACTTGTTTTGTGTTTAGGAAGTGAAGTGAAGTAGTGTTTAGTTGTTGTCTTATCTGTGTTCACTTGTTTTGTGTTTAGGAAGTGAAGTAGTGTTTAGTTGTTGTCTTATCTGTGTTCACTTGTTTTGTGTTTAGGAAGTGAAGTAGTGTTTAGTTGTTGTCTTATCTGTGTTCACTTGTTTTGTGTTTAGGAAGTGAAGTGATGTTTAGTTGTTGTCTTATCTGTGTTCACTTGTTTTGTGTTTAGAAAGTGAAGTAGTGTTTAGTTGTTGTCTTATCTGTGTTCACTTGTTTTGTGTTTAGGAAGTGAAGTAGTGTTTAGTTGTTGTCTTATCTGTGTTCACTTGTTTTGTGTTTAGGAAGTGAAGTAGTGTTTAGTTGTTGTCTTATCTGTGTTCACTTGTTTTGTGTTTAGGAAGTGAAGTAGTGTTTAGTTGTTGTCTTATCTGTGTTCACTTGTTTTGTGTTTAGGAAGTGAAGTAGTGTTTAGTTGTTGTCTTATCTGTGTTCACTTGTTTTGTGTTTAGGAAGTGAAGTAGTGTTTAGTTGTTGTCTTATCTGTGTTCACTTGTTTTGTGTTTAGGAAGTGAAGTAGTGTTTAGTTGTTGTCTTATCTGTGTTCACTTGTGTTTAGTTGTGTTTAGTTGTTGTCTTATCTGTGTTCACTTGTTTTGTGTTTAGGAAGTGAAGTAGTGTTTAGTTGTTGTCTTATCTGTGTTCACTTGTTTTGTGTTTAGGAAGTGAAGTAGTGTTTAGTTGTTGTCTTATCTGTGTTCACTTGTTTTGTGTTTAGGAAGTGAAGTAGTGTTTAGTTGTTGTCTTATCTGTGTTCACTTGTTTTGTGTTTAGGAAGTGAAGTAGTGTTTAGTTGTTGTCTTATCTGTGTTCACTTGTTTTGTGTTTAGGAAGTGAAGTAGTGTTTAGTTGTTGTCTTATCTGTGTTCACTTGTTTTGTGTTTAGGAAGTGAAGTAGTGTTTAGTTGTTGTCTTATCTGTGTTCACTTGTTTTGTGTTTAGGTGTTTAGTTGTTGTCTTATCTGTGAAGTGAAGTGTTTTAGTTGTTGTCTTATCTGTGTTCACTTGTTTTGTGTTTAGGAAGTGAAGTGATGTTTAGTTGTTGTCTTATCTGTGTTCACTTGTTTTGTGTTTAGGAAGTGAAGTAGTGTTTAGTTGTTGTCTTATCTGTGTTCACTTGTTTTGTGTTTAGGAAGTGAAGTGATGTTTAGTTGTTGTCTTATCTGTGTTCACTTGTTTTGTGTTTAGGAAGTGAAGTGATGTTTAGTTGTTGTCTTATCTGTGTTCACTTGTTTTGTGTTTAGGAAGTGAAGTGATGTTTAGTTGTTGTCTTATCTGTGTTCACTTGTTTTGTGTTTAGGAAGTGAAGTGATGTTTAGTTGTTGTCTTATCTGTGTTCACTTGTTTTGTGTTTAGGAAGTGAAGTAGTGTTTAGTTGTTGTCTTATCTGTGTTCACTTGTTTTGTGTTTAGGAAGTGAAGTAGTGTTTAGTTGTTGTCTTATCTGTGTTCACTTGTTTTGTGTTTAGGAAGTGAAGTAGTGTTTAGTTGTTGTCTTATCTGTGTTCACTTGTTTTGTGTTTAGGAAGTGAAGTAGTGTTTAGTTGTTGTCTTATCTGTGTTCACTTGTTTTGTGTTTAGTGTTCACTTGTTTTGTGTTTAGGAAGTGAAGTGTGTTTAGTTGTTGTCTTATCTGTGTTCACTTGTTTTGTGTTTAGGAAGTGAAGTAGTGTTTAGTTGTTGTCTTATCTGTGTTCACTTGTTTTGTGTTTAGGAAGTGAAGTGATGTTTAGTTGTTGTCTTATCTGTGTTCACTTGTTTTGTGTTTAGAAAGTGAAGTAGTGTTTAGTTGTTGTCTTATCTGTGTTCACTTGTTTTGTGTTTAGGAAGTGAAGTAGTGTTTAGTTGTTGTCTTATCTGTGTTCACTTGTTTTGTGTTTAGAAAGTGAAGTAGTGTTTAGTTGTTGTCTTATCTGTGTTCACTTGTTTTGTGTTTAGGAAGTGAAGTAGTGTTTAGTTGTTGTCTTATCTGTGTTCACTTGTTTTGTGTTTAGGAAGTGAAGTAGTGTTTAGTTGTTGTCTTATCTGTGTTCACTTGTTTTGTGTTTAGGAAGTGAAGTAGTGTTTAGTTGTTGTCTTATCTGTGTTCACTTGTTTTGTGTTTAGAAAGTGAAGTAGTGTTTAGTTGTTGTCTTATCTGTGTTCACTTGTTTTGTGTTTAGGAAGTGAAGTAGTGTTTAGTTGTTGTCTTATCTGTGTTCACTTGTTTTGTGTTTAGGAAGTGAAGTAGTGTTTAGTTGTTGTCTTATCTGTGTTCACTTGTTTTGTGTTTAGAAAGTGAAGTAGTGTTTAGTTGTTGTCTTATCTGTGTTCACTTGTTTTGTGTTTAGGAAGTGAAGTAGTGTTTAGTTGTTGTCTTATCTGTGTTCACTTGTTTTGTGTTTAGGAAGTGAAGTAGTGTTTAGTTGTTGTCTTATCTGTGTTCACTTGTTTTGTGTTTAGAAAGTGAAGTAGTGTTTAGTTGTTGTCTTATCTGTGTTCACTTGTTTTGTGTTTAGGAAGTGAAGTAGTGTTTAGTTGTTGTCTTATCTGTGTTCACTTGTTTTGTGTTTAGGAAGTGAAGTAGTGTTTAGTTGTTGTCTTATCTGTGTTCACTTGTTTTTTAGTGTTTAGGAAGTGAAGTAGTGTTTAGTTGTTGTCTTATCTGTGTTCACTTGTTTTGTGTTTAGTGTTTAGGAAGTGAAGTAGTGTTTAGTTGTTGTCTTATCTGTGTTCACTTGTTTTGTGTTTAGGAAGTGAAGTAGTGTTTAGTTGTTGTCTTATCTGTGTTCACTTGTTTTGTGTTTAGGAAGTGAAGTGATGTTTAGTTGTTGTCTTATCTGTGTTCACTTGTTTTGTGTTTAGAAAGTGAAGTAGTGTTTAGTTGTTGTCTTATCTGTGTTCACTTGTTTTGTGTTTAGGAAGTGAAGTGATGTTTAGTTGTTGTCTTATCTGTGTTCACTTGTTTTGTGTTTAGGAAGTGAAGTAGTGTTTAGTTGTTGTCTTATCTGTGTTCACTTGTTTTGTGTTTAGAAAGTGAAGTAGTGTTTAGTTGTTGTCTTATCTGTGTTCACTTGTTTTGTGTTTAGGAAGTGAAGTAGTGTTTAGTTGTTGTCTTATCTGTGTTCACTTGTTTTGTGTTTAGGAAGTGAAGTGATGTTTAGTTGTTGTCTTATCTGTGTTCACTTGTTTTGTGTTTAGGAAGTGAAGTAGTGTTTAGTTGTTGTCTTATCTGTGTTCACTTGTTTTGTGTTTAGGAAGTGAAATGATGTTTAGTTGTTGTCTTATCTGTGTTCACTTGTTTTGTGTTTAGGAAGTGAAGTGATGTTTAGGTGTTGTCTTACCTGTGTTCACTTGTTTTGTGTTTAGGAAGTGAAGTGATGTTTAGTTGTTGTCTTATCTGTGTTCACTTGTTTTGTGTTTAGGAAGTGAAGTGATGTTTAGGTGTTGTCTTACCTGTGTTTGTTGGTGTCCCCATATGGAACTCTTTCATTAAGCTTCAAATATACTCTTGACTGGCTATGCATCACACCTGTTCAAAGACAGTGGAAACTTTCATATCCTAGACTCTGTGGGTTTCTACGTTATGGCATGAAAACGTCTACAGAATTCATAGTTTTCTCTCCAATTTTGTTGTTTCTTTTAGGTTGGAATTTCTAGTTTACATCAGTTAGAGTTGGAATATAGTATTAATATTACCCTGTCTGTGTTTAATGTTAAGATGAAGTGGTACCCACATATTACCCTGTCTGTGTTCAGTGTTAAGATGAAGTGGTACCCACATATTACCCTGTCTGTGTTCAGTGTTAAGACGAAGTGGTACCCACATATTACCCTGTCTGTGTTCAGTGTTAAGATGAAGTGGTACCCACATATTACCCTGTCTGTGTTCAGTGTTAAGATGAAGTGGTACCCACATATTACCCTGTCTGTGTTCAGTGTTAAGATGAAGTGGTACCCACATATTACCCTGTCTGTGTTCAGTGTTAAGATGAAGTGGTACCCACATATTACCCTGTCTGTGTTCAGTGTTAAGATGAAGTGGTACCCACATATTACCCTGTCTGTGTTCAGTGTTAAGACGAAGTGGTACCCACATATTACCATGTCTGTGTTCAGTGTTAAGATGAAGTGGTACCCACATATTACCCTGTCTGTGTTCAGTGTTAAGATGAAGTATTACCCACATATTACCCTGTCTGTGTTCAGTGTTAAGATGAAGTGGTACCTCCATGTTACCCTGTCCATGTGCAGTGTTAAGATGAAGTGGTAGCCATGTTTTACCCTGTCTGTATTCAATGTTAAAAGTTGAAAAATAGGAAGTAAAACAAATAACACCATTTTGTTTCTCTGTACCAACTGCAGTCCTGACCAGAAAGCTCCAACTTTCTCATCTTAAGAGTTTCAATTTTCTACAATATTAAAATCCTTTGATAGGTTGTTTAGACAAAGTATTTATGATGAAACTAAGTTGAATCGATGGTAGTTGTCTGTCATAGAAACACAACTGTAGAAAAGAACTTTTCTTCATCAGGTCCAGAAGATTAAAGGCGGATGACTTTTAAAGTGTTATCCTCTGCTGTTGTGTTTCTACAACAGACATTTGTAATCCATTTGACTTAGTTTCCTTGCATTTTAACATCTGTTTTCTTTTGATATATTGACAGTAATCCAATACCAAAAGTAATAAATCGGAAAAGAAGCCCATTATCTGTTTCCCATAGAGTTAACTCATTTATCATATCCACCCATATATTTAAGTGCACTAAGTGTCTTCTCCACTTGTACATTTATGTAGATTACAGTGATAGAAAAAAAACTTTTCATGGATGATAAAGGGTTAAAAATCACAGTTGTGAGGTGTAACATATCTCAGTTCAAGCTAATTCAATTTTTAGATGTTTATTTCTTTGAAATTTGATTAGGCTAAGCTGAAAAGTTTGTAATTTTTATATTTTAGCTGTTTTTATCAAACATACTTGATGATAAATAAAAAGTATAAATGGAAAAAAAAAAGGTTTGCAGTGCTCACATTAGGTCTTTTTCCAATTTTCTTAAATAAGTGTCTTGATCAGCAAGGTACGGGTTCAGCCATACCTTCCCTCACCATGAACCAGTCAGTCAATACAGCGCCACCTGGTTACTTGTCTGGACAGAACTCATTATCTGCCCCTTCTTCTAACCAATCACAACTTTCTCTGACAACAGGAGAGGTACTCAAGTCCTCGGGAAAGTTTGCAAAGCCTACCAAGTTAGTCTAAAAATCATGTTTTATCTTGGAACTAAGCTTTAGGAGTATGTTTAGTGAAATGGATGGTCAACAAGGGAATGGATTTTAACCTTATTTTATGTTTAACTTGCTGTATGTCTTTATGTTTTAAAGAGCTTGTACTTTTAGTAAGAGCATTATATAATAATTTAATAAATGCAAAGTGTTGCATAACTTTCTATGTGTAATAATCTGTCAGGGTAGCTCTTGATGTAAATATTCAGTGGATAAAAACTTAAAAATTTCAACTACAATAGTCACCATATTAATAGAACACAAAACTCACTAAGACCTGAATATTCACAGTATATAAATTCAAATTTATTTCAGAATTCCTGGAAAAAACTACTTTAAAGATGAAATTGTCATTCGAAACTCGGACTCTGGTAAAGGTAAGAATTTATGTGTTGGTATGCTCAAATAGTGGTAAGATTATAACCACGAGTAGTCTGTGATGAAATAATTCAACAGTGGGTAGTTACAGGTAAATATTTGTCTGTGGCTTATCTTTGGTAAAAGTCAGGATGTGTTATTCTAGTTTGAGATGAGTAAGGTTTTTCTTATTCCAGGTACTCTTTGATTGAGAAACATGTTGCACACATTTTTAGCCATGTCTGAGCAGCTCATAGAGTCATTATGAGTTGTTTTGCTGTCTTCTTCTCAATTACAAATTTCTTGCTATTATCTCTACCATTTCTTGAACTAAATTGAGATCTAGATACAGTTTTGAACACAGGACATCAAAACCTTTCAATTGACGTATATTTGACAATGCCAAATGTCTTTGAGATTAATCTATTCTAATCCTGCCTCAAAGAATTCCGGTCGTCACGGCTGTTGAGGACTCTTTCTTGTTTATGATAAATTCCTTTTTATCAATATGTATTTAACAAGGTCACATAAATGTACTAAATTATTATTGGTTATTACATGCTTGGGACAGATTCATCTGTATGCCCATTATATCCACTAATGTCTGCCAAACTTTACAAAATTATCACTAGATGACATACCAGTTTCAAAATACTGTAAAATGTACACTCGGTAATCCAGTATTTCTCAATGAGATTGCTGTGAGATTATGGTAAAATATTGTAACGGTAAGAATAACATAAATTAATGACTACATCAGATGTTTGGAAGTTTTTAAATATAGTATATATGATTTTTGTTCTTTTTTATCATTTCATCTTAAACCTACTAGGTTGTTATCTCTATAACATCTTATCATTGGATACATCATTGTTAAGTGTTAGAAGTGCTGTGTAAATTGTATACTATGTCTGTCTACGAGTGTCTTGAGTGAAAAATAGTTGAGAGTCACCGAAATAATTATAATCTATTGTATAAAGTTAAACACTTGAGACTGTCTCGTACAATAAATGTTTTAACGTATTACATAAGGTCACTCGAGAGTGGTAACTACAGATTTTCTCTAATTCTTTGTCCTCATAAGCTTTACTGTATACTCTTGTTTTCTTCAGTGAGTGTTGTTATGTGGTAGTATCATTAAAAATGGGTTGTTTGTTTTATAACTATTGGTGAAGTGTTTATAGTTTGAACAGTGCTTTGATACTTTATCAACAGTTACAATTCATGTACCTGATTTAGTCCTTGAGATGTTTAATTGACTTGTTGTATCTTCAGTAGTGACTCAGCATGTACATGAAGCTGTTAAGCTTCAAAGTTTTTGTTCTAATTCATATTAAATATAATATTTTAAAAGTAAAATGCTTATTTATTTTGTGGATAATTTTGAAGAAATTGTTTTTGTTTGTCAATTTGCATGTGAAAGTATACCAGTAAGATGCATTTAAAGAAAGAGTGGAAGGCTTAGGAAAACGTTGTTTGTTTGTTGCATTATGGGAAATATCCCTCATACTTTTGGGATCACGGAATACTTCAGTGTTATGTGTTTTATAGAATTGTGAATATGAAATAGATTATAACAATGGTAGATAATTTTCTATAAATCATATAGATTTGTTCCTATACCCTTTTACATTTCTTCTAAAATTTTCCACGATTCTGATTGATTGACAAAAGAGCCAAGAATGCACAGTTTGAGTGACACCAATAAACAGTCAAAATGTGAGCTGCTTTTCCCATTTGCTTTCCAGTTTGTGCTATTTACTTCCTTTTCTGAATCCTAAAATTATTTTGAGCTTAAAAAGTTTCAGAATTGTTTACTCACCTTTCGGTTACTATTTCAGAACAATATTTACACCTAATTTTTCAATTTCCACTCATTTCAGTAAGAATTTCTTCAATCTAAAAAAAAAAAAAACATGAACATTAATGGACAGTTTGGCACTTTCCAAAAATTAATAAATTTAAGTATTGTACACATTAAAGATGTAAAAGGAAAGTTAATACAACCTTATGATGAGGATGGATTCTTAATATTTAGTCATTTCATTTTTGGTACTTTTGTTTTGATATTTTTAGGTTTTATGTAGATAGCCTAATTGTTGTTTTTTGAAGGGGGGGCTTTTTCTTTTTGCATAATGTATTAAAATTATTTTTTTCAGCAGCTTTTTCCCAAAATTCTTCTGTAATTTACATTACATAACTTGTTTATAAGAATTGTTTCTATATTTGTTTAACTCTCCAGTAGTTGAGGTGTGTTGAAAGTGTTAATGAAATATTAATGCTAGATGAAAGTCTGGGAAACAAAAGACATTGTGTAAGTAAATAGTTGGGGATAACATGAATTAATTAGCCATTTTTGTTGTTTATTGGAAATGCACCAATTTCATTATGTTTATATTGAAGGTATCCTATTTGTGTTTGTCAGTTGGAACCAAATATTGGAAGCCCTACTTGTAATTCATGAGTGTTTACACTGTCTGCTAGTATTGCTGTTAATTCAGAAGTATGTTTTTCACCAATAAATTTTTTTATACCACAAACTATATTAGATTATTTTACATTAGTATTACCAGATGTTAGTTTTATATCACAAACTATATTAGATTATTTTACATTAGTATTACCAGATGTTACTTTTATATCACAAACTATGTCAGATTATTTATTTTACATTAGTATTACCAGATGTTAGTTTTATGATCCATTAAACTTGATCTATAAAATTGTTTGTTCTTTAGTAATTTAGAACATTGAGCTAAATTCTAAAATGACTGTGTAATAATTTTGTATTAGTTTTCTATTAAAACTTGTAGAAAAATTCAGTTTTGCTTTAAATGCAGATGTGGTTTAACATTGCACTTGAATTTTATTTTTCCTTTAAGTCATGGGGATCAAAGGTCGAAGAGTTCACATGATTGAGGAGCTGAGTGACACTGTCATCTCTTTTCAGAGAGGTGAAGTTATTTAATGTGTTTTCATATTGCATGAATCTGGCTAGCTGGAGTTTGACTTGCCAAAACTTTTACAAGAAGCTTAGACATTAATATATATTTTGCTAAATGTGTGTTTTCAGTATTTAACTCGTGTTTGCTACACATTTCTACCTTTATTTTGAAGCCACTACAGTACTTGTTTTTTATGTATGTGTTTGTATGTGTGTGAATTTTTAAAATTCTTTCTAACTTCCACTATTGTACATGTGCACTTACCTCAGTAACTCACAAAAACAGCAAATTGTTGCTTTGTTGAACACTTACTACGGATTCATCTAGTTGTTAATATTATTGTGACTTCTAATGGTTTTTTTTCATAACTTATTGACTGCAGTTGCTCTTAAGTTGTGAAGGATTTTTGCAAGTGATGCACCATGTGCAACACACTTGCATTTAATGTCAGTGGGTTAAAAATAATTCTTGGGATATGAATTGGATCCACTTGTAACTACAACAAGATAGAACTTCAAAAACATAATGGACTTACAAGCAAGTGGATATACAGTAAAATATAACTTTTATTTTAACACACAACTCAGGCTGATTAACAATACACAAGGAAATGTAATTATTTAGACATTCACAAAAGGAAAGTTTAAACATTTAATAATTGAAAAATGGGTCGTCATCAATTTAACAGACACGATAGCTCCGTGGAAAAATATCTCATACTCCTGGATGTTAAACATTTATGTTTCAACCATTGCTATACGCTTGGTAAACATTCATTTTTGACTTATTTCTTCATCCAAACTTGCATCAAACGTTTCCCTGTTGGTTCTTTATTTTAATATTACACGGTTCTTTCGGTAATTTGATGCATATTATTCTAGATGAATTCACCTTTGTATTTCTTATTTGTTAAGTCTGATAACACTTTCTGATGAGGGTTAAAAGCTAGCTATAGTGATAATAAGTGCATGCAAGATATCCTACGATTTATTAAAGTACACCTCATATTGGTTACACAGTTAGATTGTTCAGAAATAACTTGTTATCACTTTATTTTTTGTTTAAGTAAAGTTTTAAAGGATTAAGATGAGCATCCCCATGTTTACTGTAATCCAGTATGGAACTGAAGTATACACATAAACTTATGTAATATAGAAAAACAAATGCGACTTTCTTATTCTACATCTTAACTGTTTTGTACAAAAAATCCCTTTTATCTTCCATTGTCTTTTATTCATATTGTAAGTACTTGTGTTTGGATTTTTAGGGAGAGCTTAATATTTGATAGTTTAACTCTTTTGTTGCCACGTTTGTAGAAAAAAAATCTTCCAGAGCCAAAGTTGTTTCTTTAGGTAGGTACAAAAATGTCTTCATATATGAGTACTTATCTGAAACTTGAACTTGGAAACTCTGAATGGAAATTCCTCATAGCAGAACGAGATTTCTTGCATGATCACGTTTTTAGTGAAACGTGTAGATTAGTAAACATACGTTACATACATTAAAACTAATGAGCTTGCTTATGATTTGAGAGTTTCACGTTCCTCATTATGAACATTTTGTTTTATTTCTAAAAGTCTGGAAGTAGGTGTATACTGCATGCATGTTTCTCACGGCTTCTGTTGGGATGTTTTCACGGATTCTGCATGCATTTCTCCTAAGGCATGTGATGTGTCTACATCCTTGGCATATGTGTTAGCAGATGCTACGTCTTTGAAATACGGTAAAAACAGTTTTTATTTGTTTCTCATCTTCATAGTGAGCCCAGGTGCTCGAGATCGTCTTGTCCAGATAACAGGCTCTGCTGAAGAATCAATAGAGTAAGTCAGTGTTAGGAGTTCATTAGCAGGAGTAGATATATTTCTCATTGTCACAGTCTGCTTGTATCATTTATGTGCACTAAACGTTAACTTTAACCAGTTAAATCTTTTTCTTTTAATATTTATATTTTTGTTTTTATTCCCTCACTTTATAAGTTAATCTCTGTGGCTTTGTCTCAACAACTAAGAGTTTTGTTTGTATTTAATAGTTGGATTTCAGTGAAGAAGCTAGTTTTTTTATGCGTATATGTTTCAGACTGTGTCAAATTTTGTAATTTTTCTTAAATGATGAATCAGTTTTTATTTCTCCCTTCCTTATAGCATTGTTCGTTAGGGTGAGTTCAGCGATAACACTGTCTGTTTGTGAACATCTGCTTTTCTTCTTGAAACTACAGTTTTAGAAAGTAAAGTTTTATTAAACTTCACAGATTGCTTTACTTTAGGATCACGAAGGAATTTACTGATTTGAGGGTTAAAAGGTCAGAGGTAACCCTTTAAAAAAATGTAATTTTGTTTCTGTTCAAAAGAAAACTATAAAATACACTTTCACACCAATCGCAAAGAGAACGCTAGTGGTTAAGACATGTAATATAGGACATTGATTCATAGTCAGTGCTACTAATATCCCTAGGGGTATGCTCCTCGTAATAATGCAAAAACAAAACAGCACCCTGTAACTCAAACAAATGAAGAAAATTATATCAGTAAATGGGATTAAGTTATGAACACTTTATGATTGGTCTGACAAGTCAGTAATAAGATGGTGATAGAGATTGTGCCAGTGTGTTTGACCGATTTAGTAGTTTCACAGCAGTGGATTAGTGTCAGTTTATATAGCAAAGAATTATGTAGTTATTTCATAATATAAGGTTTAGTATGTCTTAATAAAAAGTATGTGGAATATACAAAACCTTGTTACAGTCACAAGTGATATAAAATTGTAGTAGAATAGCTTGTATAAGAACTATATTATGACATTGTTTGGCATTTTGTATGTTGTAGGTAGCACTTATCACTTTTGAAAAGGGCATAGAACAGCCCTTTCCATTGCAAAATATTCAAATATTCAGATCATTAAGATGTGTTCAGGATAAATTTAGAAAAATCAAGATGGATACATATCTCTTTAACTTAATGGTTTTGGAAAACAAAGCAATATGGATCAACTCAGGAAACCAGGACCAACCAGAGACCTTGAACAAATCATGCCCCGTGACATAGTAAGTAATGTGCAATGTCTTGTAATAGGAGAAAATCTATGAACACAAAAGCCATCCTTGTGTTCCAGTTTGGAACATAATAAAGAAAAATCTGTTTGAAAGAGCAACACACGTTGCATGTGCACAGGCTGCTTCCATGAAATATCCCTTTTGTCAGAGCATACCTTAAATAGCTGGATAATGAAATGGTTATTCATGTTATTCTGTATAAAGACATACAAGTTATGTCTTTAGACACGGCATTTATGGTTTTATGTGAAATGGAAATGTTGAAACAGATACTGAGAAATCCTCAGCCTCACACAACATGATCTCTGGAACCTATGTAGAAGAGAGTGGTGTGATTTGGTCATGACAAAGTATTTTAGTATAAAAAATAAGCTGCATGCTTTTGTTTGTTGAGTTACACAGTTATTAGATAGAATATATATAACCATATGTTATATGGTGACTTATAAGACTTAGTGAAGCTTGAAAAGTATTTTAGTGTAAGGTATCCTCGATATAATGCTCCAGACATGAACCACTAATATCATTTTTCACAATGTGGAGAGAATTTCAGATCTTGCTTGTTTAAGTATTTGTGCAGAACTTGTTTGTGTCTCAATGTGTATAATTATGTTGTGTAACTACACATATATTCATGTGCAATTGTAAAGAAAGAACAATTGTGTGTATACATTAACACATCTCTTTGATGTATTTAGATGACTGTGTTTAAAACAAAACCCAGTCAAAGAATAAAAAAATTATGACAAAACAAGCCACTCTCAGATAGTTATATCGATAGTAAAATAATAAAAAAAATAAATTATTTATGGGAGAATTTCTGAAAACTGAACTATAATATGTTTTTTAAATGAATTTCATTTTTTAGTTTATGCAGTAATTTTGTGTAGTTTTTATTCAACAAACGGACTTTGTTATTCTGTGCTTTGTTCCATAATATTAGACACGCTAAAGCCTTGATTGAAGATACGATACGACGTAATGCATCTCCAGTAAGGGTAAGCGCTTGAAAACATGTAAAGCTCACAAATGTCTCTTGTGTTGTGATCTAATGTTTATGTGGTCCACAATCTTGTTGTATAAAAAAATTATAATGCAAGTAAATATATATATATATATATATGTAGGTTGACATAAAGATTTCTTAAGTGATAAAATGTATCCTTTTGAAGAAATATAAATGTTATGATATAAAATTAATAAACTGTAAAAATATAGACACAAAATTTTACACTTTCTCAAGTCCAGGTAAAATTATTGATATGTTGAATGAATGATTATCTGAAAATATAAAACAGTGAACTTATAAAAAAATAAAATAAAGGAAGTATCAGTTCCTTATATAGTAAGTTGTTTTCTCATTGTTTTCAGGAAAAAACAGAGACAACAGGTCTCGAGTGTAGTGGTTCATCATCTAGCTTAGCTAGTAATCTTTCAGAGGACAGTGGTGCTGGTCCCTCGCCTTTCGGTATTAGTGGTAGAAAGTCTCTTATTCATAGTTACAGCACTGGAGATGCCACAATGGGTGAATACACCCATACCGTGTACATTGGAAGAGATACAATTAAAGTCTTCAGTGAAAAAAAAGACTTAGTAACAGTAAGAACACTTAAACATTTAGTATTTATTGTTAGTATTTCTAGTGAATATTCCATAGCTTACTTACTAACTAAACTGTTGTATTTGATGTGAACCTGCTGCAATATCTAAAGAGAACTATGTTGCTCTGTGATACTCACGTGTAGCGTGTTAATGTATCTAACATAGTCACATTGTGGAACATGATCAGTGATATCTAGATTGTTTATATTTTAGGTTAAAATTAGATTAAAAATAATAATAATTTGTTTTCATTCAACATACTACTGTTCTATGTGAAGCCTAACATGTCCTGGTAACAAGTTTGTTTTCATTTCAACATATTACTGTTCTGTGTGAAGTCTAACATGTCCTGGTAACAAGTTTGTTTTCATTTCAACATACTACTGTTCTGTGTAAAGCCTAACATGTCCTGGTAACAAGTTTGTTTTCATTTTAACATACTACTGTTCTGTGTGAAGCCTAACATGTCCTGGTAACAAGTTTGTTTTCATTTCAACATACTACTGTTCTGTGTGAAGCCTAACATGTCCTGGTAACAAGTTTGTTTTCATTTTAACATACTACTGTTCTGTGTGAAGCCTAACATGTCCTGGTAACAAGTTTGTTTTCATTTTAACCTACTACTGTTCTGTGTGAAGCCTAACATGTCCTGGTAACAAGTTTGATTTCATTTTAACATACTACTGTTCTGTGTGAAGCCTAACATGTCCTGGTAACAAGTTTGTTTTCATTTTAACATATTACTGTTCTGTGTGAAGCCTAACATGTCCTGGTAACAAGTTTGTTTTCATTTTAACATACTACTGTTCTGTGTGAAGCCTAACATATCCTGGTAACAAGTTTGTTTTCATTTTAACATACTACTGTTCTGTGTGAAGCCTAACATGTCCTGGTAAGAAGTTTGTTTTCATTTTAACATACTACTGTTCTATGTGAAGCCTAACATGTCCTGGTAACAAGTTTGTTTTCATTTCAACATACTACTGTTCTTTGTGAAGCCTAACATGTCCTGGTAACAAGTTTGTTTTCATTTTAACATATTATTGTTCTGTGTGAAGCCTAACATGTCCTGGTAACAAGTTTGTTTTCATTTCAACATACTACTGTTCTGTGTAAAGCCTAACATGTCCTGGTAACAAGTTTGTTTTCATTTTAACATACTACTGTTCTGTATGAAGCCTAACATGTCCTGGTAACAAGTTTGTTTTCATTTCAACATATTACTGTTCTGTGTGAAGCCTAACATGTCCTGGTAACAAGTTTGTTTTCATTTCAACATACTACTGTTCTGTGTAAAGCCTAACATGTCCTGGTAACAAGTTTGTTTTCATTTTAACATACTACTGTTCTGTATGAAGCCTAACATGTCCTGGTAACAAGTTTGTTTTCATTTCAACATATTACTGTTCTGTGTGAAGCCTAACATGTCCTGGTAACAAGTTTGTTTTCATTTTAACCTACTACTGTTCTGTGTGAAGCCTAACATGTCCTGGTAACAAGTTTGATTTCATTTTAACATACTACTGTTCTGTGTGAAGCCTAACATGTCCTGGTAACAAGTTTGATTTCATTTTAACATACTACTGTTCTGTGTGAAGCCTAACATGTCCTGGTAACAAGTTTGTTTTCATTTTAACCTACTACTGTTCTGTGTGAAGCCTAACATGTCCTGGTAACAAGTTTGATTTCATTTTAACATACTACTGTTCTGTGTGAAGCCTAACATGTCCTGGTAACAAGTTTGTTTTCATTTTAACATATTACTGTTCTGTGTGAAGCCTAACATGTCCTGGTAACAAGTTTGTTTTCATTTTAACATACTACTGTTCTCTGTGAAGCCTAACATATCCTGGTAACAAGTTTGTTTTCATTTTAACATACTACTGTTCTGTGTGAAGCCTAACATGTCCTGGTAAGAAATTTGTTTTCATTTTAACATACTACTGTTCTATGTAAAGCCTAACGTGTCCTGGTAACAAGTTTGTTTTCATTTTAACATACTACTGTTCTGTATGAAGCCTAACATGTCCTGGTAACAAATTTGTTTTCATTTCAACATATTACTGTTCTGTGTGAAGCCTAACATGTCCTGGTAACAAGTTTGTTTTCATTTTAACCTACTACTGTTCTGTGTGAAGCCTAACATGTCCTGGTAACAAGTTTGATTTCATTTTAACATACTACTGTTCTGTGTGAAGCCTAACATGTCCTGGTAACAAGTTTGTTTTCATTTCAACATACTACTGTTCTGTGTAAAGCCTAACATGTCCTGGTAACAAGTTTGTTTTCATTTTAACATACTACTGTTCTGTATGAAGCCTAACATGTCCTGGTAACAAGTTTGTTTTCATTTCAACATATTATTGTTCTGTGTGAAGCCTAACATGTCCTGGTAACAAGTTTGTTTTCATTTCAACATATTACTGTTCTGTGTGAAGCCTAACATGTCCTGGTAACAAGTTTGTTTTCATTTCAACATATTACTGTTCTGTGTGAAGCCTAACATGTCCTGGTAACAAGTTTGTTTTCATTTCAACATATTATTGTTCTGTGTGAAGCCTAACATGTCCTAGTAAGAAGTTTGTTTTCATTTCAACATACTACTGTTCTGTGTGAAGCCTAACATGTCCTGGTAACAAGTTTGTTTTCATTTTAACCTACTACTGTTCTGTGTGAAGCCTAACATGTCCTGGTAACAAGTTTGTTTTCATTTCAACATATTACTGTTCTGTGTGAAGCCTAACATGTCCTGGTAACAAGTTTGTTTTCATTTCAACATATTACTGTTCTGTGTGAAGCCTAACATGTCCTGGTAACAAGTTTGTTTTCATTTCAACATATTATTGTTCTGTGTGAAGCCTAACATGTCCTAGTAACAAGTTTGTTTTCATTTCAACATACTACTGTTCTGTGTGAAGCCTAACATGTCCTGGTAACAAGTTTGTTTTCATTTTAACCTACTACTGTTCTGTGTGAAGCCTAACATGTCCTGGTAACAAGTTTGATTTCATTTTAACATACTACTGTTCTGTGTGAAGCCTAACATGTCCTGGTAACAAGTTTGTTTTCATTCAACATACTACTGTTCTGTGTGAAGCCTAACATGTCCTGGTAACAAGTTTGTTTTCATTTCAACATATCACTGTTCTGTGTGAAGCCTAACATGTCCTGGTAACATGTTTGTTTTCATTTCAACATATTACTGTTCTTTGTGAAGCCTAACATGGCCTGGTCACGGGTTTGAATCCTAACACTTAAATGTGCAAATGTCCACTCTTTCAGCTGGGGGAACTGGATGTATAATGTGGCAGTAAATTTCACTGTCCATTGATATCCCAAATGGTGTTGGCTAGTTGCCTTTACTAATGTATTACTGCTAAAGAAGGGTGGTTAGTGCATATAACCCCTGAGTAGCTTTCATAAAACTCGACAAAACAAACTATTCTGTGTATAGGTAGATACGAGTTCAAACTTGGACTACCTGTTCATATAAACTTGAAAAGTTACACAATGAAAATAAAGACCTTGTTTGGAATTTCTAATATCTTGTTTTACTAGAGCTTGGAGAGGAAAATATCTGAACCATCCTATCAAAAAATAAAACAAAATTTAAATGTTGTTTGGCCTATATTTATGGTGAAGCCAACAAATTTTTTTTCCCATCTGGTATATCTAAAGGTGTATTAATGTGAACTCTGAGGATGTAATATACATGTTTATGTTATTTTGTAGGAGGCAAAATTAGTGCTTGAAGAACATTTTGCTGGACAAGCTGAAATGGTTGAAAAAGTAAGCTGTTGTTATGTGGTGGTTCATTTTATTTTTGTTGTATCACTCAAATACCATTCTTAAATTTAACATAAATTTGTAAATGTCCAGAGGTAAATGATGGGTACTGTTTAATTGGATTAGCCAAGCATTTGCTTTTTTTTTTCAAATATATGTTTTAAGTATCACTAAACCAGGGGGTCAATCATTATGGAACAGATACAAATCATGTGAGTTACTGTTAAGCTGTCATCAGGTTTTCATGTAAGCTCGGTGTTAAATTAACATTGTCTAGTAGTTGCTTTTAGCAAAATTTAATATAGAAACACTTTTCAGTAAACATTTCTTTAACAACTTGTGGTAGCATTATCATTGGTTGTGAACGTATTTCTGTTGGAGTAGATATAAAAACAAAACAATATTTGAAGAACACAATAATCCGTGTATTTCATGTTTGGCTCTTACTGAAATCTGAACCATCTATCTGTGTCTGTTTTAGCAAAGGCGTCAAACAGCAATGCATTCTTACATGTGCGGCAGTGATAACAGACGGCCCCTTAGCATGTTCTCTGTTGACTTCAGCCCGTTTCGACAAGACACTGGCCAGTGGGACTTCAGGTATTACACAACATTCAACATTTAGTTTTATGTTTCTAACATATTGTTATATTTATTGAATTGAAAGCATTACTTTAATTATGAAAGACTTATCAGTACAAGAAACCAAAGAAGTCAAACATAGATAACTTGTACATGTATTAAAATATATAAGTATATTGACCACTTGTTTAAAAGTGTATGTTGTTGTGATTGGCTAGTGGTGGAAAAGATGTTATTTCTGGTTTTCCAAACTACACTGATCCAGCAGCTAAGGTATCAACATGGCTTTGTAATGATGCAAAGACAGGACAGACAGACCAAGAGGCAAGTCCACACAGTAGCAGCTCTAGTGATGAAGAAACTTACAAGGCTGAAGAAGAAGCAAGTCCAACGGATGATGAAAAGTCTACAAATAAAGAGGTAGTATGGTTAGACATCATAACTGTATCTAGCACTTTAAAAGATGTAATTCAGCACAGAAAAGACTATTAAACATTTGTGATGATGTGTTTATCTTTTAAAACAATGTTAAACATTCGTTATGATGTGTTTATCTTTTAAAACAATGTTAAACATTCGTTATGATGTGTTTACTTTTTAAAACACTGTTAAACATCCGTTATGATGTGTTTACCTTTTAAAACACTGTTAAACATTTGTTATGATGTGTTTATCTTTTAAAGCAATGTTAAACATTCGTTATGATGTGTTTACTTTTTAAAACACTGTTAAACATCCGTTATGATGTGTTTACCTTTTAAAACACTGTTAAACATTCGTTATGATGTGTTTATCTTTTAAAACAATGTTAAACATTCGTTATGATGTGTTTACTTTTTAAAACGCTGTTAAACATCTGTTATGATGTGTTTACCTTTTAACACAATGTTAAACATTCGTTATGATGTGTTTACTTTTTAAAACACTGTTAAACATCCGTTATGATGTGTTTACCTTTTAAAACACTGTTAAACATTTGTTGTGATGTGTTTATCTTTTAAAACACTGTTAAGCATTTGTTGTGATGTGTTTACCTTTTAACACAATGTTAAACATTCGTTATGATGTGTTTACTTTTTAAAACACTGTTAAACATCCGTTATGATGTGTTTACCTTTTAAAACACTGTTAAACATTTGTTATGATGTGTTTACCTTTTAAAACACTGTTAAACATTTGTTATGATGTGTTTACATTTTAAAACACTGTTAAACATTTGTTATGATGTGTTTACCTTTTAAAACACTGTTAAACATTTGTTATGATGTGTTTACCTTTTAAAACACTGTTAAACATTTGTTATGATGTGTTTACCTTTTAAAACACTGTTAAACATTTGTTATGATGTGTTTACCTTTTAAAACACTGTTAAACATTTGTTATGGTGTGTTTACCTTTTAAAACACTATTAAACATTTGTTATGATGTGTTTACCTTTTAAAACACTATTAAACATTTGTTATGATGTGTTTGCCTTTTAAAAGAATATAAAAATTTGTAATAATGTGTTAGAAGTATTTGAAATTTTGTCATGAACATGGTATTTATAAAACATGACTTAACTTTTTTTAAAAACTATATAAAAAAGTTGCAGTGTTTATTGTTATTTTACATATATTTTACAAGGTTGTTTGGTAACTGTAATATCTGCCAATTAACTTTGTATACATTGTATGAAACATGACAAATCATTGTTAAATGCTGTTCTTAGAACTGCTGTAAGGAAACATAAGATGAAAATGGAGTAGTTTGTTTACGTGGCCAATGAGGAAAATGAAATTTGTTTTGAATAAAGGTTATAATAATACAGGATGTTCGGAAAGTCACTGTGCACTTATATATTTATCAACAGACATGTTTCAATGTAGAATACACGAGGTAAATATGAATGACAATTATAAACAATGTTGAAAGTGATCCCCGTTGGCATCAATACAGGCTTGGATCCTTCTTATTTTGTTTCTAAACACCGCTATCAGTTGCTGGCTTGAAATAGACTGAATAAAATATGATTACAAAACTGCACAGTGACTTTCCAAACACCCTGTACAATATTTCAGGTTCTTTTAAGACTTTAATTAGGTGCAACTTCAATAGTGTCCAGAATAATGAGTTCATTTAAAATATGTTTTACTTGATGTGTGTGTGTGTATAAGGCAGTCTGTTGCAATGTAGGTTGCTGAGCTACCCTTGGACTCGCCACTTCAAAGCCCTCAGCCAGTAAATGAGCCAAAACCTTTTACTGTAGAACCAGTTTCATGTAAACCTTCTCCTGGACTGATGAAAGGTAAACAAAGGCTCTGTTTATTAGTTTAATATTAAAGAACAGTACAGTGGATATTATAACTTTTGTATCATATTAAAGACTTTTGTGTAATTTTAATTTTCACATATTTAGGGAACTTTAAGCAAATTGCTAGATAATGTTGGGTTTAACCATCGACTGTTGACGTTTATGTAGCACCTACTACTGTGAGCCTGTTTTAATCAACCTACTGATTTTGATTTAGCACCAAGTTACTGTGAAACTTTTGTTGCTCTCAACCTATTTAAATGTATTTTTAATTCTTTCACACTTAAGGAACTTTAAATAAGTAAACAGTGTCCACTCATATGGAGTATCTATACTCTTCAAAAAAAGAAACGCAAAAGGCAAAATATGAGACAAATTGTTAACAAGTTTATTTTGGGTAGTTCTGTATGACATGTGTGAAACTTTGCACATTTACTGCTGAACATTCAAAGTCTGCAAAGGCGAAGTCCACGCTCACTAGTTGAAGTTTAACGTCACTCAACGTCAATAACGAGTATGCCCCCCGTGAGCATCAATAACTGCTTGGCATCTCCAGCCCATGGAAGCGATGAGATGACGAATCACATCCTGTGGAATGGCTGTCCACTCAGCCTGCAAAGCTGCTGCAAGCTGAGATAGAGTCTGCGGTTGAGGTTGTCGCCGTCGCAGACGTCGGTCCAACTCTCGTCCCAAAGATGTTCGATGGGGTTTAAATCTGGTGATCTGGAGGGCCAGGGAAGAACATTGATGTTGTGGTGTCTTAAGAAGACAGTGGTGAGTCGGGCTGTGTGAGGACGGGCATTGTCATGTTGAAAAACGTCATTGACGTTCACCATGATGGGTTGCACATGGGGCCTAAGAATCTCGTCGACGTATCATTGAGTCGTAAGATTCCCTCGAATGTGCAAAAGGTCTGTTCTGGCATTGTAGGCGATGGCAGCCCACATCATGATGCTGCTACCACCATATCTGCCAACATCCTGCACACAGTTTGCTGCAAAACGTTCACCTTGGCGATGGTAAACACGGGTCCTTCCATCCTGCCTACGAAGCATAAAACGTGATTCATCGCTGAACCAAACATGCCTCCATCGTCGATGAAGCCATGCCCGATGTGCCCGAGTCCACTGCAGCAGTGCTTGACGATGTTGCTGGGTGAGGATGACGCCTCTGACTGGACGTAGAGGTCAGATTCCTGTATCTCGTAGACGGTTGCGTACAGTCTGATCGGAAATCCTACGCAGCCCTGGTATGGTTGAGGCAGTAGACGTTGCAGTGGTGGTCCTATCCCAAAGGTGACATAACCGGATGTAGCGATCTTGTGTGGGCATGGTCACACGAGGTCTGCCAGATCGTGGACAGTCACGAGTTGATCCATGTTGTTGGTGACGACTCCATAGCCTTTTGATGGTGCTTGGGTGGACATTCACAGCTCTGGCAACATCTGATCGAGATTCGCCTGCTTCCAAGTGACTAATGGCATTGTTGTGTTGTGCTTCAGTCAGTCTTGGCGTAACTGTATTGCATGTCGGTGGCTTAACACTGAGCTATGGAAACCGAGAACCCCTCACTTTTATAGGGATTTTGCACATGTTGCACTTGCAGAACATGCAGATCTCTCAAACAAATTTATTAGACACGCATGCGTTTTGGCGAAATATCCGACGTTTTCCTCCGTTTTCAAAGTGCACAACTTTTATTGTCATTTTGGTCTGACAATCAGTGCCTTAAGACGTGTAACATCACAAACTCTGAGCTTGTAACGTTATTACATATATTTCTCTTTAAAATAAAAAAATATCCCTTTTGCGTTTCTTGTTTTGAAGAGTATATTTTTAATTGACCCGTCGGTTTCAATCTACCACCTAGTTACCCTGAGTTTCTTTTAATTGATTGTTGATTTTGATTTAGCGCCTAGTCACCCAGAGGTTCGAGCTGCTCTTAATCTAGGTGGTTCTGAACCTAGTTCGGTAAAAGTTGTGCGTCAGCCACTTTTCCCTGATAGTAGTAAAGAAGCCCTGGAACAGGTATGACCAATATTTGTTATATTATCTCAACTGTATATTTTCCTCCATAAACACTATTATTTTCTTAATTAAAAAAATATAATTTTTTTTTAAAACAATGTCCAATTCATTGTTACTAACAGTATCATTTGATTGTTGTTTTAAAGCTTTAGTGACGTTGATGGCCATCTAGAAAGATGCAGTTTGTTTTCTAAAGCCATTTTATTAATAAATTACACTGGTGACTTTAATCACTTCCAAAGTATTCTGAAACAAAATAATCTGAATTATGATTGGATTCTTTAAAAAAAAAAAAAAGAGATAAAAATGGTTATGGAACTTTGAAATTTGTTTGCTTAATCTTTTATGACATTTTCTGATGAACTATATATTGCAGTTTGTAAAATGAGAAGTGCTGTGTTAGTGTTATCCGCTTGGAAAATAAATCAGTTGTTATTCTTGTACTGTTGGTATATAACTGGTCTCTCTCACTTTTTTTTTTTACACATCTCTTTCCATTTATGCAGAAAGTTAAAGCTTTTAACTTGTTATAATTTGACTTATCGAAGGTCAGGGAAGCTCTCGTGTAACACTGGTGATCTATTTTACCACATTCAGGCAGAATCGACTGCTACTATAAACACCCTCAGTGCAAAAGCAAGAAGGGCACACTTTGCAAAAATGTCCAGTGTCAATGCTGTCGTAGAATCGAAGCAAGAGCCCTCATCTGCAGTGAGCAGCATCTCCAGGATCAGTTACAGTCGAGAGTTTCTCCTCAACTGTGCCTTGTCTCCTCACAGCTGTGCCTTCCCTGTCAACCTTTTAGAAATTGCAAAAGATGCCCTATACATTGTTCGACAAGTAAGGATTGTTTGAAACTTCTCTAAAGAGCTGTAGTTGTGCACAACATCCATGATCCTTTTATTTTAACTGACTCATTCTAACCACACATCCCATGGATCAGCAGTAAGTTTGAAGGGTTATAATGCTAACCCATTGTATAGCTTTGTACTTAACAGCAAAAGAAAAAACCACATCTAACGATACAATGTAGGATTATATACATGTACTTCTACGGCATTTTATTCAGGTTAAAAAAGAATGTGAACTCTTTTCAATGGGTGTTTATAAAAAGGAACATTGGTAGTTTGATGTAAGTTCATGTTTTAAGTGTTCATCTTTGGAACTGCATATTCCTTATAAGAAGAATATTTGAGTCTTATTTTCAGTAAATAGTATTTAGTTTGGAATATACAGAAAACAACTATGAGAAAGGAATTACATCATGCTGATACATTGGTTGGCAGGCACACAATAATTTATAAACATGGATAAAATATTGTACATCAAACTAATACATCATGACCAGGTGGTTAAGGTACTCAACTCGTAATCCGAGGGTTGCTGGTTCTAATTCCCGTCCCACCAATCATGCTCACCCTTTCGGTCATGGGGATGTTATAATGTGATGGTCAATCCCACTGTTTGTTGATAAAAGAGTAGTCCAAGAGTTAGCATTGGGTGGTGATGACTAGCTGCCTTCCCTATGGTTTTACACGGCTAAATTTGGGATAGCTAGTGCAGATAGCCCTTGAGTAGTTTTGCACGAAATTCAGAATAAACCAAACTAATAGATCAGCTTGTAGACACAACAATTTATAAACATAGGTAAAATATTGTACATAATGCTAATATCAGGTCATCCCTTAAGTAATGTCTGATTTAGGTTCAGAAAAAGAGAAAGGATTTCAAACCCTTTTATTGTTATTTAATCAATAATGTATGTTCCATTATTATTAATTACTTCCTGTCAACGATTCACAAACTTCTGAATGCCACTTCTATAAAATTCTTGGGGTTTGGAGGAAAAGAATGTAGATGGGGTAGTTTGACATCTTCATGTGTTCCAAGCTCTTTTCCATCAAGATAGTTCTGTAAACCTTGAAATAGATTCTAATCAGATGGAGCAAGGTCTGGAGAATAAGGAGGATGTGGAAGTTTTTCCCAATCTAGCTCTTCAGTCTTTACAGATGTGATCCTCGCTGTATGGGACTATGGATTATTCTGGTGTAACCCAACACCTTTACGACTGATCAAAGCAGGCCTCTTTTCTTTCAGTGAAACATTCAAGCGCTCTAACTGTTGACAGTAGAAGTCTGATGTAATTGTTACATTGAGCAGCAGGAACTCAAAGTGGATCTCACCAACAACATCCCACCAAATGTTTAACAAGATTTTTCCTAGGATGGAGGCCCATTTTGTGCTGTGTTTTAGCCAGTTTACTTGCACTGAGCCATTGTCTGCAGTGCTAAACATTTTTGTAATGTACCCATTTTTCATCTCTATTAACTAACCTGTCCAAAAAAGGTGAGTTATAAACTTGATCTGAAGTTGTCTTCTGTCAAATCATGGGAGACCCATTTTCCAAGTTTTGACACCTTTCCAAGCTGTTGCACATGACTGTGAACTGTTGAATGGGTTGAATTAATCTTCTGTGCTAGTTCTTCAACTGTTACAGCACAATCTTCATCAAGTGCAGCCTCCAGCAAGTCATCATTAAACTCAACAGGACGATCTGAACGTGGCGCATCACTTAAGCTGTAGTCACCTGATCTGAACTTCTGAAACCACCTTTGACCTTTTCTTTCATTGAGAGATTCCGCACCATAAACACTTTGAATGTTTCGTGTAGTTTCTGCTGCACTGTTGTCTTTTTAAACTTATAAAACACTATATGCCTAATGTGCTGCTCAGACATATCCATCTTCATAAGGGTTTATTTGATTAATGATCTGAAAAAGTGGAGTTGGACTAGTTTCTTTTATTTCTCTCAACATTTTTATACACGTCCTACTACATATTGTAGTCATTAAAACCTTCTACAAAAATAGAAATGATGTTGCACTTTCTGTATTAAATTATCAGACATTACTTATGGGATGACCTGTGTCTTAACATAAGTATTCTGATGTGCATCCTCTGATATTACTATGTCTTAACATAAGTATTTAGATGTGCATCCTCTGATATTACTGTGTCTTAACATAAGTATTTAGATGTGCATCCTCTGTTATTACTGTGTCTTAACATAAGTATTTAGATGTGCATCCTCTGATATTACTGTGTCTTAACATAAGTATTTAGATGTGCATCCTCTGTTATTACTGTGTCTTAACATAAGTATTTAGATGTGCATCCTCTGATATTACTGTGTCTTAACATAAGTATTTAGATGTGCATCCTCTGTTATTACTGTGTCTTAACATAAGTATTTAGATGTGCATCCTCTGTTATTACTGTGTCTTAACATAAGTATTTAGATGTGCATCCTCTGATATTACTGGGTCTTAACATAAGTATTTAGATGTGCATCCTCTGATATTACTGTGTCTTAACATAAGTATTCAGATGTACATCCTCTGTTATTACTGTGTCTTAACATAAGTATTTGGATGTACATCCTCTGATATTACTGTGTCTTGACATAAGTATTCAGATGTACATCCTCTGATATTACTGGGTCTTAACATAAGTATTCAAATGTGCATTTCTTAAAAGTTTAAAAAAAAATTTTTGTCCCTCATGTTTAAATATTGAATAAAAGCAACTAATTAGCATGCTAAGTAAACATGAAAGAATAGTTTTGTAATGATGAAGTGTCCCTCATGTATAAGTGTTGATTAAAAGCAACCAATTTACATATTAAGTAAACACGAAAGAACATTTTTGTTTTGATGAAGTGTCCTTCATGTTTAAATACTGAATAAAAGCAACCAATTAGCATGCTAAGTAAACATGAAAGAATAGTTTTGTAATGATGAAGTGTCCCTCATGTATAAGTGTTGATTAAAAGCAACCAATTTACATACTAAGTAAACATGAAAGAACATTTTTTAACGACCAAGTGTCCCTAAATATGAATGTTGATTAAATATGTGAGTGTCCATACAACTGATTAACATTCTAAATTATCTATTTGTATTATTTTTAATTTGTTTTATATTTTTAACCCCATATCAGAGTAGCACCAAGTTTGATCCTGCAGCTTATAAGGTTGAAACATCTGCCAAATGGGCAAAACAAGTCTCGAAAAGTGATACCAAAGATTGTTCGAGTTCAAGTCCTTCAGACGAAGTGTCAGACAATATGTGATATATATACATATAGATAGACAGCTCTTCTGAATTGTTCGGTTTTTTGTTACAGTCAATTTGTTCTAAGTCTCATTTTTATAATTTTTAACCCCAATTATTTCTAACGATTGTGTTAAACAGAGTGAGACTATATATATATATATATATATTTATATATAAATTGTTTGGTTGTAATAGACACATATCTGGTACTTCAGCTAAAGTTTTTATGTTAGAACTTCTAAGTATTCTTTTACGTTGCTCGTATTATTGCAACTTGTACATTGGTGAAGATCACATCCTACAAACAGAACAAAAAACAATGTGGGGGGGGGCAGCACCAAGGTTCACAGTTATGAGGGTGTGTCTGCATGCAGTTTCTCTTCAACTTACCCTGAGAAACACCCAAATTGCCAGTATTGTAAGACTTATTGTACGTGAAACATTGATACAGGTGTTGTTTTATATGAAAAAATATTGAAATGCCTAATATTGGTTAAAATTTTTCTAATTTTGTAAAAAAAGGAAAGAAAAACATATGACTGTTTACTTGGGCTTTATCTCTGTGTTATGAGACAAAAAGTGATTGCTTTTCTACTTCTGATGCTACTAGGTAGGCACCTACGTTTCAGGTTTTCCTTCTTTTCAGAAGAGAGAGGATATAGAAACCAACATTAAATGTAAACACTGGTGTTACGATAATTATACTTTACAAGCAAGACTGTCTCTAGACAAGTTCTACCAGTGAATGTTTACTGTTCTTGGTAATTACATTCTGCAAACAGGACTGTCTCTAGGCATTCTACCAGGGTGGGTAGAACACAGATATCCCGTTTTGTAGCTTTGTAACTTCAAAGCATTAATCTATCAAAATGCTTGTTGGAGTTCTAATGGCTTACCGTTAAGCAAGATAGCCCTCATTAGTTAACTGTTATGGCTCGGCATAGCTGCTCAGAGCAAGCGATATTCGAGTGCCTTCTCGGGCTAACTCATCAAGCATGTGCCTTATTTACGTTGTCCCACTATCCTTCAGTTCGCAGTAAGTCTGATCAAAAAGTAAGTGAACAGTCACACGTTCATAAAAATATGTGTGTGTGTTTGTCTGTGTGCAATGTTTTATATAAATTGGATGATCTGAACATTTTATTACTTACTACCAGGTGTACACAAGACCTATTTTTTCATCATTTTAGCTTTTAACATGCCCAGTTATGTGTACAAACTTAATACAACAGGATGCAGTTGAAAATTGTTCCCATGCACCTTGAGAAATGTATCATAACCATAATTCGATATTTTCTAACGCTGTAAAAGAAACGTAAGTGCTGACAAAAAGATGTTTTTGGTGTACTACAGTATCTTCTACTACAACTGTTTGCAATTTACTAAAAGTATTAAAGGAGCCTCTTTAATTATGTGACTGGAATTCTGTATACTTATTTTTAACTAAAGGGGCGATAAAAATGTATATTAGTTGTAGACGTAACAAATTGAGATGTGTTCAGTTTAAAGATGGGATTATTCACTTCAGAACTATAGTATTATTTACCTTTTTTTTTCTTATGTCAATCATTTTATTATTTTATGATTTTCTTGTAACAATCGTTTTTTTAAGTATTGTTACTTGGACAAGCTTATTACGCATTATATCTGTCTATTCTTTAAGTTTTGTTATATTCAATTTAGTGCATTCTTTGTTAACCCTAATCACGTGTTGTTGTCGAGTCTGTTACATTATTATTATTTAACTAAACAATTGAGTTTAAGCTAAGAAAATAAACAGTCTGAACGCGTGAAGTAAAGTTAAATATGATTATTATTGCACATTGTTCAGACTCAGGGCAACATACTTATAGAGAATCTATAAATCAATAACCCAGCTTTCCTTCTGTGACGACCAGATAGAAATGATGTCAATCCAACGCTCCATACGAACTGGATGTGCCGGATTTACTCATTACGATGCGAGTTATCAAGTGATCAGTCGTTCAGTACTTAAAGGTGTAATCTTAGATATCGTCTATTCGGCCATTGGAGGACATTGCAGCATTTTATATGCAGCCAAAGTAGATAGTACTTGTTAGAGAACAACTGGGGAAGAAAGGTAATTACAACGATAACAAAGGTTTTCAGTACCAATCGTTTAGGCTAAACCTGCATTATTAAAGAACTTTTTTTTTATTCCTATGTTAGTAAAATATATAAAGCATATAGTACACTACATTTTCCATTTAGCGAAACTACACCAAACGAAAGAGTCTCAGAGAAATATAAGAAATTATCACGTTTTTCTTGGTTCTGTCGTTTGAGATGCTTGCAATATTTTGCAAACCAACTAATTACATTACCGTTGCAGTCAACGCTAATATAATGTAACGCCAACGCTCTGGATAAAACAATTACCCGATTTTACACACGTATCTTTTGCCGTTCATCTTTTGTTTTCTTAGAACCTTGTAATGGTGATATGAAAAAGTTGAAAAAGAAACCATGTTTTAAAACAGTAGACTATAAAGAACATGGTGTGCGTAAAAATAAAGGAAATAGTCTCGTAAATGTGTGTAATTCGAAGGCAAAAAGGCCCCGGCATGGCCAGGTGGGTTAAGGCGTTCGACTCGTGATCCGAGGGTCGCAGGTTCGAATCCCCGTCGCACCAACCATGCTCGTCCTTTCAGCCATAGGGACGTTATAACGTTGCGTTCAATCCTACTATTAGTTGGTAAAAGAGTAGCCCAAGAGTTGGCGGTGGGTGGTGATGATTAGCTGCCTTCCCTCTAGTCTTACACTGCTAAATTATAGACAGCTAGCGCAGATAGCCCTCCTGTAGCTAGCTTTGCGCGAAATTCAAATAATTGAAGACAGAGAATATATGTATAAACTAGAGCTAACTTACTATTTTATTCGTTTTATGGAAAGAGTTGATAATTTTATGACACTCCAACTCTGTTATCAAAGAATTTGATTAAACTAATTACTAAAAAAATCCATTTAAATTTTTCTCTTAAGGACGTTTTCACGCAACATTTGTTTACATCTGTCTTAAGTGTACAACGAAATACAAGTAATGCTACGAGTCTTAGATTCATTGAACTGAAATATATAATTTGCAATTTTTAACTGAGAGTTTGTTTTTGAGTGGATCAATAGTTTCGTTTATGTTATTAAAAAGTTGTATTCGTAATTTCCGCGTTAGCATGGAGTCATTCTGAGTTTCCTCGAAATAAACATCTAACTTACTGTGTATCCTCAGATTAAATGAATAGTTCAGATGAAAATGATCAATGGGGTTGTAATTAATAAACATCTAACTTACTGTGTATCCTCAGATTAAATGGATAGTTCAGATAAAAATGATCATTGGGGAGTAATTAATAAACATCTAACTTACTGTGTATTCTCAGATTAAATGGATAGTAAAGATGAAAATGATCATTGGGGAGTAATTAATAAACATCTAACTTACTGTGTATCCTCAGATTAAATGGATAGTTCAGATGAAAATGATCATTGGAGAGTAATTAATACACTAACTTACTGTGTATCCTCAGATTAAATGGATAGTTCAGATGAAAATGATCATTGGGGAGTAATTAATACACTCTAGCTTACTGTGTATCCTCAGATTAAATGGATAGTTCAGATGAAAATGATCATTGGGGAGTAATTAATACACTCGACACAGAATACACAAAGTGATTGTGTGTCACACTTTGAACGAATGTGCTTTATAGCAGCGGTGAAATTTACCATGGAGCAATGGAGAAAAGTATTACTTGTGTTTATCGGAAGTGTTATTGTAAGAAACCGTCTGAACTCTAATACGCGCAGACTGGTGTTCCAGATGTCACCAAACCATTAGACCGACAGCTTGTTTGTTGTGATCACTCCTGCGGGAGATTGTAACATCCATTGTCACGTGCCTTTCGACACCAGATAATGACTAGTGCATGCCTATTGGCGGAACCGTTACGACAGTTTTGTATATATATATCCTCTTAAGTCAGAAGATAAAATATCTTGCTATTCGTGACCAAGTTGTTTACTTTGATTGGAATATTGGTGAATTTAACCTGCAGATGTGTACGAGACTTAACCATTCGACATTTGGATTAATCAACTAACCGAAAGATGAATTATTATAACCACTTGTTAAGTATAATCTTCTGGTGGTGGGAATGGCGGGCAATAATAAAAAACAGTTTCATATAAAGTTTGAATAAGTAATAATTTTTAAAAGTAAAGTCGAATAATTTAGAACATTTAGGCTTAAGTTCAAAACTTCATAATTTTTTGTGTTATCAGCTCGTATTAACTGATCTCATCGTAAATTTTTGCTTTTCTGTAGTTAAGTGAAAATTTATTTACAAAATCATTCTTTTATTAAATTTCGCGCAGAAGTACGAAAAGGTTAGCTTCATATTGTTGTCCATAACTTTAAACTGACAGAAAGAAGGCAATTGATCAACAATGCCCACCGCTCTATCGAATAATTGAATTTAATCTTCACTAAGTGTGCGAAACGTGTTTTTGCAGCAACAGATCACGAATGGATATGAACCAATTTTTTGGCAGGAAATGAATAATATTCTACGTATATCCACCAGGTTTCTTCAAAATCTATTCATTTTTGGCTGAGGTATAGATAGAGGAAAAATAGCATGTGAAACCGGTCCACATATTAATGAGTGAGGTTCTATTTTATGGCCTTGACTCCCTGAAAGGTAGTCACTTCTAAGTTTGATCATAGTACAATTCTATACCAATTTTAGTCCAAATTCATTCAAACGTTTTTAAGAAATCTTGCTGACAAACGTGACCCTCTGCCCACTTTCGGTGGTGAAGACAACTAAGAGAAACGAAATAATTGATTCTCACACAAAGCGCGATAACTTTGGTTTATTTAAAATGGATATTTTTACATGCTACAAATATAATTCTTAAAAAGTTCTCGTGTGGTGTCAGCTTGTTTTCTGCAAAATGTGAAAATTGCTATCAAATTATTCAATCTGTGAAACAGTTTTTCCGCGAAACACTCAATACTGTGTTGAAAGAAACAACTTGCGTATTGTCAACTCAGTACAGTTACAGTTGTTTTAAGTGTTGAGGTAATATTATTAATAGACTGTATATAAATATAATTGTAGCTTGTTAACATGAAATATTTTGAGGGACAAATCCCTTATTAATATTGTTAACATATATATCACCTCCATTAAAGTATAGGAACAATATTGGTCACCTTCAAGTTTTCTTGTGCCCACTTAAAAAACTCGCAGTAAATTTTGTACGAGACATATTAACTTATTGTAATACCATTTGAGAAATATTACCTGTTCCAGGGACCTTGTTATTTTTCAAACTTTCTACTTTTTGTTTTGTAAATTAAGTGTTAATAATAAATTTATGTACATCTAGCATGTTTCCCACAAGTAATTTTTCAGGACTTATAATAGTGTTTACGACTTCTGTAGTGAAAACCAAAAAAAAACAATTCAGCTACCTCATAATCCTCTGTAATAATCCTTTCCTCAAGGGCCCAATTCCCATTTTAACATTATGCTTTCCTTTGTTGTATTACATTTTTTTACTACTAGTTTAGAATTTTCGGTTAACTTTTTTCATTCAACTATTTTTCTTAATCAACTCTCTTATGCTTGAAGTTGTCCATCAGTCATTAAACCCTTCATTGACTCAGCGGTTAAGTCTGAGAGTTTATCGCTCTAAAATTGGATTTCGATACCTGCGATGAGAAAAGATACTTAATATTAAACAGCATTTCAGTAGTTAAATCTTCACTCATTACATTTGTAATATTTATATTTAATTTTAGTCTTAACACTTCTGCTAAACCACCCATTTTTACTTTTGTGGAACATACTTATCTTAAATACTTAACTTATTTTTAACAACATCTGAGAAGCAATACCATTTAACTTAATGTCCCAATCGATCAGAATCCATTCCTATCTCATTCCTTGTACCTAAATGTTCTAATTCCAAACCTCGACCGTATCCACATTAGAAATCAATAATAAATTTTAAATAAAAATTATCCCTTGTAGATTCCTTAACTAAAAAAACTATACTGAACAGTATTCAAGTAATTTTCACCCTCACTACTTGATGGCCAGGTGTTTAAGGCACTCGACTCGTAATCCGAGGGTCGTGGGTTCGAATCCTCGTCACAACAAACATGCACGCTCTTCCAGCCATGGGGGCGTTATAATGTTACGGTCAATCCCAATATTCGTTGGTAAAAGAGTTGGCGGGGGCTTGTGATGACTAGCTGTTTTCCCTCTAGTCTTACACTGCTAAATTAGGGATGGCTAACGCAGATAGACCTCGTGTAGCTTTGCGCGAAATTCAAACCACTATTCGACACTTAAAATCTCTTGCTCAATATGCCTAAAATTTAAAGCCTTTCTTTCAAAGGCATTGCTAGGCACTTACATGCGGTGCCTCTGTCTCGATCCTATTTGGCAATACTTTGAATACCCAGTTGGTGTTTTAGAAATCAGAATAGAAATCCATGGCTGATATTGTACTGAAACCCCGACTTTTATAAGCGCCTAAATACGCCTCTGCTTCTATGATTAAAAAACTCGTAATAAATAAACAACAAGAAAATACTGATAAAAGCTATACTTGAAGGAAGCAGTCGAAAATGTTAACTAAATAATTATGTTTTTGTTTATGTGAAGACGAAAGTAGTATCGAAAATAAAAACATCGAATTGAATAGGAATTACTGTCCTGCCCTCTTTTGGTGATTACGTAAAATACATGTTATGACAGAAGAGGAAACGTCAACCTTGTAATACGATTTTTCGGTCAGTTTTGAATAGGAAGAAATTTGGTAGCCAGTCAGTTTGAGTCGTAAGGAAAATTCTTGCTAGCAATGACTAAGTTCAGGTGATTGACCATTCATTTGACTTGCAAGAAGAGGTATGACTGACATTCTAAAGAACACAATGAAAAATGCACAGTTTTCAGGTATAATTTTTTAGCCTAGACTCGTGTAGGGGTTTACACCTTTCATAAAAAAATCTAATAAAAGGATTAAGTGAAATTATCCATTTTTAGTGATTTGAATATTTAAGACGGTGACTATATTTTCACATTAATTTAATGTTGGCAGTTGTTGGAGTTGGAGTGATAAAAAAAATTAACCGATTACGTGCTTTATCATAAGACGGTTTGATCAAAGCTCATTCTTTTAAGTAAGGAAACTTGCATCGTTAATAAAAGCAGAGCTAAATGTTTAAAAATTGAATTCAATATACTCAGACATTTAACAACATAATAATAACTTATTAGATGATGATAACAGTAAATATAAAAGTAGCAAAACTTAGATTTGTATTGCTTATAAACACACAAAACGTTTATCTTTAAATTTAGTGCAAATAGCTTCAGTTTTAGCCCTTAGGCCTATGAGATACGTTACATGATACGATGTAGGTACAAAGCCGAGCTTTGATTTAATTTCATGTGAAATGTTTAGATGTGTGTGAATATATTATAACAGTTTTCAGATTTTTGTATTTCAGTTTTTCTCGTCTAAGATATAATTTAAATCTCTCTCGGTCTTTTTTTTTTGAGGGGTATAGCTTGAATTTTATAAGTGTAATAATACTACTAGTTGTAAATATAACTTAAACTACGAAAAGCCATATATGTAATTGTGATATAGCTGAACACAGATTTTTAAGTCAAAGGCCTGTGAATATCTACCACTTTTTTGTTTTCTCGAAGATTAGGTGAAAAATGTCCATAGGTCAACAATATGTAGTATACGTAATAGTGTGATATCACAGCTATGTTTCTCAATAAGTTGAATTTTATGTGTGTTATAAATCAAAGAAAGAAACGTATGGTAGTGTCTGTATAGTTTAACAACATTTAATTCGCTATCCATTTCGTTGCAATGACCAAATAATCTTGTTGAAAAAATAATGAACAGAAAATATTATAAATTCGTAGTGCTGAAAGTAATTTATTATACTGACCTATTGGATTATCTTTCGATGGTGGCGCCCCTATTGTTGGCCAAATTCGACACGTAATTTGAGGGTAGCGGGTTCGAATCCCCATCGCACCAAACATGCTCGCCCTTTTAGCCGTGAGGGGCGTTATAATGTGACGGTCAGTCCCACTATTCGTTGGCGGTGTGTGGTGATGACTAGCTGCCTTCCCTCTAGTTTTACATTGCTACATTAGGGACCCCTAGCGCAGATTGCTCTCGCGTACCTTTGCGCAAAAAAAACAACAACATACGAACCCTATTGCTGCCACACTATGGCTGTTTTCTGCGTCAATAAAGTATATTATTTATATGTGTTTATAAGATTAAGGTATTTAGAACTAGCTGAAATTTATCTGACCCCCAGATTCCAGTGTCAAACAGTAAAATAAGCATTATTACTGGATAAAACAGCTCTTCCCCACCTCGAATAAACGAATTAATAAAGCGTTGTTATGATAATTAATCGTTACCAAGTTGTGTACTGGTGTTATAACTACAGCGTGTTATTATACAGTCCAGCCAATAGTGATTGATTCAGAAAAAGTAAATATTTCGATCATTTTTCTATCCAATCAGCCTCTTAGCTGTTATACTGTGTATCGTGAGTTTTTCATAAAACCTTAGGCCGTGACCAAGTTGATTATGTCTCTGTTCGAAACCGTGAGACCATCTGCCTTCAGAGAGAGAATCTATAGGCTTCCGGTATAATGTACTTTTCCATCTTAGCATCCAAACAAATCCGACTACAGTTCTATACTTACTATGTCATTGTTAAGGCTCGCTGACTGCAGTGAAAGACGGTAGTTCACGTTATATCATGCGAGACGCAAGTTTCATGTGGGTGCTCTCTGTACGCATGCTTGGTCACATGATTCAGTTCCAATTATCTGAACTATCGATGTGCGAATTCAATTATTATGCAACATTTCATATGGTTAATTATAAATACAATTATGCATGCAGAATTTGAATGCTTTGACGAAATCCGCTTATTTAGTCACTTCTAATGGTCTAAAAAAATTGTTATACTATTAGTATAGTATTTTAACGATTAACCACCAGACGGAGGTGAGGCGTTTTATAATGTTGTTAAAAACCCAAAATGTTTTGTCTTTGAGTTATTCGTAAAAACATATTTTCTATTGGATCCTGACTGAAGCATAATCCAGCCATAATTGTTTTTTTTTGGGTTTTTTTCGCGCAAGGTTACACGAGGGCAATTTGCGCTAGCCATCCCTAATTTAGCAGTCTAAGACTAGAGGGAAGGCAACTAGTCATCACCACCTACCGTCAAATTTTGGGCTACGTTTTTACCAACGAACAGTGTGATTGACTGTAAGGTTATAATGCCTCCACGGCTGAAAGAGTGAGCATGTTTCGTGCGACAGGGATTCGAACTCGAGATCCTCAGGTTGCTTATCGAGCGCCTTGACCACCTGGCTATGCCGGGCCTAAAACGACGTATCAAGTGTAATTTTGTTTATATAGAATGAATTTTATGTCTTTATCTCGTAACAATGTTAAAAAAAATGATTTAGTAAATACGAAACTGGAGTAATAATATTCGCTACTGAATAAAAACGAAATAAATGTTTCCAAATACCTAACACTGAGAAAAAATCACGCTTTTAGGCCTAAGGCTTTATTTAAGTTTCTGTGCCAACGTTTCGCTTCACCACATAAACCTACACAGATATTAAAATAAAGTCTTGCCAGTTTTTTCTTATTGTTCTCGAACTTTATGAACTAAAATAAGATTTACGAAAAATTTTGAAATGCTTCTCTGATCGTATCGTGGTTCTACGACATCGTTAAAACAAACAAACAAACTGTCGTCTTTCGACCCTCCTAATGACGCTGGTAGATGTGAGTTATAACTCTAGTGTTGTCGGGAGCGTTTATAAAAATTATAGATACATTGATGCTTTGAAAAAGGGCGCAGTATTTTATATAGGAACCAATCCAAATCACTCATGTTTATTCCTGGTGTAATGAAGAAAAATTTCCCACAGTGCATCAGCTTGTGTAAGAGTAAAAAAGAAAAACCTTGAACTATATGGAGGAACGAAGACTATAAAAAGAAATAATGGCTTTTCTATTCTATTCAAGAATTTGGTATCATGGGGTCTTTTGTAAAACTTGATGTGAAAGCGTTGAGGAAACTCTAAGAATGAAGAACAACTGGTAGTGGGAAAATTGGAGCGAAAAAGGCCTTTGAGAACAACAGGGTTTGGAGGGGCAGGAAATTCTCCGGTTGTGCGACGGTCTCTTCTTTTTCTTTTTTTTAATACACTGTAGATTGGATATTCAAGACGAAAACAGCAATCCGTTACGAAATCCTTTCGTTCACATGCTTCGATAAACAAATACTTCTGTACTATCTCGCCAGTGCAATATGGCTACAATCGTGAGAGTATTAGATGCGAAAAGAATTTCTAGATGAAATGTGGTCAAAAATTAAACACAAAAAAATTAAAGCAGTCGATTTCCTTTTCTTTGGCCTGGTATGACTAGGTGGTTAGGGCCCTCAACTCATAATCTTAGGGTCACGGGTTCGAATCCCTGTCGCACCAAACGTGCTCGCCCTTTCACCCATGGTGGCATTATAATGTGCCGGTCAATTCCACTATTCGTTGGTAAAAGAGTAGCCCAAGAGTTGGCGGTGGGTGGTGATGACTAACTACCTTCCCTCTAGTCTTACACTGTTAAATTAGGGACAGTTAGCGCAGATAGCCCTGGTGTAGCTTTGCGCGGAATTCAAAACAAACTACCTAACTCTTCGCTGTGGTGGTTTTTCCTGCATGAAATAAAGGCTCAGTCAGTGCAGTAAGATCCTAATACAATATTTATTTTACTCATTGTTCGTACAATTATCCTAGGACTGAGGATGTGTCGGGTATTGTCTAGTAATTAGTGTTATTAGAATGTGAATTTGCGACTTATTAACCATCAAACGCGCTCTGCACTTTGGTTTCGCCATGGAAATGATGGCCAAATTTCGATATTTTGTAAGACAAGATTATTATTAGCGGTTGGTGCTTTTGAATGTCTGCCTTCATTCGAGCTCATCGATTCAAAATGTGGAACAACTACGACCAGAGAACCCTTTATGTAGTTCTGCGTCAACTTTGAAATAAACAAAGGAAAGAAATGTTGATTGCAGTTTATTAACTGAGATAAAAAAGAAACTATTTAAAATAATTACATTGTAAAAACTCTCCTAAAGTTATAGATTATTATACGGAGGTTGGTGATGAAACTGGCTATTATGAAAAACTATTGGAATAACATTTTTATTCTACGTCTGAAGGTGCACTGAGAACACAAACTACTGACAAGACGGAGCAACCAATCATCCATTGTCCCATCAGAACACCACCTTCTGACAAGACAGGACAACTTATTATCTGTCGTTCTATGAGAACACCACCTTCTGATAAGATGGGACAACCCAATGTCTATCTTCCCACCAGAACACCACTTCCTGACAAAACGAGAAAACCCATCATCCGTTATTTTATCAGAACACCAGATTCCGACAAAGCGGGACAACTTACCATATCTGTCCTGCGATAAACATGCCACCTTTCAATGACATAGGACAGCCCACCATATATGTCCTGCCATAAGAACGCCACCTTTCAATAACATAGGACAATTCACCATATTTATCCTGCCGTAAGAACATCTTCCAACAAGATGAGACAACCCATTAAATCTCATCCAGTTAAGAGGTTCCAAACAGGCACTTGAACTTAAGTTATTCAAAAATACATGTTAGGAGAGATGTCCAGACATTGAAGCAATAGACTTTTGGCTGTATGGTTTTCTCAAAGGGAATGTCTACCAAATTTTAAACCGTCCTATTAAACCAATTATATTAAATATCATCTTTTCTTTGTCACTATTCAATATCATCATTTAGGTATTGAGGGATCAGCCCCTTCCAAACATCTCTTTGTGTCATTTACCACTTTCATTGACAGCCTCGCCTTTATTATTAAACAAAATAGATTAACAGCGTTGAAGCCTAATAACCTGCCTAAGCCGGAAATTGCACAGGGTGGAAACCTGTACAAGTCGGATATATAAATTGTGCAGCATTATCTTTCGATTTCTCTTATAAAAGGCGCCCTCTATGTGGTGGAACCTGCGTAACGCGAACGGAAAACTGTCTTTACCTACCTCATCTATCAATAAGTAGGATTAGAAGCTGAGTAAGGTGGAAAATATTTTTGATTAAATATTAATAAATTCTTGTTTAATTAATAATTTGTTGAAATATTAATAAATTATCGGACACTTTGTTACAGTAAGAATTAGTTAAATATATTCTGTTCTTTTTTTCTGCCGTCATTATTCTAGAGGTCGCTATTCGAAAGAACGATTGACTGTACTTTTTGGTCGCATTTGCTGATGGAAAACTAGAAAACCATGGATAACAGGTAAAAGTGAAAATCCTCGCTGTTTCAAGAATTTAAGGAAGAATCAACTTCCTGTAGAATGGAAAGCCAATAATAAAGTGTGGATGACAAGTGCTATATTCGAGGAATTTTTGAACAAATTAAACAAAAGAATGGAACAAGAAAACAGGAATGTTCTACTTTTCCTAGATAATACAACTTGTCACCCAGAAGTTCAACTTTCAAATGTTCGTTTAGTCTTTCTACCTCCATGTACAACATCTGTTCTACAGTCATTAGATAATGGAATTATACAGTGTATAAAATTGAAATACAGAAAATTGATGCTTCAGCATATTATTGCAAACATGGACGACTGAAAGAGAGCATCTGAAATGACCATGAACATTGACGTGTTAGATGCAATTGCATTTTTAAATCATTAAATCAATTGCATAATAAAGTGCTTTCGAAACTGTGGATTTATTCTTGATAATGGCGGAGACTGTGGAGAAGTTGTTTGTTGTGACGATTCCAGTGAAATCCGAACTCTGAGAAGGTTGATGCAGATGATTCTGTGAACGTGAAAAGTTTTGTGAACGTTGACAAGAATGTTTTAACAGAAACTGATGAAATTCACTTAAAATCTAGAAAAGAATCATAAGATGGTAACAATGTGAGAGATTCAGAAGATGAACAAAATGGAAAAGATAGTGAGGAAATAGAAATTCCTATTTCATCACAAGTGTTAAGTTATATTAAGACTGTCAAATTGTATGAGAAAATGAAGGGGGAAAATGAAATTCATGAAAAGGCCATAGAATTAGTGTTCTCTTTTAACCGCATCAGAAAGTCCATTAAAAAACGAAACAGTTGAACATGGACACTGTCTTCAAATAAATTTGATTATGATTTTGTGTACTTATGTATATTTTGAATGTCTGTTTTTGTTCTTATTCTAATAAATATAACATAAACAGTATAATAACTTTATTCACAAGCATCTTACTTCCCTTGAGTCAAGCAAGTGTGACATTCCGCTCAAAGATTATATATAATTAAGGAAATGCATGTTCACTGTATAAGCCGGAAGTTTTACTCGGTCCGGTGCGATTCCGTCTTAGAGAGGTTTCTCTGCATTTGGAGATTCAACCTGTCACAAATATTATGGCATAATTTACTCTGTTTTAACCTATTATAAACTGTAAATAACTATTATCAATATTATGGCCTATTATAAACTGTTATTAACTATTATCAGGCTTGTTACTGATGTTGTCCTATTATACAGTATTCTGGCCTGTTATGCACTGTTATTAACTATTATCAATATTATGGCCTATTACTGATGTTATTTCCTATTATAAACTGTTATTAACTATTAGAGGTATAAAATTATTAGTATTATAACCTATTACTGATATCATGTCTTATTATACACTTTTCTTACGTAATATCATTATTCTAGCCTATTCTACGACATTCTGGCCTATAATACAGCATTTTTATTTGTTATACAGTGTCTTGACCTATAATTAAAATAAAGTACAGATCAACGTTTCGACCTGAAGATAACCTAGGAAGTTCGAAACGTTGTTCTGTTTTTTATTTTATTTAAAGTTTTAATACCCATACCAGCCGTCTTGAGACACATTTTCACTTGAAGTGTTTCTCATCATTACAAATGTGTTGACCTGTTACACAAGGTCTTAACTATTGTACATTATTCTGACCCGTTATAACATACCTTGATTTATTGTGCATTGTTTTAACGTATTGTGCAACATGTTTATAACTGGAAAACAGTTTCCAGAACGTATATTTTGCTTCTGTAGTGATATAAAATAACGAAACTTTTATAACTGGATGGAAAACGTACACTTAAGTCGTATTGACCTGAAACCACTGAAGTATCACCTAACATAGAAACACGCTGTAAACCTTACTTTTATAACACTTTAGGATTTATTTTTTTTCTTAATGAGTAAGCATGGAACACGATAATTGGTTATTTTTTCTAATTATTAAAGTTTTATCACACAGAATGTTTATTAGATGCGTTATTACCCACAGTAAAGGTTTGATGTTAGGGCTAAAGAAGCCATACAAAGACGCGTTACGCTCGGGAAATAGATTAATAATATAATGAGTAGAAACAGTTTTGCCAGCTATATCTTCATGTGCACCATTCCGCCAACTCTCGTTGAACTAATTACTAACCGTGGGTTAAAAAAAAAACTGATTAAAAACACGAGATTCACACAAAAGTACGTTGCTGCCTGACTTATCCGGGAAAATTTCATTAGTAGCTGGCTAGCTCTGTCTCGACGCGTTTTTGCTTTTAACGCCGGAAGTTTCAAATAACTATATCTAGCAACAAAACTCGTACGAGATCATCTAGATCTCGCACGATTTTGTATGCGTGTAACTGATAGGCTCTCATTGTTGGAAATACTCAGTTTGTACTTTGATATATTTATTTTCGGGCCTCAACCTAATGGCTCAGCGATGGAAATAAGGTAAAACGGTGGGGCCGAAGAGTCGACCCTCGTCAGTGGACACGGCTTGGCGCTAAACTTTGCAAAAGAAAACAGCGAATAAGGACAATATTTTACATTAACTTTTAACTGAAAACCTGATATTACTGGACAAATATATTTGTGTCCGGACACTGTGTATTTATATTTAGAACGACTACGGTTTATCGTAAATATTTAAACACTAGATGTATTTCTTCGAAAGTTTTTTTAATAGTAAATAAACATATTAAGAGTGAAAAATATTTGTATTTCTTGCTTTTGAAGTTTATACATCATGCTGTTTTGTAGATTACAGAATATATAATTCTTCTCGTGATTCATAGCATACACACGTTTTACTTATGTCGCGACAATAAAAATTACAACGTTAAGCACCCCTTGTATGACGTTATTTTAGTGTCCAATGACTGGCTTACAGACAAAACACTACCGTGTAGTTGTGCAAGTTGTTAAGACAGGTGACCACTCAAGGCGGTCTTCATCCCCCTTTTGTGGAAATGAATCTACAGAGCTGAATAGTAAAAGGACTGGTACATATTAAACGGGATTTCGGGTAATCAGACAGCTCGGAAGTTATTAACTGTGGCATTTAACACAGGGACCGACATGTGGCTTACCCGTATTTAGAAAGACGAACGAGATGTATATATATATATATATATTTAAATTATCACCATTACTGTTCCTGTATCACTTGAGTATTCTATCCTTGTTAAATCAAGTTTATCAGAACAACTGAATCAATGGTTTGTTATTTATTGTACGAAGCCATTGCTCCTACGTGTTGTACGTGTGTAGAATAAATGTATTAAATCCAGGCTAAATAATCTTTATCGTAATTGAGTGAAACTTGTAGTGTGGGTCATACAGCTATTTGCGTGTGTATGTGGAAACAATCAGTTAAGACGTTTTTGACACAACAAAAATCACTTGTAACAGCAACACGTAGCTACTCTGTAACCGAAAGGTTTCCACAGAAAGGGTTCGAGGACCGCTTATTCTATAAGTCTGTATATTTTGCGTGGTGGTTCAGCGGTACGTTTGAAAAACCTATGACGCTTGAATTAGAAGACTTGATCCTTGCAACCGACGCAGCTAAGATAGAACGTTGTGCGGCTATGCTTTAAGGCAAACAAAGCAAAACTGAAGTCATGTGTGGCGTGTGTACATAGAGTTATGTACTTGTCTATGACTTTTATCGGTCATAGAATCTTCGTGACGAACAATTACTCTCCAATGTGATAATAATAATACGAAATATTTCTGTCTTCATCTTAATTTTTGTATCTGAGTGCATCAGAATAATTCGTAGTAATTAATTAAATATGTATTTTAACTGATATAAATTAATTTTTATAGGTTTATTATTCTTGAAAGAAGGTTATAAATGGTTGGTGTAGGATGATATAACAACTTGATGTAAGTCATCCGAACCTTATCTTCAACCAAACTATCACAGGTGGATGAAACTCATTCATGTAGGATGATATAACAACTTGATGTAGATCATCCAAACCTTACCTCCAACCAAACTACCACAGGTGGATGAAACTCGATCCATGTAGGATGATATAACAACTTGATGTAGATCATCTGAACCTTATCTTCACTCAGTCTATCACAGGTGGATGAAACTAGTTCTACTCATTTAATTGTAGTTTTACTGTTAGTTCCAGCTCTTTACAGGAACAGAAAAAGTTACCGAAAGTTCCCTTTTTTAAACGATGTGTGTTTGTTTATTTCTTATTGAGATAATACTAAAGACAGTAATTCGGGAAGATCTCAGTAACTGTTCTATCGGGTTTTACTGGCAGTATCAGATTTAATTAAGTTTGTTTAAAAAATAGAGGGAAGAACTTCGATTAGACGTTGTAAGTAGTTCATCTGATTATCGTTTTTTAGTTTTTATGACTCGGCAAACAATAAGTTTATTTAGGTACGAACTTGCACAAATTATACAAATTCGCTTAATCTACGGTGTTCTTGTAACACACACACACATCTCTTTTAAGTGAGATTGTTTTGTTTTCGTCCTATTTATCAAAATAGATTACTGGTGATTTAATAAGTAACATTTACGATTTTTTTTTTTTTTCAGTTACAAAGAAACTTCCTGTTTTGTGTGTTGCTTAGTTACTGCAAGACACCCAGCCCATTCACGTTCCATTCGTGCTGCTTTGAGAATACCACGCGAACTTCACGTGCAGGCTCGACGTAACAAAAACTCCCGCTTTCAGTTCGTCTGCTCCAAATCCTCTAAGACGCGCTTCTGAATACCTCGCGCAAGTATTCGACGTTTGTGACCATTAGAGTAAACCTCCACGACTGAAATGTGATTTACAGAGAACCGACGGAAACACCGCCACATTTACCGCGAGTCCGTTTACACAAACATGGTATCTGAATGAACGGTTAACATAGTCTGACGGAAAGGGTTAGTTCTCCGGAAGTGTTTGTAACCTGTTTTACTAGGTTGTAAAAATGTAACAGAGGGTAAGAAACCAAGATGAGCGCTAAGTTTTATATCATTGATGATTTCGATGTTCTGTTGCAACTAATCGGTCGTAGTAAACTATTAAAAAATAATTCGAGGTTCCTTGTTAAGTAAGAGATTCATTTTAAATTACTTAAATATATCGCGCCTTTGTGTCCCTAAAACCGAACTAAGCACAGCAGAAAAGTGGACGAAACTTGGAAGATACCAAATAACGTCACCTAAACTGTGGAAGTTGTAACACAAACTAGCAACAGTTTCGAAAGTAAGTTTCTTGTTTTATTCTTTAATGTCGGCTAGTTTTGTGTGATTTCTTTTATTTGTTTTTATCGTAAAATAAAAACTACTGAATTAGAATTGTGTTATGTCGTCTGCTTGGTCTCATATTCCACTGGGTTCACAAAGTTTGAATTCAAGGCTTCGGACGCGTTTAGCGAATATTTGTGTACAATATCCCAATAACGTGTCACTCGCGTAACTCAAAAGAAAATATATTTTAAAATAATTTTGACATTCTAAGTAATGTTCAGCCTAACCGTGTGTATACCAAACATATCTTAACAATATGGACACCCGTGCCTAATCGGAAACGGGAGTTTATTTGTTACTTGGTTTATGGTCTGTAAGAAATGTTAGCTGGTATTTTTTTATTTCTGTTCTGTTATGTATTTCTTATGTTCATATTTTAATTAGAAAAACTGTACTTTGTGTTCTTTATATTGTCGATGGAGTTTATAGATTTCGAAACGTTTATCATCTCTATGTATATTGTTACAGTCTACTGACGATGGAGTTTATAGATTCCGAAACGTTATCATCTCTATGTATATTGTTACAGTCTACTGACGATGGAGTTTATAGATTCCGAAACGTTATCATCTCTATGTATATTGTTACAGCCTACTGACGATGGAGTTTATAGATTCCGAAACGTTATCATCTCTATGTATATTGTTACAGTCTACTGACGATGGAGTTTATAGATTCCGAAACGTTTATCATTTCTATGTATATTGTTACAGCCTACTGACGATGGAGTTTATAGATTCCGAAACGTTATCATCTCTATGTATATTGTTACAGCCTACTGACGATGGCGTTTATAGATTCCGAAACGTTATCATCTCTATGTATATTGTTACAGTCTACTGACGATGGATTTTATAGATTCCGAAACGTTATCATCTCTATGTATATTGTTACAGTCTACTGACGATGGATTTTATAGATTCCGAAACGTTATCATCTCTATGTGTATTGTTACAGTCCACTGACGATGGAGTTTACAGATTCCGAAACGTTATCATCTCTATGTATATTGTTACAGTCCACTGACGATGGAGTTTATAGATTCCGAAAGGTTATCATCTCTATGTGTATTGTTACAGTCCACTGACGATGGAGTTTATAGATTCCGAAAGGTTATCATCTCTATGTATATTGTTACAGCCTACTGACGATGGAGTTTATAGATTCCGAAACGTTATCATCTCTATGTATATTGTTACAGTTTACTGACGATGGATTTTATAGATTCCGAAACGTTATCATCTCTATTTGTATTGTTACAGTCCACTGACGATGGAGTTTATAGATTCCGAAACGTTATCAACTTGATGTATATTATTAAAGTTCACTGACGATGGAGTTTATAGATTCCGAAAGGTTATCATCTCTATGTATATTGTTACAGCCTACTGACGATGGAGTTTATAGATTCCGAAACGTTATCATCTCTATGTATATTGTTACAGTTTACTGACGATGGATTTTATAGATTCCGAAACGTTATCATCTCTATTTGTATTGTTACAGTCCACTGACGATGGAGTTTATAGATTCCGAAACGTTATCAACTTGATGTATATTATTAAAGTTCACTGACAATGGAGTCTATAGATTCCGAGACGGGATCGAGACCTGATTCCGCTACATATTTTGAGTTGTGGGTGTATTGTAAGAATAACAGTCGGTACAGTTTATGGGAACTACACATACCTTTGTGGTGACGGGTGCTGCTGGTTCACTGTCTTGTATCTGGTCAGTACCTCAAAACTAGGGACGACTGCCCTTTAATCATTGGGGTTTTCTGATTCTTTTATTAGGGTTTACGTTATTTCACATAAAGTCCATTTTCAAATACACCGTTTAACTTATTGCTTTGACTTGTCGTCGGATTTTTTTTTTGGGAGGTAGCAACAGAAAACAAAAGCAGCTTTGTATTAGATCAGAAACTTCTCGTTGGTATAATGTTCGATTTGGAGGATTTCTGGTATAGAAGTACAACGAGAGATGTGTAACTTTACTCAAGGTAGATAAGGGATATAAATATATACTAGTTAATATGTGAACTGGACGTGTCACGAAAAGGGGGTATATTAAAAACTGCGGGCAGTGGACAATACGTGAGTAATGCAGCAACAACATAAAAAGGGTTTTCAAAGGTAGGGTTCGGTAGGAATGGTAACAGTACCTGATAGGAAGGAAGATGCGTTCCCTGAACCTGACCATCCTCGGTCTGAAACAACGTTCGAATCCTGATCATGGAGAAGAAAGGATTGTGACGTAGCAATGTGAGCTGTAGACGAGATTAATAAAGCAGTTTTTATCTTTGTATGTGGATCAAACAGAATGGTTTGATTAAGGTAGATTAGACGGATAAAGAGACAATTTTAGACGTTTTTATATGATATAAGTATGTAGGGTAAGACAACTTTACAGAAAAGATTGGATTATTTTCTATATTCAAATGTAAGGTTAAAACAAAGGCTTTAAACAAGACGGGCTAGACGGTTTTACCTTTTAGAAGTATATACGTATAAGATAGATTAGACCTTTAAGTATTACGTGAGGTTATGGGGTGAGATTAGGTTGTTTAGTTTCATTCAAATAACACAAGAGTTAAACTGATGAGATTAGGTTGTTTAGTTTCATTCAAACAACACAAGAATTAAACTGATGAGATCAGGATGTTTAGTTTCATTCAAACAACACAAGAGATAAACTGATGAGATTAAGATGTTTAGTTTCATTCAAACAACACAAAAGTTAAACTGAGGAGATTAGGTTGTTTAGTTTCATTCAAACAACTCAATAGTTAAACTGAGGAGATTAAGTTTAGTTTCATTCAAACAACACAAGAGTTAAACTGATGAGATTAGGATGTTTAGTTTCATTCAAACAACTCAATAGTTAAACTGATGAGATTAGGATATTTAGTTTCATTCAAACAACACAAGAGTTAAACTGAGGAGATTAGATTGTTTAGTTTCATTCAAACAACACAAGAGTTAAACTGAGGAGATTAAGTTTAGTTTCATCCAAACAACACAGGAGTTAAACTGTGGATATTAGGTTGTTTAGTTTCATTCAAACAATACAAGAGTTAAACTGGAGAGATTAGGATGTTTAGTTTCATTCAAACAACACAAGAGTTAAACTGATGAGATTAGGTTGTTTAGTTTCATTCAAACAACACAAGAGTTAAACTGAGGAGATTAGGTTGTTTAGTTTCATTCAAACAACACAAAAGTTAAACTGAGGAGATTAGGTTTAGTTTCATTCAAACAACACAAAAGTTAAACTAAGGAGATTAGGTTGTTTAGTTTCATTCAAACAACTCAATAGTTAAACTGAGGAGATTAGGTTGTTTAGTTTCATTCAAACAACACAAAAGTTAAACTGAGGAGATTAGGTTTAGTTTCATTCAAACAACACAAAAGTTAAACTAAGGAGATTAGGTTGTTTAGTTTCATTCAAACAACACAAGAGTTAAACTGATGAGATTAAGTTTAGTTTCATTCAAACAACACAAAAGTTAAACTAAGGAGATTAGGTTGTTTAGTTTCATTCAAACAACACAAAAGTTAAACTGAGGAGATTAGGTTGTTTAGTTTCATTCAAACAACACAAGAGTTAAACTGAGATTAGGATGTTTAGTTTCATTCAAACAACACAAGAGTTAAACTGAGGAGATTAGGATGTTTAGTTTCATTCAAACAACACAAGAGTTAAACTGAGGAGATTAGGTTGTTTAGTTTCATTCAAACAACACAAGTGTTAAACTGATGAGATTAAGTTTAGTTTCATTCAAACAAACAACACAAAAGTTAAACTGAGGAGATTAAGATGTTTTGTTTCATTCAAACAACACAAAAGTTAAACTGATGAGATTAGACTGTTTTGTTTCATTCAAACAACACAAGAGTTAAACTGAGGAGATTAAGTTTAGTTTCATTCAAACAACACAAGAGTTAAACTGAAGAGATTAGGTTGTTTAGTTTCATTCAAACAACACAAGAGTTAAACTGATGAGATTAGGATGTTTAGTTTCATTAAAACAACACAAGAGTTAAACCGATGAGATAAGGCTGTTTGGTTTCATTTGTACAACACAAGAGTTAAACTAGAAAACGTTTTTGGTCGATATTCTATCGATAACTGTCGAGTTTTTTTGTTGTTGTTTTTTTTTAAACAAAAACGCTAAAAAAGCGTTTAAAAACGCTAAAATTCGGGTTTCGATACCCACGATACGACATGTGATTCATGTTAAGATCACCTGCTGAATTTCACTTCAAACATTACAGTGGTTTAAGAAGTCTGTTTCTTGTATTAGTGCTTCTATTGTGAATCATGTTTCTTGGAAACGTGTGTTTATACCGACACATTTTTCATAGATCATCGTGTTTCTTCTTGACTCATGCTTCATAGATCAGTGTGTTTCTGTCCTAACTCATGTTTCCTGGATCTGTGATTTTTTTTATCCTGAGTCATGTTTCATTCATTGGTGTGTTTTATCCTGAGGAATGTTTCATACATTGGTGTATTTTATCCTGAGGCATGTTTCATACATTGATGTGTTTTATCCTGAGGCGTATTTCGTACATTGGTGTGCTTTATCCTGAGGCAGGTTTTATCTTGATTCTTCTTTCCTGAATCAGAATGTTTTATCTTGATTCTTCTTTCCTGAATCAGAATGTTTTATCTTAACTTACGTTTTATAGGTCAATGTGTTTTATCCTGACTCATGTTTCGTAGATCAGCGTGTTCTATCTTGACTCATGTTTCATAGATCAGTGTTTTATCTTGACTCATGTTTCGTAGAGCAGCTTGTTTCATTTTGACTCATGTTTCATAGGTCAGTGTTTTATCTTGACGCATCTCGAGTCAGTATTTAATTTATACTACCCCTCAGTTTTGATTTGAATGGGTAAGTTTCAGCAAACTTATCTTCCAAACTTAGCCAAATAATGACAGCTATTTCACTGTCAAACTAAAAAATGGCTTTCTTAAGTTTACTTAAAACGGTTATGGTAACGGAGTACACAAGAGTTACTGATCACACTGCGTAACAGAAATTTTGTTCCAGGATAGTATGTGTTATTTCTTAATTGCTTGTGTTGTAAAAGTACAGAAAATGGCCATTATTCCCTTCAAACTTTACTTTTGTGACCTGGATAATGAAATTTAGAAATTAATCTATTTTCTATGTAAAAACTAACAAATTTGCACATTTTCATTTACATAAGGTCTGAATAAAACAACATACGAATCAAGATTTCCATGTATTTATACTAAAGTTATACAAAAATGTTTAGAAGTGAGTAGTTTTTTGGGATTTGCGACTGTAATGTAAATCACTTTCACGTATCAGCCCCCAAATATGGTCTTCCATCATGTTTTTGTTATACGCTCCTTGGTAGTGGCGTTTAAAGTCCAATATATTTTGGTGGAAGCACTCGCTTTGCTCCTCTGAGTATGCTCCCATGTTCTCCTTGAATTTATCAAGACGAACGTCAATGATATGGGCTTTCAGGGACATCCTGCACCCTATTTTGCCGTAGTTCTTCACCAGAGCACCAACCAGTTCCACATAATTTTCGGCCTTGTGATTGCCCAAGAAGCCCCGAACCACTGCGACAAAGCTGCCCCAAGCTTTTTTTCCCCCTTCCTACTGAGCTGCTTGGGAAATTCTGTGCACTCCAGGATCTATTTTATTTGTGGTCTAACGAAGACTCCAGCTTTGACCTTTGCCTCAGGCAACTTAGGGAAGAAGTCTCGAAGGTACTTGAAGGCTGCAGATTCCTTATCAAGAGCTGTGACAAATTGTTTCATAAGGCCCAATTTTATGTGTAATGGTGGGAACAATACCTTCTGGAGATTCACTAGTGGCTCACACTTGACATTGTGCCTCCCCACAGAGAACGGTCCGTTGTGGCAAGTGCTTCCTGTTGTAGTGCATTGCGGTGTCCCTGCTGTCCCAAAGGCAAAGATAACAGGGAAACTTGGTAAAGTCTCCTTGGAGACCCATCAGGAATGCCACCATTTTGAAGTTTCCGATAACCTCCCAGCCATACTTCAAGGCTTCTAGCAAGGTCTTTACACTGTTCTATTCTTCTTTGAGGTGCACCGAATGAGCCATGGAAAGAGACGGATACTTATTCCCGTTATGGAGCAGCACAGCCTTGAGGCTTCTGGATGAGCTATCAATGAAGAGGCGCCACTCTTTCGGGTTACAGGCAATTCCAGTTGCCTGGCACAGACCAAATACATTGTGGCAGAAGCAGGGCCCATCTTGACGAGTGAAGTTCTACAACATTCTAGAAAGTTATTGAAAATTCTTGTAAGTTCGAGAAAATTCTCTATCAGCTACTCATCACTGAATCTATCTGGAATGTTTTGGAAAATGGGTAAATTTGAAAATTTCATTACCTAGGTCACAAAAGCAAAGTTTGAAGATAAAAATAGGTCTTTTACATCTACTTTAGGCATAAACAGTTGGGTAATAACACTTTCTGTCCAGAAACAAGAAAAAGTAAAAATAGTGAATTTTTATTTGCCGTTTGTCACTTGTAAGTAAAGAGTGTCCACTTAACATGGTTGGTATACAATTACACGGCTACTGTCACGTTTTACACCAGTGTTTCTGTCTCGTGCAAGAGTCATCCTGAAAAATAAAACAATGTAGAGAACATTTCTTACTTCCGTCAGAAGTCTTAAGTAGTTAAATGACAAAGAATGCAATGTAAGAAATCTAGTGTTACATCGTCATTGACAATCGATTTTAAAAAACCAAAAACAGGAAAGTGAGAAAAAAAAAACATTGATGAGGCGCTGTTGGACTTCCGATAGAACGCTCTATCAACAATATCTTGTACATTTCATTTTCTGGACATTAACTCCTTACTTACAGTGTTAGCTTTCATATGTCTTGTTGTTTGGTCACAATTGCCTCGTTTGTTTTTTTTTCCCCGTTATCTGAGTACGATCTACGACTCTCGCTTCAAGAGGGGTTCTGTTGCTGGAAACGATTTAACAAATCGAACGAACATTTATCATCTGAAGGACCACGGACGCAGCGAACGTCCGATTCTTTAGGGAAAGAACTTTGTTTTGCAGCGCAAGCCGTTTGTTAAGGAACAAAAAATATTGGTCATTGAATTAACGTTTATAAAACTATATATTATGATGCATTTATCCAAATGTAATTAGTTCAAACAGTCCTCTTTCTATCTGTACTCGTGAGATGCCCGGCATGGCCAGGTGGGTTAAGGCGTTCAACTCGTAATCCGAGGGTCGCGGGTTCGAGTCCCCGTCGCACCAAATATGCTCGCCCTTTCAGCCGTGGGGGCGTTATAACGTTCGGTCAATCCCACTATTCGTTGATAAAAGAGTAGCCCAAGAGTTGGCGGTGGGTGGTGATGACTAGCTGCCTTCCCTCTAGTCTTACACTGCAAAATTAGGGACGGCTATCGCATATAGCCCTCGTGTAGCTTTGCGCGAAATTCGAAAACAAAAAACCTTACTCGTGCACTCTTTAGATACAGTTTATTTTATCTCTCCCCTCTTTCTTAGTGTTCACACACAGTTGATTGCAACATTCTGTTACAAACGTTCATATAAGTGCAGAGAAAGAGAAAGGACAAGAGAGATGGTTAACCCGTTGTTTAGCTTTGCGCTTTTGTGCTCTGTCCGCCACGGGTATTAAAACCCGGTTTCTAGGAGGTGAGTTCGCAGACACACCGCTGGGTGACCTAACGATGTGTAAACATTCTTTAGATGCAGTTCATTCGATCAGTTTTTCCTTCTGTCGGGACTGATGTGCAAGACAATCACTATAATGAAATTCTAACTATAATATTTACATTTTCAGACGTAATAATTCTTCTATCTGCTCATACAAATAACCAGTGGTGTATTTTCCATGTTACCATGTTTACCGATGGTAAGCCAGCTTTGGGAGAGTTAATAAAAATATTGTTTCAGTCAATATACAGATATTTGAATCTTATCAATTACTAGCACAAATACACAATTACTGCAGCTTTGAAAAAGTAGTGACACGAGGTGTTATTTACATGAGACATGGCCATCGTTGACCGCAGTGATTGTACTAGTACTGATTATATGTGTCGTCTTTGGTGATTGGTGCAGCGAAGACAGTTTAGCCTATCAGCATGAAGTAAACACTTTAGACGTATATCGCTCATGGTTACGGTTTAAATGTCAGGTGGCGCTAAGTAATATTATTTAATATACTAAATACTAATTTAGTTTTAGTTACGCATTTTCCTTGATGATTCTGGACATTTTTGTGTTTTGATTACTGTTATACAGTAATAATTTTCTCTAATATATATATATACACTGCTGGCCAAAATCTTAAGGCCAATGAACATGAAGGAAAAAATATGCATTTTGCGTTGTCAGACTCAATCACTTATTTGAGTAGAGCTTCGAAAGATGAAAATAAGAAAAGGGAAAATAAAAAACTTTTTAAACATTTAATAAGGAAAATGTGAACACTATGAAATTAGTCTAAATACTAGCTGGTCAAAAGTTTAAGACCATACCAAAAAGAAGTCCTAAACAGGGAAGGAAACGCCCAACAAGAGTTCTTAGTAGTGAGTTGCACGGCCGTCATTGCAAATAACTGCAAACATTTGCTTTGGCATGGTCGATATAAGCATTTGTAGAAGGCTGGCTGGAATGTTATTGCAAGTGGTGAAGATGGCTTCATGAAAATCATACACTGTTTGGAGTTGACGTCCATTTCTATAGACTTCCCTTGCCATCTATCCCCAAACATTTTCAATGTGGTTCAGTTTGGGCGAAAAAGCTGGATAATCCAAAAGAATCACATTATTCGCCATGAAAAAGTCCTTTGTCCTGCGAGCATTGTGGAATGCAGCGTTGTTCTGCTGAAAGATCCAATAATTTCCACACAAGCGAGGGCCTTCAGTCAATAAGGATGCTCTTTCCAACATGCCAATGTAGCCAGCTGCTGTTTAACGCCCCTGTATCACCTGAAGCTCCATTGTTCCATGGAAGGAGAAAGCATCCCAGATGATGGAACCTCCTCCATTGTGTTGTGTAGAAAATGTCTCCGGTGGGATATCCTTATCGTGCCAGTAACGTTGGAAGCCATCTGGACCATCCAGGTAATTTTTTTTCTCATCAGAGAACAAAATCTTCGTCAACTTTTCTACATCCCATGTTAAACTTTGCTTTTCAGCAAAATTTAACCGAGCTGTTTCGTGATGTGGAAGAAGGCGTGGCCTTTGAAGACGTTTACGGTTTTTAAAGCCTTTTCTCGTAGATGCCGTTTTATTGTTCTTGAGCTGCATTCTGCGTCCATAAGGGCCTTAATCTGGTTCGACGATCGGCTGGTGTCTTGCCGGACAACCCGTCGAATTCTCCTGCTCAACGCCGGCAAATTTTCTTCAGCCGACCACTTGAAATTCTCGTTCCATATTCCTCAGAGTCTTTTAAGACATTTGCAACAGCAGTTTTACTACGCCCAATCTCACCAGCGATGGCACGTTGAGAGAGACCTTGCTTTTGCAACTCGACAATTCTGCCACGTTCAAACTCTGTCATGTTTTTACCCAATGTAACACAGGAGATGTCAGTGGGAGATGTTGACAACGCTAATGCTTGAACACAAATGACTAAATTTCGTTACGTGTTTACCGATTAACGCTTCGTTTCAGTATGGTCCTAAACTTTTGACCAGCTAGTATTTAGGCTAATTTCAGTGTTCACATTTTCTCTATTAAATGATAACAAGTTGTTTTTTTTAGTTTCCCTTTTCTGATTTTCATCTTTCGAAGCTCTACTCAAATAAGTGATTGAGTCTAACAACGCAAAATACTTTTTTTTTTCTTTATTCATTGGCCTTAAGATTTTGGCCAGCAGGTCAGGATACACCACTGCAAATAATAAAACCATTTCATTTATACTGTCCCTTGATGAGTTAGCGATAAGAAGTTTATGGATTTATAATAGTAAAATCCGGGGTCTGATTCTGACTAGTTTCAGTTAGACGAACACATAAACCCTCATTTCTCTATTAAAATAATTATTAATTTCAATGTTCAGCCAATCAGTTTTACGAAACAACGAGTTTGGTTCGAGTTTCAAATTGTCTTTTGGCAGCGACTAATCACGTTTTCCAGATCTTCAATCTCGCTGTCAGTGAACCGTATTTGATATGACTAATGAGTGGGCTGCGTGCTTTTCTTGCTTGCCTCACGCGCCATACAGGGCAAATGTGTGATACGTGTGCCTTCGTTCAGAAGTCCAAGATATATCTTAATGTAAAATAGGCATATTGTTTATCTTCGGTACTTTTATCCTGCCCTCTTCAGCACTGGCATGAGTTTTGTCACGTCTCTCGAGAAGAACCACTTGTCACATCTCTTCTCTCTGGTTGTTTTTAACACTTTGGAGTACCGTCGGTTAAGACACCAGCGTCTCCTACAGTTTATATTCATATTAACCATAGTGTCGCGAAAACACGTTTCCTTTGTCCGCATAATTTCTGCAAGCTATAGAGGCCTATGAATTTCTTATTCGTAATCTGTCTGTCGCGCTGAAGATAGATTAACTGCGCAGATTTGACGCCATTTTGTTTCATATATTAATTTGTTAGTAAACTGTACACCCGATTTCAGGCTCAGGTAATAATTTGTGGCATTTTAAACCAGGATACTGATAGCCAATTCGGGCATAACCATCTATATTTAAAGGAAGAAATAAGTCAGCAGCACCAGCCGCCTACATGGCTTCTCTTAACTAAATATCGGCATTGATTGTTACGATTATAATTTGCCCACAGCTGAAAATGTGGAATTTGTTCAAATACTCGACGCCTTGGTCTCACAATTTTCAGCCAGAACGTTAACCAGTAAGCCACGCCCAACCTAATGTAATCTGACTAACCATATGAAAAGAAAACGATCCGAATGACATCTTGGCCAAAATTCATTTTTGTAAAACTATTTTCCATCCAGTGTATCGTTTCTCATTAGCCTTGAAGACAGACTAAGTTGTCATATTATAAGAGTGTCTACTCTTGCATTATAAAGTGTTAGTTTGAAGCTAAGCGTAAAACTATACAAAGGGCTATCTGTGCTCTTTCCACCATGGGTATCGAAACCCAGTTTCTAGTGTTGTAAGTCTGAAGACATATTGCTGTTCCACTGGAAACTGTAAAGTATTAGAAGGTATTATATTGCGTTGTGCAATCTAATTCAGTCACTTTCTGCAAAACAACAAACAAGCGGACTCCCCTTCTGCAGAAAATTTGTCATTCTAGTTACCAATGTTTTCTTCAACACGTAGAAAGGTAACTAATGAAGAGCAGCAACACGTACCCTAACCAAAGTCCTTAAAAAGAAAACAGCGAGGACTATAGAAACAAACGTGGAGTCGAATAACCAGTTTACCTCATAACAGCAATACTTAATTTATTGGTACGTTAAGCTTGTGAGTTCTAATTAACCATTCTTTCCAAATAGTTCATTCTCTCGTGTAACGAGACAAGCAACTGCTTCACAGAAAAGGTTAACCAAAGTGAATGAATATTTGAGTGTTGTGATAAATCTGTACATATTTGACAGTATTTCAAGAGAGATAACTGTCCATAACACGTTAGTCTTACAATAATATGACCTGCCACTTGTAGTTAGCTTATTAGTAGTACTTACTTTGTTTTCTCAGTTCGTTCTCCTCTGTAACAAGACCTTGGCGAATTCTGAAGAGACGTACAGGTGTGAAACAGATGAGTGGGACGTACAGATACACAAATGTTTGTTTAAGCAAAAATTTACACAATGAGCTATCTGCACTGTGTCCAACGTAGGGATCAAACCCATAAGTTTCAGAGTTGAAAGCCCCGAACCAATAAGAGGATGTTTTAAACAGCTAATTTTAAGAACAATTCGTTATTCAACTCCAACAACATCTCGTACAATAAAGGACGTAAGAAAAGAAATCAAATTCAGCTCGAGCTACCCGATGGTTAGTTTGTCGGATTGTTGCTCTGAATATTCATAGTTTGTAGCCTGCTACTGCAGAAAAAAAACAACGCACTTTGGGGTCATGAGGGAGTATTAATAGTGACCACTTTTCATTCTTTGTCGGTAGGTGATGTTGACTTACTGCTTTTCCTCTAGCCTAGCACTTATAAAAATTAGTACAAAATCACATAGTTTACTGTTATGTGTTGCGTGCATCACTAGAATCGAACCCCAGATTTCAGCTTCATAACCTTGTAACCTACTGATGAGATTCACAAAAGAAGGAGATAACGAAAACAAAAGTTGTTCTTTGAGCTAAGTCGTAAAAGACTCTTTGCTGCGCCAACCACTTGGAGTCGAAACTCGGATTTTAGGGTTCTAAGTCCATAAAATAACCTCTTCCTCACTTGGAGAAATAAATAAAAAATCCCTGACTACCTGTAAGAAATTTCACAAAGGAAAATTGTCAAATTTAACTCAACTACATAGATCACCAAATCAGGATTGTGTTTGAAGTCAAGCACAAAATAAATGCTCTGCCCATTCACGGGTATCGAAATTCGTTTTTTAGCGTTGTAAGTCCGCAGATACACGAGACTGAATCATATTTTCTACTCCTTACTGTCTGGGGTCCGGCATGGCCAAGCGTGTTAAGGCGTGTGACTCGTAATCTGAGGGTCGCGGGTTCGCAACCCCGTCGCACCAAACATGCTCGCCCTTTCAGCTGTGGGAGCGTTATAATGTTACGGTCAATCCCACTATTCGTTGGTAAAAGAGTAACCCAGGAGTTGGCGGTGGGTGACGATGACTAGTTGCTTTCCCTCTAGTGTTACACCGCTAAATTAGAGACGGCTAGCACAGATAGTCCTCGAGTAGCTTTGTGCGAAATTCAAAACAAACAAACCTTACTGTCTAATTCATAGAGTAAATAAATTACTTTATATTTTGAACTAAGAATAAAAATCTGTTATTTTAACAAATATCTTGATAAAAGTTTTACTCGGTTTTCTGTGAGTTCTCTACAAGTTTCGCGATTTTTTGAAAGGAAACGATAATAAAACATTTCGAGTGGATGTCGTACCACATTCTCACTAGAAAAAAACAAACGAAACACATGGTCGAAATCTGGATTCTGTTATCCCAGAAAATAGCCCTTCTCAGCAGCTGGTAGGTTGGAAAACAAGGTGTCGTTGAATAACTAAACTTCGGTAATCATAAAGGCAAGAAATCGTGACGAATATATTGCGATGTAGTCACTGCAACCTTACCGTAAGTATCCCGTTCACCTTTGTAAGTACCTGATTCACCTTTGTATGTACCTGGTTCACCTTTATAAGTACCTGATTCACCTTTGTATGTACCTGGTTCACCTTTGTATGTACCTGGTTCACCTTTATAAGTACCTGGTTCGCCTTTGTTTTGCATCTGGTGTTTAGGACTTTTGGTCACATTTTTCAAGAGCGTCGGAATCGGAGGTGTTATAACACCCCCAGTTTTAGATATTTGGCTGATATAGCATTGTATATTATACTAATTTTCTGAGGGGGGCATACCCCCTAGATTGAGCGGCAGTTCCTCATACTTTAAACCCCTTATTATATAGTCTGAATGAGTTGCCAAGAATTTCCGGTTTCCAACCCGTTACTGATTTTCAGCACTTTTCTCGTGGCTGGCTTGTCATCGCTATTTGTACCTATGCTTTCTGTAATCTGTATATATACTGTGTTCTAACAGGGATCGTCATTAAATAGAGATATTTACGTACGTTTGGGGAGTGCAACATTTACATTAGTAACATATACACATCATCCAACTAAACACTATGTGGTAGTTCTGTTTTTCTCTTTGGATTCCGCCCTAAGCAACATGACGAATATTTATCTGCGCTAGTCGTCTTTGATTTAGCAGTGATAGGCGAGAGGAAGGCAGATATTAAATTCTACCCACCACCAACACTTGGGCTGCTCTTTTACCAACAAATAGTGGAGCTGACTGTCACATTACAATGCCACCACGGCTGAAAGGGCGAGCATGTTCAGGCTATGTATCCCACTGATTCGCTGTGTATGCAATGTCTGTTATTAAACTTCATTTTGTTTGTTTTAGAATTTTGCGCAAAGCTACACGAGGGTTATCTGCGCTAGCCATCCATAATTTAGCAATGTAAAACTAGAGAGAAGGCAGCTAATCATCACCACCCACCGCCAACTCTTGGACTACTCTTTTACCAACGAATAGTGGGATTGACCGTCACTTTATAACACCTTCCCGTCTGAAAGAGCAAGAATGTTTGGTCTCTTGGGGATTCGAGTCCATGACCCTCAAATTACGAGTCGAGCATCCTCACCATCCAGCCATGCCGGGCTCTGATGTAACTTATAACCCTCCCGAACAAAACACACAAAACAAAATATAACCTACAATAAATGATCATAAGATGTTAACGATGCTTTAAACCAATTAATATCTCACTGTTTTTGTTGTTTTTTTAATTACTGTACAATGAGCTAATTGCGTTCTTTTCGTCGGGGAAATCAAACCTTGGATTTTACCACTTTATGTCCATAAACTTATTGTTGACCCATTGAAGTTGATCGATGGTTTGAGATGTTTAGGTGAGTCCAAGCTCCACGAACCAAGCTAACTATGCAAAACGATTCCTAGGATGCAATAATTATTTATAATAGACATTCCTAGTCACGTGAATTTCTGCAGCTAAGATTATTGATAAAGCTGTCTTTAAAGAAAAGTGGAATGTGTTATTACTCGTAACACATACAAACACCCGTTGTCTGCTCCAATGACGATGATGAGTCGGCTAGGTCGTCAATCACTGACCCGCGAGACACGTGCCGCCCCATGGTCATTTATTACACAGTTATTGAAAAGCACAGAACCATCACGGAAAGGGCGCTCGCTGGGCGCGAAAGAATTTATGAGCGCGCCTGTTATGATAAATCACGGATAGAGCATCTGACGAGAGTAGCAGTTTTAAGGACCATTACAGTTGCATTTGTCTTGACGTTTTTCTACTCGAATGAGTCTAATATTTGTCGAATAATCACCACCTTAAACTATCCTGAAACGCGGAAGAAATTACCCCCGGTGGGTGACTTGTGAGGCTAAATTCTTTTTTAATTACATATCATTTTCGCGGGAGTTGTGTACAGTTGTTCTTATAACTGTTAGAATGGAAAATTTGTAGGACTGTAAGCCCCCTAGTTTTGGTTTTGTTTTAAGGTTATCTCTGGGGTTTTAAAATCTGTTTTTATTACTGGAGTCGGCCCGGCATGGCCAAGCGTGTTAAGGCGTGCGACTCGAAATCTGAGGGTCGCGGGTTCGCATCCCCGTCGCGCCAAACATGCTCGCCCTTTCAGCCGTGGGGGCGTTATAATGTAACGATCAATCCCACTATTCGTTGGTAAAAGAGTAGCCCAAGAGTTGGCGGTGCGTGGTGATGACTAGCTCCCTTCCCTCTAGTCTTACACTACTAAATTAGGGACGGCTAGCACAGATAGCCCTCGTGTAGCTTTGTGCGAATTTCAAAAAACAAACAAACTTTCATTTCAAAATTTTCACGTGTTTCTAAGAGCTTTGTCTCTTTTAAAATGTTTATTTAGCAGACTCTTCATGTCATTTTTAGTATGTCTGTTTCAAGTTGTTATCAGGTTTAATCTGGTAGTTTCTTTGTTAACATGTCCTTTTCAAAATGTTGGAACGTTCTTCCTTCTTCAAGCTGAGATTTTTTAAATAAAATTCAAGCACGATCTTTCACGTTTTACTTTAATCTGTTTCAAAATATTAACATACTCGTCATTCAACATTTCATTTAAGAAAGGTTTGGTCAAAATAATCTTCTCAGTAATACAGCGGTTTTGGTGGATGGTCAAAGTCATCATGGGGGTTTTGGAGTAAGGTCAAAGTCATCATGGTGGTTTTGGAGTAAGGTCAAAGTCACTATGATAATACAGTATTTTTACAAAGACGATCAAAGTCACCATGGCGGTACTGTGTGTATAAAGAGATTTCAAAGTTACCGTTGTGGTACTGTATTTTTAATAAGATGCCAAAGACATCATCTTGGTACAGCAGTTTGACAGAGATTGTCAAGAACGTCACTGTGGTACAGTACTTTTATGGTACTGGTTCAGAACGTCATGGCGGTACAGTATCTTTTATGGAAGTAGTTCGGACCGTCATGGTGGTACAGTACTTTTATGGTACTGGTTCAGAATGTCGTGCTGGTACAGCATTTGTTTGGAAGTGGTCCAGAACGTCACGGTGGTACAGTACTTTCGTGGTAATGGTTCAGAATGTCATGATGGTACATTATTTTTATGGTAATAGTTTACAACGTCATGTTGGTACAGTATTTCTTTATTGAAATTGTGAAAGGCGTATCGGTGATTAAGAAATGGGGCAAGACGCCTTATCGGTACGGTACTTTTAAGGGAGATGGTCGAAGCTTCGGAAATTAATAAAAATAAGATGAAGTTTGATGATGAACACCACAAAAAGTTCCCGCTGGACGTAATTTGTGTTGGTCATTCATCTCCTGTTTTGTTGGTCAATAAAACGATCAAGATAACATCACGTGCTTCAGAAAAACCTCTTCTGGTCTTTGACAGAACGGAAGTTTGTAAGATTGCTTTCCACAACAACAACAGAAACATATTTAACCAAAGACAGGGGTTTGTTGATTATCGACCAGACCTACTTAGAAGTGAGACACACACATCTTGATGGAGTTCTGGGGTCTTTCGTAATGTCGTCCAAGCTTATTAAATATAATTAGATAATTTTCTCTGTAATAAGTATTTCCTCCCCTTTCTCTTCTCAATGGACCAGAAGACGTTTCTAAGTGACTTATATTCGCCATTCGCCTCATTAACATCTTTTGTACACATAATTCAAAATATCTTCAAATATTTTCTTTGCCATTTTTATTCAATAATACATTATGTTCTTTCTTTAGAGGAGATGAACGGTTTCGAATATTTTCACGGCGGAGAGTGATATTGTCACGTTATATAAAAATGTGGCGAGAGTAACGTTAGGTGGCGTACGCGAGAGTGAACATACCTCGTAATAGCGTGGTTGAACAGAACACTGGTGTGAATCGTGTGCTGTAACATTATAGTCGTTTATTATTTAAATTGGTTATTGTTTGACGGGGCTTTATGTGCTCCATTTTTAGAGATAGCTTCTTTTATAATAGCATGCTTACAAATGGAAACAAGTTCTTTCATTAAGTAGATAAAGAAGAAAGATCTTCTTCAAGGAGCGGAATAATACAAAGTTTGTGAAACCAATGAACATCCTTGGTATGATTGGGTGAACAATGACAGAAATTTTTCTTTGTTTAGATTGGAGGAAGATAGAAAACTAAACTTTTAGAAACACTAAAATCAAACTTTACCATCAGGTGGCGCTTTAACATTCTTTCTCCCGGTCCAAAGATTGATTTGTATTTAAATCACGTGACGTGTTACTTATATGTATAAAAATGCATTTCATTTCGAAAGTTTTGCGATTTGAATTTTTTTTTTTTTTGTAATTTCTTATTTTCGATATTGTGGTCTCTTTTGTATTTCCACGTGCAGCGATGATAAGAGGTGGACATTTGTAATTTACATTTTTCTTATTTTTTTTATTTTTAGCTAATCAATAGGCACGCGGTAAATGGGGACTGTTCGTGACGTAATGAGAGGTTGTGTGAGATTGAGAGCCAATATTAATGGTGTAAGTGTGCCCCCGGAATTGCGCACGGCCCTTCTTTCGTAGTTACGCCATTGGTCACCTGTCCTCTTATCTCCTGAATCTGGCTCCTTGCACGAGTACTTGAAATGGTAAAATCTGCACATTCGAAATCTTTTTCCAATAAGTCCTATGCTTCATTTTTAAAAAAACTCATCATTTTAAAAAAACGAGTGTTTGGTAGGGAAGTCTAGTGCACTTTGTTTTGTGTACTATTTTATCTAGGTGGGACATACAACCTTCGTTATAACGACAAACACTTGAAGTGAAGATGTGTTCTCAAGACGGCTGGTACGGTTATTAAAACTTTAATTAAAATAAAGTATAGAACAACAGTCCGACCTTCCTAGGTCATCTTCAGGTTAACAAAGGGTTTGCAATTGAATATTTCTAAGTGTTACTGCAAAGTGTAGTCCTTTGTTGAGTAGATGTATCTTTTTACTGTTTAATTGTCAGTTAGATCTGTTAATTATGAGGTTGGTTGATGGTTCGTCGTGTTGGCGTCTTTTTTAGGTCATCTTCAGGTTAATAAAGAGACTTTGGAACTCTGTTAACCTGAAGATGACCTAAGAAGGTCGAAACGTTGTTCTGTAATTCATTTCAATTAAAGTTTTAATACCCATACCAGCCGTCTTGAGAATACATTTTTATTTCAAGTGGGTTTCTCGTCATCACGAATGTCTGGACCTGTTATCAAGACCTTAAACTGGTATACATTATTTGACTCGTTATAACGTACCAAAAAACTAAAACTATACTAGCCCGTGAGTTGAACATTGAAACTATACAGTCACATGAGTGAAACATGAAACGCTACAGCCTCATAAGTGAAACATGAAACTGTACAGTCACGTGAGTGAAACATGAAACCATACAGTCACGTGAGTGAAACATGAAACCATACAGTCACGTGAGTGAAACATGAAACTATACAGTCACGTGAGTTCATATTTCACACTTTATTATTTCTTCCTATTCGGTTTTCATTTACATCTTTATTTTTAACCGTTGTGTTAAATTCAGAATCGTAGTGGAAGATGACATAATATTAATATTTATGATAGATCAGAGTGTAAAACTACAATATATTAATACACTCGACGGAAGGGACGTAGTGCATCGAAAGAGAGTATAATACAGCGCTACCTTAAATAGTTTCGAGTATAGCCAAACAAAAACACTGTATCTCTCGTATCCGCAGTTATTCTGACGTAACTATAGCAAAACAGTTGAATGATGTTTCATATTTCAAAACGTTCGTTCTATTCCATCGCAATACATATTTATCCTTCGCGTTTCAAACCGTCGAGTTATGTATAAAAACCTCCAGTAGAGCGAGAGTAAGACTTTCCTGAAGTTCATATAAATACATCTGTCATAAAGGATGGGGGGGGGGCTCACTCTTCAACGTGTTCCAGTAAAAATGCAGCAAAATTATTTTAAAAATTCTCAGAAAAAGTAGGAGGACTAATAACATTCAGTCCAGGTCCCAAGAGCTTCCAGGGCCCTAAAGCGATCCCTGGACCCTGGTTGTAATGGATGTACTTCGCTCGGTTAAATAAGCCTTAAATGTCCCCGCTTTCAATTATCCCTCTTCAACCCTGTGCTTTATTTGAGTACGTTAAATGAACAATGATCGCACTGGTAAGCCTAGTTCAGTAGCTTTCAGAGAAAAGTTAGGCTTGGAGTAGATTATATTTGAAGGATTGCAAACAACAATACACATATTGTCAGAGTCGATAGATGGCCTTATTTCCTCCTTATGTTTGTAAAGCGAACGTTTTAAAAGTTGCAGGAGTTACTGGGATAATGATAAACACGGATGTTTGATACATTATTAACGTAACTATAAACTTTTTTTTTTCGCAATTACATTTTATCGATTGTGAACAATGGATGGAAAATTGAATATTTTCAGAGTTACCACCACCCGCTGAATGTAATACTTCACATTATTGTTTGACAGTTTTTTTTAGTAATTTTTTATATTTATTATGCTTTTCTTTTTTATGAACATTTCCATGTGTTGGTTAAAATATAAAGAACATTTCTCAATATTTATATTCTTTAATGAGGATATGTGTAGGCTTAGATAAACTGCTTTTATAGCGTGCATTATGGTTAAGCGATTACTCTACGAAAGCATTGCCGAGTTCTGTAACTATAACAGTTTCTTATTTACTTTAGCGCAAACCTACGTTATAGGTTACCTGCGCTTTGTCCACCACGGGGATTCGAAACCCGTATTTTTATAACACTATGAGTTCGTAAACTTACAGCTGACTCACTAGCGGATCATAACGTTTCTTACTGCTCTACATTTAACCACAACGCTTTATAATCACTGATATTAGAGCATGCGCAGATGGAGGTTCTTTAAGGCTTAACATTGTCATATAGCCTCCCCCCCGCTAGTACATCGGTAAATTTACAGATTTACAACGCTAAAATCAGGGGTTCCATTCCCCTCGGTGGGTTCAGCAGATAGCCCGATGTGGCTTTACTATAAGAAAACACGCACATTCTCATATATGTTCATTAAAAGTCACTTTTTATCTTAATAAACTTTAATTTTGATGGTTCATTATATGTGTCCTAGGACTAATCTAAGTATAGACTTCATTCTCGGTGTCCTCGTTAATAAACCGTAACCGTATGTCGTGACCGAAATGTTCTTTACAACTTGGTGGTAATTTATCGTGTTTCTATTGGACAGACATGCCAATAAGAAGAACCTACTGTTTTGTTTTTGGAGGGACTATGTTTGCGTGCGTTTTGGTCAAGATTCGTTGAAGAAGTTAAAAACGATCATTAGAAGTAAATTTTATGTTTTAGGCTTAACAACAAATAAACTTAATGGTTATTGTTTCAGTTTGTTATAGCTGTATTATTAATTATTTATTTTCTAAAATTATGTGGCAAGCACCAATTATACTTTATTCAAATACACAAAACTGGAAAACAAAGCTCATAACCAACGAGAAGTATTGAAAACTCGAATAATTATCATGTTGAAATGTGTATCATGGCGATTTGATGAAACTTTATGTTTCCCATAAAGACGTGTGAAAATAACTGCTTGGTTATCGTGAGTACTGTTTTGAGGCCCCACAGTGGCTCAGCGGTGGTACGTCTGCGGACTTACAACGCCAAAAACCGTGTTTCAATACCCGTGGTGGGCAGAGCACAGATAGCTCATTGAGTAGCTTTGTGCTCAATTCAAAAACAATATAACAACTGTTTTGAGACCAGTCCCATGAAGCAGTGGAAACAAAAGTATGGTTACCATGGAGATATTTTGATAATGTCTGTGTGGTTACCATGGAGAGTTTGACCAAGAATTGAGTTACAGTTGCTTGTCTTTCTCCGAGACGAGAAAATCCAAAACTTGTGTTAAAAACAATTTTATTCTGTTCTTAAGTTTCAGGTCGTTGTTTAACTCGTAAAACGGAATAGTTTGATAAGTTCATTTAATAAATTTCTATTAGGCTTAAACTGATATTGATTCAAAATTATTTCGCTTGAACGTCACAAAAAATATTAAACATTCAACTTGCGACTGTAGATCCTAATATTTACCTACCATATTTTGTCAGTCTCCTTTAAGAATTTGTATTATTATTTTTAAATGACATTTTACCTAGACCAATTTTTATCAGAATCGAATATGATTTTAAGCGATTTTACGAGAAATAATATATTCAAATTTATTTATTTTATTTTTTCAACACAGCATTAAACGATAGACGACAGCACGTCCACACCCGCAACCCACGGACAAGTTATCTGAATATAAAAAATGTCCACCTAATTTACGTAAATAAAAACAACTAATAACTTATAAAGGAATGCAGGTACGCCTTAAATAAACATTTATTCCAGTAGTTCGACATCCGTTACGAATATTTTACATACGTGCATAAGGGTATCCTGATCCGGGAATAATACATAACCATGTGCAGTATTATCACGTGAAATGGAAAATACAGAATCGTAAAAAGGTGTTTGTCTTACCAAAACACATACTGGTGACAACATGGAAACGTTTTTATCAATTTGATTTTGTAAACAGCTAATTTACAAATAAAAATAAAATTAGAATGTAAAAGCTGAAATTTTTTTCTGGTTGTTTTTTTAATTAAGCACAGAGCTACACAGTGAACCATCTGTGCTCTTGACACCGCAGGTATCGAAACCCTGTTTTTAGCGTTGTAGGTCTGCAGACATGCCGCTGTGCCACTAGGAGCGCTTGATTTTGGAGATGCTTGACTGTAGGGTTCCTGTTTCAGACACTAGAGGCGCTAAATGTTGTTGTTGTGTTTGAAGTGAGCACAAAGCTACACAATGGGCTGTCTGTGCCCTGCCCACCACGGGTATCGAAACCCGGTTTTTAGCGTTGTAAGTCCGCAGACATGCTGCTATGCCACTAGGAGCGTTTGATTTTGGAGATGCTTGACTGTAGGGTTCCTGTTTCAGACACTAGAGGCGCTAAATGTATTTGAATGTTTCGTTTTCTCGTGTTATTCATTTAAACTTTTTAGTCCTTATGTGTATATTTCTGTTGTAATTACAAATACTATTTGTGTATTTTGTTACTCTGATAGAATTGTAAGGATTCCGGAAAGTTTAATAAATATTTCCTTATTATCACGTTCCAGTTTTGTTTTGTCATTAAGTTACATTTCTCGTTAAAAATGAGTAGATTATTGGGTTATAGAATATTTTCAGTATGCTTGTTGGTAATTAAAACTTGCTATGAATGACGAAATGTTTTCAATATTCTTAAGAGAAAATAAACATAGATTAGGTAGTAAAGAAATAGTAATAATATGTTTGATAAAGTTCAAAAAAACATCTTGGATTACTGGGTACTTTCGCATGCTCTAAAAGAGGCTGCAATATTCCAGTAAATATGTGATTCTAATCAATGCCCATAAAAGAATAGAAGAAAGGCCGGTGGTTCACGCTATTCACCACCACCTATTAGACTACTATAAATGAATATTATGTGTCCTTCACTTTACAACGCCCCCAAGGTGACCCGCAGTTTGCGAGTCAAGTGCTCTAACCATCAGGCCACATAGGTCAAATAGATAAAGACACAGAACGATACTGTACACTAAAGGGCGCTTTAGGGCAGCAGTAGTGGCCTAATTGCAATATCAGTTCAACGCTATACCACTTGTTTTTGAATTTCGCGCAAAGCTACTCGAGGGCTATCTGCGCTAGCCGTCTCTAATTTTGCAGTGTAAGACTAGAGGGAAGGCAGCTAGTCATCACCACCCACCGCCAACTCTTAGGCTTCTCTTTTACCAACGAATAGTGGGATTGACCGTCACATTATAACGCCCCCTCGGCTGCAAGGGTAAGCATGTTTAGTGCGGCAGGGATTCGAACCCGCGACCATCGAATTACCAGTGGAACACCTTAACACACTTGGCCATGCCGGGCCTGCTATACTACTTAAATGTATTAATTACTTGGTAGGGTGTCTGGGGTTTAGGCTTATTAATTTCTTTTCATTGACTAGAACCCTTTTGTTTACGTGATGCACATACCGATAACATCAATTTTAATTCAAACGAAACATTGAAAGTGTTTTTTTACTTGTTTTGTTGGGTTTCTTTTTTGCCATCACCTCAGAATTTCACTATTAATATATACACACACAGGTTTCCCTAGCCGAAATATGGTTCTCAAAACTATACATTCATTGTGTCAAGCAGTATTTTTCTTTTACAAAGTTTCAGATCAAAGCCCTTCATCAGTTTTTACTTCTATCATGCAGTAAACTACATTAGAATATCAACTATTGTAACAAAAGATTGGATTCCATACATAACTCTATCCGAAACTTTACAGGTAAAAGCGTCTGTCGTAAAAACGTACGAAACGTTATTGTTTTATTATGTTTTCCAAAATTCTTTCTTTATCAAAAACTTAAAACTATAGAAGCAAAAATTGTGTTTTAGATGTGGAAATTTGACATTAGAAAATAAATATTTTTCGCAACAATGTGTTGATGGGTTTGTTTGTTTTTGTTGTTAAGTACAAAGATACTCAATGGGCTATCTAAGCCATGCCTACAGCAAGTATTGATCAAAATACGAATTTTAGCGTTTTTAGCCATCAGATTTATCACTGAGCCACCAGGGGGCATATTGGTTATAGCAGTATTAATTGAAAAAAAGTAAAAGTGACGACAAGGTTTCCGGCCATGACATTCCGCCAGATATTACTGACAAGGTTTCGGGCCATGACATTCCACCAGATATTACTGAAAAGGTTTCGGGTCATGACATTCCGCCAGATATTACTGACAAGGTTTCGGGCCATGACATTCCACCAGATATTACTGACAAGGTTTCCGGCCATGACATTCCGCCAGATATTACTGACAAGGTTTCGGGTCATCACATTCCACCAGATATTACTGACAAGGTTTCGGGTCATCACATTCCACCAGATATTACTGACAAGGTTTCGGGTCATGACATTCCGCCAGATATTACTGACAAGGTTTCCGGCCATGACATTCCGCCAGATATTACTGACAAGTTTTTGGACCATGACATTCCACCAGATATTACTGACAAGTTTTCGGGCCATGACATTCCACCAGATATTACTGACAAGTTTTCGGGCCATGACATACCACCAGATATTACTGACAAGTTTTCGGGCCATGACATTCCGCCAGATATTACTTAAGATCATTATAAAAACTAAAATTAAGTGTTTAGACAGCATATCCATCAACAGTCCCTAAAATGGTTCTTTTAAAACAACTACGTGTCAAAAAAAATGTTTTTATTATGAACGAAGTTTCATAAAGTTGTCGGGCCCCGGCATGGCCAGGTGGGTTAAGGCGTTCGACTCGTAATCCGAGGGTCGCTTGTTCGAATCCCCGTCGCACCAAGCATGCTCGGCTTCTCAGCCGTGGGGGCGTTATAATGTTACGTTCAATCCCACTATTCTTTGTTAAAATAGTAGCCCAAGAGTTGGCGGTGGGTGGTGATGACTAGCTGACTTCACTCCAGTCTTACACTGCTAAATTAGGGACGGCTAGCGCAGACAGCCCTCGAGTCGCTTTGTGCGAAATTCAGAAAACAAAACAATAAAACACTTTAGGCAGATTAGGGATTTTGTTGTTAGAAAGATGGATTTTGTAATAAACTCCTTTATTTATATGAAGGTATATAGTATTTAAAATTAACTAATACCCTAATAAGGCTTAACCCATTCCAATCAATTAATATAAATGTAGACGTCAAACTTGAGCTCGCGAATTTCATTGAGGGAAAATTCTCCATCTTTTTTCATATACTAAAAGTTTTGTTACGTTAATTAATAAGTGAAGTGTCGTGGCCTTTTTAATAAAAAGTAATGTGTTTCATTGTTTACATCAATGCACACATGAACAACAGATTGAAACTCAATTTTGTACAGAAACCATTTTCTTTAGACGCACTTACGTTCTCAAAGCTTTTATTGTGTTTGTGATACTGAAAGTTCATATTGGTCTGTTTTCGTTGTTGTGTTTTTCAGGTCAGGACGTTAAGTGGTGACACCTTCTCTACAGCATGGAAACTGTTTTATTGTGGTCGTTTATTTTTCTGTCGCTGTTGAGGGCTGGACACGGTCACTCCAAGTGTCCAGATGTATGCACATGTGACGTATTTGAAAATCGAAAAATTGTGACTTGCGATCGAGGAGGGATGACACAGGTCCCCACAACAGATATGGATAGTGATATTCAAGTTCTGGTAGTGACTGCCCCCTTGAATAACCCTAACAATCTGACCATTGGCCGAATTTTCCTAAACTTCCACTTTTTAGAAGAAATCCACATCACACATTCTAATGTTCCAGCTATAGGAGACAGCTCATTTTGGCCTGGTAACAACCTACGAGTCCTTAACTTACGTCACAACAACATCTCTCAACTACACGGCACTGATTTTAACGGTTTGAAAAATCTTCGAGTTCTCGACCTCAGTGACAATTTGATCTCCGCGTCTCCTTCTGCACCATTCCATTTTCTTTCTAACCTTTCAACTTTATCACTGGCGAGAAACTCCTTAAAGAGACTCGTACCTCGCTTCTTCTACATGTTGGGTAATTTGGAACACCTAGATCTCAGTGGAAATCCTCTTCGGAACGTTGATCCGGAAAATCTGAAGGATCTGAGGCCAATAAAAACTCTCAGTTTAGCCAACTGTCAGATTGAGCGCCTCCATTCTCTGATTTATCAGCAACTGCCCAACCTGGTGGAACTGGACCTCAGAGATAACTTTTTTAACTACTTTGCTCCGCAAGAATTTCGTCACTTGAAGAAACTGCGAAAACTTTTCCTAGATGGTAACAATTTAAACGTGATTGTCGATATGGCGTTCAGTGGACAAGTATTCGATTATCTTGGTCTGTCTAGGAACGAAATTGTTAGTTTCGATGTCTGTGCGTTCTGTAACTCGAGCATCAAAACGCTGAACATTTCCAACAATCAATTCTCCACGCTTATGATTGACACTATCAAACCCATCATTTTCACCCTGCAAACATTGGACATTGGGTTCAATAGAATCAGCGTGGAAAACATTATGGAAGTTCTGAAGCCACTTCACCATCTCCGTGGAATTTCTCTCGGGGGTTTGGAATTAAGTGCTCTCCCTAAGGACATCTTTGTCTCTAATAGAGACTTGAAATATCTTGACTTGTCTTGGAATAATTTCGTCTCTTTTAATTTCGAAGTATTGAGACCTGTAAGCAAGTTGGAAATATTGGACCTTTCTGGAAACTGGTTTAAAGGAATGAAAACGGAAGAACTGGACCATCTCGCGCGATTTCCCTATCTAAAGAGAGTTGTTTTACATTCTAATCCATGGACTTGTGAACGGTGTCACATTCTGCCACTCATTCAGTGGTTGACAGATGCAGCCAGCAAGGTCAAAGTGTGCAAGAATGAATACGACTGTATACGTTGTAAGAGACCAGGAAGCTTGATCGGGAGAGAGATTTCCACGCTACACACTCGTGACATACCACCATGTGGAGGGCCGTTTAGTCAGTTTCGTATTCTCACTGCAAGCTCCCGTTTAGGCATTATAATGGCCACGACCGTCTTTATCATTTTCTTACTTGTAGGGATCATTTATGTAGTTCTATACAGGAGACAAAGAGCTGTTTACTACACTCACGAGGGGGAACGCTGCAACGAAAATATTGGGTATAATGGGGTCTTGGAAGCAGATCTGAACGGTGGATTCAGTGAAGAAAAACATCCACATCCGGGTTTCCTTGCAACCATAGACACAAGGGGAGAAAAATCTAAACCCCACAGTAACGTTACCTGAAGAAAAGTTCTTTAAAATAGTCAAACACATGATACAGAAAGTGCCTTGAGAGGAGAGAAGCCATGCGTCTAGAAACAAACATTTGACACAAAATGGGGCTACACAGCCAAAAGAATATTAATATTAGTTTTACGAAATTCAGTGTTTGAGTGTATTAATTTCCCCTACTGTAACCAAAGTACATATATGTGTAGGTAAACATCCAAAGGGCCTAAAAATAAATGATTAATACTTATTATGAGACTTTTTTTTTCCCTTCTTTTACTAGAAAAGACATGCAAAACATTTGTGGTCAAGTTAATATCCTTATTACAACAGTACTTCCTTAATACATAATTTTTAGAACAGTACAAAATAATTCTAACTGCAGACACTGAAATAAAAAAAAAACAACTTGTCTTAGGCCTTGCATCAGTTGAGCCTTTATTGAGAAAATCCTATATCTGGGAAAGAGGTAAATCACCACTGTAACTTATGTAGGTTTTTACTATAGTTTAGTTGAGGTCACACTTTACCATGTTTAATGTTACCAATAAATAAAATTATGACATTATATTACAAAGTAAGATCTTTTTACAAACTATGAAAAACATTTCATATACTGTTGTACAAAATTTATACTAGAATATGTTTATATCCGTTAAAACAGAGTGTGCACTTTTCAGGACAGACAAAACCTGAGTATCATTGTTTCATACAATACTAAAGAGTGACAAACAGACAGTGCGACATGTGTCTGAGAATTTGTTTGTTTAGAATTTCGCGCAAAACCATACGCGGACTATCTGCAATAGCCGTCCCTAATTTAGTAATGTAAGACTAGAGGGAAGGTAGCTAGTTATCACCACCCACCGCCAAATCTTGGGTTACTAGTTTAACAACGAATAGTGGGATTGACCGTCACTTTATAACGCCCCCACGGCTGAAAGGCTGGGCATATTTGGCGCGATGGGGATTCGAACCTGCGACCCTCAGATTACGAGTCGAGGGTCCTAACCACCTGGCCATGCCGGGGCCTGTATGTGAAGTTGGAACAAATGTCGTTTGGGTTGTCCTACTTTAAATGTGATTTTATTTTTACATTTTTATGTAGTTACGTGAATGTTATTGTCACCCGACGTTACAACTGATCAGGAAACGTATGTTTATCTTTTCCAGACTCGTATATGTCACGATAAGTCACACGAAAGAAACAGTGATACTGATGACATATCATGTAGTTTCACTTTGACGCTATGAAAATAGTGAATATAAAATACTGTGTATCATCCTTTTTCTAATAAATTATTTTTTTCTGTAGTGTAACAGTTCTCTATTAGGTATGAACATTGGAACACAAACTGTTTTTTTCTTCAATCACGTTTCAAATTTATAACAAAACCTTTCAAAAACTACTTCATCTCGGAAGGGCCGGGCGTGACCCATTGATTATTACGTCCAGGTAGTGAATTCAGTTGCATATGGTTCGAGTCCCGTTGTCTTCTGTCTGTACAGTGGAACAGTCGGTAAGTTTTAAGAGACACTGTCAATTATTACCTTTCTTAGTAGTGTGTACCGAAATGTCATTTCATACAGCAAAGTGCGATATCCACTTCAAAGTGAAAGACTTCTATTCGCTAGCTCCGACATTACAAACACTGTGCCTTCTTTTTTTTCTTACTTTGCTTGTGTTGTTTCTTTGTACCATTGTTTGGAAAATAAATATTTAACCTCTTCAATGCCGTAGACGAGATAACTCGTCCAAGCCGATCGGAAACACAGTGCCACGGACGAGTTAATTCGTTCTCAATAATACCTACCTTAAACGCTAGATGTCAGCACCATACATGTACTTGATCTACTTACAAATTGTTTCACTTTCGATCCAAAATGGCGTCACGAAAAAGTTACGAAAAGAAAGAAGCATCAGAGTTGTATTGTAGCAGCTGAAATACTTGGCAGTCTACAGGTTAATGGTTGTTTACAACCATGATGTTAGTTACGTCAACTTGAAAGAGCAGGAAATAGCTACGGATGTCGTATAGAAAAATATATATACACATGTGTTTGCTTTCTTCGTAAACCTAATAAATATGTATTTGTAAATCGAGGAAGGGGCAGACTGATGTTGTCGTTTTTTCGTTGTTGGACCAGCAGCTACATGGTTCTATACGTAGAATTGAGATATTTTGTATTTAAAACAGTAAAGGTAATTCAGAGTATCAAAATTAATTTTACACATTTCCAGAGGTGTAAAGGACTCAGAAGACGTTTTTTCCAAACCTTGTTCATTGATGTGTCGTTTTACCATCACAAGTTACTTCTTCCCGAACGTGTACATTTTTGTCTATTGTTAGTTTTACCGTAACAAGTTTCGTTATCCGAGGATTGTGAGTTCGAATCTCTGTCACACCAAACATGCTCACCCTTTCAGCCATGGGGGCGAAATAATGTGACGGTCAATCCCACTATTCGTTGGTAAAAGAGTAGTCCAGAAGTTGACGGTGGGTGGTGATAACTAGCTGCTATCCCACTAGTCTTACATTGCTAAATTAGGGACAACTAACGCAGATAGCCCTCGAGTAGCTTAGCGCGAATTTCAGAAAAATCCAAACCGCAAGAAGTTACTCCTCAGCGAACATGAATATTATTGTCTATTGCTTGTTATACCGTAACAAGTCACTTGTCTACGAATGTGTATATTTTTGTCTATTGTTAGATTTATTATCACAAGTTATTCGTCCATACAATTACACGTCACCTAAAAACGTTAACAACTTCTCAATGAGTATGGCTCAAACGTTTCTTTGGAAAATAGTTCATTGTGGATTCAGATAAATCAAAAATCTCTCTTTTTTATAAATATATTTCTTTCTACTTTATTCAACGTTTTGATCAGATTGTAACTTTTCTACCATAGGTGATCAGATTGTGTGAACTTTTCTTCAGGGTGTAAGTAAAGATAGATATACATCTTCTGGGTGTAAGATAATATACAGAAACTTCAGGGTGATACAACAGTCTTCAGGGTATAAAGATACAGACAGTATTCAGGGTTGTAAGTAAAGATATATATACAGACAGTCTTCAGGGTGTAAGTTCAGGGTGTAAGTACACATAGACAGTCTTCAGGGTGTAAGTATACATATACAGACAGTCTTCTGGGTGTAAGTAAAGATACATATACAGAGAATCTTCAGGGTGTAAGTAAAGATACATATACAGACAGTCTTCAGGGTGTAAGTAAAGATACATATACAGACAGTCTTCAGGGTGTAAGTAAAGATACATATACAGACAGTCTTCAGGGTGTAAGTAAAGATACATATACAGACACTCTTCAGGGTGTAAGTAAAGATACATATACAGACAATCTTCAGAGTGTAAGTAAAGATAAAGATACATATACAGACAGTCTTCTGGGTGTAAGTAAAGATACATATACAGACAGTCTTCAGGGTGTAAGTAAAGATACATGTACAGACAGTCTTCAGGGTGTAAGTAAAGATACATATACTAACAGTCTTCAGGATGTAAGTAAAGATACATATACAGACAGTTTTCGGGGTGTAAGTAAAGATACACATACTGACAGTCTTCAAGGTGTAAGTAAAGATACATATACAGACAGTCTTCAGGGTGTAAGTAAAGATACATATACAGACAGTCTTCAGGGTGTAAGTATAGAGACAGTCTTCAGGGTGTAAGTAAAGATACATATACAGACAGTCTTCAGGGTGTAAGTAAAGATACATATATTAACAATCTTCAGGGTGTAAGTAAAGATACATATACAGACAGTCTTCAGGGTGTAAGTAAAGATACATATACAGACAGTCTTCAGGGTGTAAGTAAAGATACATATACAGACAGAATCTTCAGGGTGTAAGTAAAGATACATATACAGACAGTCTTCAGGGTGTAAGTAAAGATACATATACAGACAGTCTTCAGGGTGTAAGTAAAGATACATATACAGACAGTCTTCAGGGTGTAAGTAAAGATACATATACAGACAGTCTTCAGGGTGTAAGTAAAGATACATATACAGACAGTCTTCAGGGTGTAAGTAAAGATACATATACAGACAGTCTTCAGGGTGTAAGTAAAGTTACATATACAGACAGTCTTCAGGGTGTAAGTAAACATACATATACAGATCTTCAGGGTGTAAGTAAAGACATATACAGACAGTCTTCAGGGTGTAAGTAAAGATACATATACAGACAGTCTTCAGGGTGTAAGTAAAGATACATATACAGACAGTCTTCAGGGTGTAAGTAAACATACATATACAGAGAATCTTCAGGGTGTAAGTAAAGATACACATATGCAAGAAGTCTTCAGGGTGTAAGTAAAGATACATATACAGACAGTCTTCAGGGTGTAAGTAAAGATACATATACAGACAGTCTTCAGGGTGTAAGAAAAGATACATATACAGACAGTCTTCAGGGTGTAAGTAAAGATACATATACAGACAGTCTTCAGGGTGTAAGTAAAGATACACATATGACAGACAGTATCTTCAGGGTGTAAGTAAAGATACATATACAGACAGTCTTCAGGGTGTAAGTAAAGATACATATACAGACAGTCTTCAGGGTGTAAGTAAAGATACATATACAGACAGTCTTCAGGGTGTAAGTAAAGATACATATACAGACAGTCTTCAGGGTGTAAGTAAAGATACAAGTATACAGACAGACAGTCTTCAGGGTGTAAGTAAAGATACATATACAGACAGTCTTCAGGGTGTAAGTAAAGATACATATACAGACAGTCTTCAGGGTGTAAGTAAAGATACATATACAGACAGTCTTCAGGGTGTAAGTAAAGATACATATACAGAGAATCTTCAGGGTGTAAGTAAAGATACATATACAGACAGTCTTCAGGTGTGTAAAGTAAAGATACATATACAGGGTGTGTAAGTAAAGATACATATACAGACAGTCTTCAGGGTGTAAGTAAAGATACATATACAGACAGTCTTCAGGGTGTAAGTAAAGATACATATACAGACAGTCTTCAGGGTGTAAGTAAAGATACACATACAGACAGTCTTCAGGGTGTAAGTAAAGATACATATACAGACAGTCTTCAGGGTGTAAGTAAAGATACATATACAGACAGTCTTCAGGGTGTAAGTAAAGATACATATACAGACTTCAGGGTGTAAGTAAAGATCAGGACAGTGTAAGGTGTAAAGAAGATACATATACAGACAGTCTTCAGGGTGTAAGTAAAGATACATATACAGACAGTCTTCAGGGTGTAAGTAAAGATACATATACAGACAGTCTTCAGGGTGTAAGTAAAGATACATATACAGAGAAGTCTTCAGGGTGTAAGTAAAGATACATATACAGACAGTCTTCAGGGTGTAAGTAAAGATACATATACAGACAGTCTTCAGGGTGTAAGTAAAGATACATATACAGACAGTCTTCAGGGTGTAAGTAAAGATACATATACAGACAGTCTTCAGGGTGTAAGTAAAGATACATATACAGACAGTCTTCAGGGTGTAAGTAAAGATACATATACAGACAGTCTTCAGGGTGTAAGTAAAGATACATATACAGACAGTCTTCAGGGTGTAAGTAAAGATACATATACAGACAGTCTTCAGGGTGTAAGTAAAGATACATATACAGACAGTCTTCAGGGTGTAAGTAAAGATACATATACAGACAGTCTTCAGGGTGTAAGTAAAGATACATATACAGACAGTCTTCAGGGTGTAAGTAAAGATACATATACAGACAGTCTTCAGGGTGTAAGTAAAGATACATATACAGAGAGTCTTCAGGGTGTAAGTAAAGATACATATACAGACAGTCTTCAGGGTGTAAGTAAAGATACATATACAGACAGTCTTCAGGGTGTAAAGATAAACAGAGAATCTTCAGGGTGTAAGTACATATACAGACAGTCTTCAGGGTGTAAGTAAAGATACATATACAGAGAATCTTCAGGGTGTAAGTAAAGATACATATACAGACAGTCTTCAGGGTGTAAGTAAAGATACATATACAGACAGTCTTCAGGGTGTAAGTAAAGATACATATACAGACAGTCTTCAGGGTGTAAGTAAAGATACATATACAGACAGTCTTCAGGGTGTAAGTAAAGATACATATACAGACAGTCTTCAGGGTGTAAGTAAAGATACATATACATATACAGACAGTCTTCAGGGTGTAAGTAAAGATACATATACAGACAGACTTCAGGGTGTAAGTAAAGATACATATACAGACAGTCTTCAGGGTGTAAGTAAAGATACATATACAGACAGTATTCAGGGTGTAAGTAAAGATATATATACAGACAGTCTTCAGGGTGTAAGTAAAGATACATATACAGACAGTCTTCAGGGTGTAAGTAAAGATACATATACAGACATTCTTCAGGGTGTAAGTAAAGATACAGACAGTCTTCAGGGTGTAATTAAAGATACATATACAGACAGTATTCAGGGTGTAAGTAAAGATACAAGTATACATATACAGTCTTCAGGGTGTAAGTAAAGATACATATACAGACAGTCTTCAGGGTGTAAGTAAAGATACATATACAGAGAATCTTCAGGGTGTAAGTAAAGATACATATACAGACAGTCTTCAGGGTGTAAGTAAAGATACATATACAGACAGTCTTCAGGGTGTAAGTAAAGATACATATACAGACAGTCTTCAGGGTGTAAGTAAAGATACATATACAGACAGTCTTCAGGGTGTAAGTAAAGATACATATACAGACAAGTCTTCAGGGTGTAAGTAAAGATACAGGGTGTAATATAAAGATACAGGGTGTAAGTAAAGATACATACAGAGAATCTTCAGGGTGTAAGTAAAGATACATATACAGACAGTCTTCAGGGTGTAAGTAAAGTTACATATACAAAGAATCTTCAGGGTGTAAAGTAAACATACATATACAGACAGTCTTCAGGGTGTAAGTAAAGATACATATACAGACAATCTTCAGGGTGTAAGTAAAGATACATATACAGACAATCTTCAGGGTGTAAGTAAAGATACATATACAGACAGTCTTCAGGGTGTAAGTAAAGATACATATACAGACAGTCTTCAGGGTGTAAGTAAAGATACATATACAGACAGTCTTCAGGGTGTAAGTAAAGATACATATACAGACAGTCTTCAGGGTGTAAGTAAAGATACATATACAGAGAGTCTTCAGGGTGTAAGTAAAGATACATATACAGACATATCTTTCAGGGTGTAAGTAAAGATACATATACAGACAGTCTTCAGGGTGTAAGTAAAGATACATATACAGACAATCTTCAGGGTGTAAGTAAAGATACATATACAGACAATCTTCAGGGTGTAAGTAAAGATACATATACAGACTGTCTTCTGGGTGTAAGTAAAGATACTTCAGGGTGTAAGTAAAGATACATATACAGACAGTCTTCAGGGTGTAAGTAAAGATACATATACAGACAATCTTCAGGGTGTAAGTAAAGATACATATACAGACAGTCTTCAGGGTGTAAGTAAAGATACATATACAGACAATCTTCAGGGTGTAAGTAAAGATACATATACAGAGAATCTTCAGGGTGTAAGTAAAGATACATATACAGACAGTCTTCAGGGTGTAAGTAAAGATACATATACAGACAGTCTTCAGGGTGTAAGTAAAGATACATATACAGACAGTCTTCAGGGTGTAAGTAAAGATACATATACAGACAATCTTCAGGGTGTAAGTAAAGATACATATACAGACAATCTTCAGGGTGAAAGTAAAGATACATATACAGATACATATACAGAATCTTCAGGGTGTAAGTAAAGATACATATACAGACAGTCTTCAGGGTGTAAGTAAAGATACATATACAGACAATCTTCAGGGTGTAAGTAAAGATACATATACAGACAGTCTTCAGGGTGTAAGTAAAGATACATATACAGAGAATCTTCAGGGTGTAAGTAAAGATACATATACAGAGATACATATACAGACAGTCTTCAGGGTGTAAGTAAAGATACATATCTTCAGGGTGTAAGTAAAGATACAGACAGACAATCTTCAGGGTGTAAGTAAAGATACATATACAGACAGTCTTCAGGGTGTAAGTAAAGATACATACACAGACAGTCTTCAGGGTGTAAGTAAAGATACATATACAGACAGTCTTCAGGGTGTAAGTAAAGATACATATACAGAGAATCTTCAGGGTGTAAGTAAAGATACATATACAGACAGTCTTCAGGGTGTAAGTAAAGATACATATACAGACAATCTTCAGGGTGTAAGTAAAGATACATATACAGACAGTCTTCAGGGTGTAAGTAAAGATACATATACAGAGAATCTTCAGGGTGTAAGTAAAGATACATATACAGACAGTCTTCAGGGTGTAAGTAAAGATACATATACAGACAGTCTTCAGGGTGTAAGTATACATACAGGGTATAAAGATACAGACAGTCTTCAGGGTGTAAGTAAAGATACATTACAGAGAGAATCAGTGTAGGGTGTAGTAAAGATACATATACAGAGAATCTTCAGGGTGTAAGTAAAGATACATATACAGACAGTCTTCAGGGTGTAAGTAAAGATACATATACAGACTGTCTCTGGGTGTAAGTCTTACAGGGTGTAAGTAAAGATACATATACAGACAGTCTTCAGGGTGTAAGTAAAGATACATATACAGACAGTCTTCAGGGTGTAAGTAAAGATACATATACAGACTTCAGGGTGTCAAAGATACATATACAGTAAGTAAAGATACATATACAGACAGTCTTCAGGGTGTAAGTAAAGATACATATACAGACAATCTTCAGGGTGTAAGTAAAGATACATATACAAAGAACATATTCAGGGTGTAAGTAAAGATACATATACAGACAGTCTTCAGGGTGTAAGTAAAGATACATATACAGACAGTCTTCAGGGTGTAAGTAAAGATACATATACAGACAGTCTTCAGGGTGTAAGTAAAGATACATATACAGACAGTCTTCAGGGTGTAAGTAAAGATACATATACAGACAGTCTTCAGGGTGTAAGTAAAGATACATATACAGACAATCTTCAGGGTGTAAGTAAAGATACATATACAGACAGTCTTCAGGGTGTAAGTAAAGATACATATACAGACTTCAGGGTGTTACAGGTCTTCAGGGTGTAAGTAAAGATACATATACAGACAATCTTCAGGGTGTAAGTAAAGATACATATACAGAGAATCTTCAGGGTGTAAGTAAAGATACATATACAGAGAATCTTCAGGGTGTAAGTAAAGATATACATAGGGTGTAAGTAAAGATACAGTCTTCAGGGTGTAAGTAAAGATACATATACAGACAGTCTTCAGGGTGTAAGTAAAGATACATATACAGACAGTCTTCAGGGTGTAAGTAAAGATACATATACAGAGAATCTTCAGGGGGTGTAAGTAAAGATACATATACAGACAGTCTTCAGGGTGTAAGTAAAGATACATATACAGAGAATCTTCAGGGTGTGTAAGTAAAGATACATATACAGACATCTTCAGGGTGTATACAGATACATATACAGACAGTCTTCAGGGTGTAAGTAAAGATACATATACAGACAGTCTTCAGGGTGTAAGTAAAGATACATATACAGACAGAATCTTCAGGGTGTAAGTAAAGATACATATACAGACAGTCTTCAGGGTGTAAGTAAAGATACATATACAGACAGTCTTCAGGGTGTAAGTAAAGATACATATACAGACAATCTTCAGGGTGTAAGTAAAGATACATATACAGACAGTCTTCAGGGTGTAAGTAAAGATACATATACAGACAGTCTTCAGGGTGTAAGTAAAGATACATATACAGACAGTCTTCAGGGTGTAAGTAAAGATACATATACAGAGAATCTTCAGGGTGTAAGTAAAGATACATATACAGACAATCTTCAGGGTGTAAGTAAAGATACATATACAGACAGTCTTCAGGGTGTAAGTAAAGATAAAGATACATATACAGACAGTCTTCAGGGTGTAAGTAAAGATACATATACAGACAGTCTTCAGGGTGTAAGTAAAAATACATATACAGACAGTCTTCAGGGTGTAAGTAAAGATACATATACAGACAGTCTTCAGGGTGTAAGTAAAGATACATATACAGACAGTCTTCAGGGTGTAAGTAAAGATACATACAGAGAATCTTCAGGGTGTAAGTAAAGACATATACAGTCTTCAGGGTGTAAGTAAAGATACATATACAGACAGTCTTCAGGGTGTAAGTAAAGATACATATACAGACAGTCTTCAGGGTGTAAGTAAAGATACATATACAGACAGTCTTCAGGGTGTAAGTAAAGATACATATACAGACAGTCTTCAGGGTGTAAGTAAAGATACATATACAGACAGTCTTCAGGGTGTAAGTAAAGATACATATACAGACAGTCTTCAGGGTGTAAGTAAAGATACATATACAGAGAGAATCTTCAGGGTGTAAGTAAAGATACATATACAGACAGTCTTCAGGGTGTAAGTAAAGATACATATACAGACAGTCTTCAGGGTGTAAGTAAGAGATAGGGTGTAAGTAAAGATATATACAGACATCTTCAGGGTGTAAGTAAAGATACATATACAGACAGTCTTCAGGGTGTAAGTAAAGATACATATACAGACAGTCTTCAGGGTGTAAGTAAAGATACATATACAGACAGTCTTCAGGGTGTAAGTAAAGATACATATACAGACAGTCTTCAGGGTGTAAGTAAAGATACATATACAGACAGTCTTCAGGGTGTAAGTAAAGATACATATACAAACAGTCTTCAGGGTGTACATGTACAGAGAATCATCAGGGTGTAAGTAAAGATACATATACAGACAGTCTTCAGGGTGTAAGTAAAGATACATATACAGACAGTCTTCAGGGTGTAAGTAAAGATACATATACAGACAGTCTTCAGGGTGTAAGTAAAGATACATATACAGACAATCTTCAGGGTGTAAGTAAAGATACATATACAGACAGTCTTCAGGGTGTAAGTAAAGATACATATACAGACAGTCTTCAGGGTGTAAGTAAAGATACATATACAGACAGTCTTCAGGGTGTAAGTAAAGATACATATACAGACAGTCTTCAGGGTGTAAGTAAAGATACATATACAGAGAGTCTTCAGGGTGTAAGTAAAGATACATATACAGACAGTCTTCAGGGTGTAAGTAAAGATACATATACAGACAGTCTTCAGGGTGTAAGTAAAGATACATATACAGACAGTCTTCAGGGTGTAAGTAAAGATACATATACAGAGAAAGATCTTCAGGGGTGTAAGTAAAGATACATATACAGACAGTCTTCAGGGTGTAAGTAAAGATACATATACAGACAGTCTTCAGGGTGTAAGTAAAGATACATATACAGACAATCTTCAGGGTGTAAGTAAAGATACATATACAGACAGTCTTCAGGGTGTAAGTAAAGATACATATACAGACAGTCTTCAGGGTGTAAGTAAAGATACATATACAGACAGTCTTCAGGGTGTAAGTAAAGATACATATACAGACACAGTCTTCAGGGGTGTAAGTAAAGATACATATACAGACAGTCTTCAGGGTGTAAGTAAAGATACATATACAGACAATCTTCAGGGTGTAAGTAAAGATACATATACAGACAGTCTTCAGGGTGTAAGTAAAGATACATATACAGACAGTCTTCAGGGTGTAAGATAAAGACAGTACATATACAGACAGTCTTCAGGGTGTAAGTAAAGATACATATACAGAGAAGTCTTCAGGGGGTGTAAGTAAAGATACATATACAGACAGTCTTCAGGGTGTAAGTAAAGATACATATACAGAGAATCTTCAGGGTGTAAGTAAAGATACATATACAGACAGTCTTCAGGGTGTAAGTAAGGATACATATACAGACAGTAAAGATACATATACAGACAGTCTTCAGGGTGTAAGTAAAGATACATATACAGAGAATCTTCAGGGTGTAAGTAAAGATACATATACAGACAGTCTTCAGGGTGTAAGTAAAGATACATATACAGACAGTCTTCAGGGTGTAAGTAAAGATACATATACAGACAGTCTTCAGGGTGTAAGTAAAGATACATATAAACAGTCTTCAGGGTGTAAGTAAAGATATATATACAGACAGTCTTCAGGGTGTAAGTAAAGATACATATACAGAAGTAAAGATACATACAGAACAGTCTTCAGGGTGTAAGTAAAGATACACATACTGACAGTCTTCAGGGTGTAAGTAAAGATACATATACAGAGAATCTTCAGGGTGTAAGTAAAGATACATATACAGACAGTCTTCAGGGTGTAAGTAAAGATACATATACAGACAATCTTCAGGGTGTAAGTAAAGATACATATACAGACAGTCTTCAGGGTGTAAGTAAAGATACATATACAGAGAATCTTCAGGGTGTAAGTAAAGATACATATACAGAGAATCTTCAGGGTGTAAGTAAAGATACATATACAGACAGTCTTCAGGGTGTAAGTAAAGATACATATACAGACAGTCTTCAGGGTGTAAGTAAAGATACATATACAGAGAATCTTCAGGGTGTAAGTAAAGATACATATACAGACAGTCTTCAGGGTGTAAGTAAAGATACATATACAGACAGTCTTCAGGGTGTAAGTAAAGATACATATACAGAGAATCTTCAGGGTGTAAGTAAAGATACAGACAGTCTTCAGGGTGTAATTAAAGATACATATACAGACAGTATTCAGGGTGTAAGTAAAGATACATATACAGACAGTCTTCAGGGTGTAAGTAAAGATACATATACAGACATACATATCTTCAGGGTGTAAGTAAAGATACATATACAGACAGTCTTCAGGGTGTAAGTAAAGATACATATACAGACAGTCTTCAGGGTGTAAGTAAAGATACATATACAGACAGTCTTCAGGGTGTAAGTAAAGATACATATACAGACAGTCTTCAGGGTGTAAGTAAAGATACATATACAGACAGTCTTCAGGGTGTAAGTAAAGATACATATACAGAGAATCTTCAGGGTGTAAGTAAAGATACATATACAGACAGTCTTCAGGGTGTAAGTAAAGATACATATACAGACAGTCTTCAGGGTGTAAGTAAAGATACATATACAGACAATCTTCAGGGTGTAAGTAAAGATACATATACAGAGAATCTTCAGGGTGTAAGTAAAGATAAAGTAAAGATACATATACAGACAGTCTTCAGGGTGTAAGTAAAGATACATATACAGACAGTCTTCAGGGTGTAAGTAAAGATACATATACAGACAGTCTTCAGGGTGTAAGTAAAGATACATATACAGACATCTTCAGGGTGTAAGTAAAGATACATATACAGAGAGTCTTCAGGGTGTAAGTAAAGATACATATACAGACAGTCTTCAGGGTGTAAGTAAAGATACATATACAGACAGTCTTCAGGGTGTAAGTAAAGATACATATACAGACAATCTTCAGGGTAAGTAAAGATACATATACAGACAGTAGGGTGTAAGTAAAGATACATATACAGACAATTTTCAGGGTGTAAGTAAAGATACATATACAGACAGTCTTCAGGGTGTAAGTAAAGATACATATACAGACAGTCTTCAGGGTGTAAGTAAAGATACATATACAGACAGTCTTCAGGGTGTAAGTAAAGATACATATACAGACAGTCTTCAGGGTGTAAGTAAAGATACATATACAGACAGTCTTCAGGGTGTAAGTAAAGATACATATACAAACAGTCTTCAGGGTGTAAGTAAAGATACATATACAAACAGTCTTCAGGGTGTAAGTAAAGATACATATACAGACAGTCTTCAGGGTGTAAGTAAAGATACATATACAGACAGTCTTCAGGGTGTAAGTAAAGATACATATACAGACAGTCTTCAGGGTGTAAGTAAAGATACATATACAGACAGTCTTCAGGGTGTAAGTAAAGATACATATACAGACAGTCTTCAGGGTGTAAGTAAAGATACATATACAGACAGTCTTCAGGGTGTAAGTAAAGATACATATACAGACAGTCTTCAGGGTGTAAGTAAAGATACATATACAGAGAATCTTCAGGGTGTAAGTAAAGATACATATACAGAGAATCTTCAGGGTGTAAGTAAAGATACATATACAGACAGTCTTCAGGGTGTAAGTAAAGATACATATACAAACAGTCTTCAGGGTGTAAGTAAAGATACATATACAGACAGTCTTCAGGGTGTAAGTAAAGATACATATACAGAGAATCTTCAGGGTGTAAGTAAAGATACATATACAGACAATCTTCAGGGTGTAAGTAAAGATACATATACAGACAGTCTTCAGGGTGTAAGTAAAGATACATATACAGACAGTCTTCAGGGTGTAAGTAAAGATACATATACAGACAGTCTTCAGGGTGTAAGTAAAGATACACATACTGACAGTCTTCAGGGTGTAAGTAAAGATACATATACAGAGAATCTTCAGGGTGTAAGTAAAGATACATATACAGACAGTCTTCAGGGTGTAAGTAAAGATACATATACAGACAGTCTTCAGGGTGTAAGTAAAGATACATATACAGAGAGTTTTCAGGGTGTAAGTAAAGATACAGACAGTCTTCAGGGTGTAATTAAAGATACATATACAGAGAATCTTCAGGGTGTAAGTAAAGATACATATACAGACAAACATTCAGGGTGTAAGTAAAGATACATATACAGACAGTCTTCAGGGTGTAAGTAAAGATACATATACAGAAAATCTTCAGGGTGTAGGTAAAGATACATATACAGACAGTCTTCAGGGTGTAAGTAAAGATACATATACAGACAGTCTTCAGGGTGTAAGTAAAGATACATATACAGACAGTCTTCAGGGTGTAAGTAAAGATACATATACAGACAGTCTTCAGGGTGTAAGTAAAGATACATATACAGACAGTCTTCAGGGTGTAAGTAAAGATACATATACAGACAGTCTTCAGGGTGTAAGTAAAGATACATATACAGACAGTCTTCAGGGTGTAAGTAAAGATACATATACAGACAGTCTTCAGGGTGTAAGTAAAGATACATATACAGACAGTCTTCAGGGTGTAAGTAAAGATACATATACAGACAGTCTTCAGGGTGTAAGTAAAGATACATATACAGACAGTCTTCAGGGTGTAAGTAAAGATACATATACAGACAGTCTTCAGGGTGTAAGTAAATATACATATACTTCACAGTGTAAGTCAAGGTACATAAGTAAAGATACATATACAGAAAGATACATACACAGACAGTCTTCAGGGTGTAAGTAAAGATACATATACAGACAGTCTTCAGGGTGTAAGTAAAGATACATATACAGACAGTCTTCAGGGTGTAAGTAAAGATACATATACAGACAGTCTTCAGGGTGTAAGTAAAGATACATATACAGACAATCTTCAGGGTGTAAGTAAAGATACATATACAGACAGTCTTCAGGGTGTAAGTAAAGATACATATACAGAGAATCTTCAGGGTGTAAGTAAAGATACATATACAGACAGTCTTCAGGGTGTAAGTAAAGATACATATGCAGACAGTCTTCAGGGTGTAAGTAAAGATACATATACAGAGAGTCTTCAGGGTGTAAGTAAAGATACATATACAGACAGTCTTCAGGGTGTAAGTAAAGATACATATACAGACAGTATTCAGGGTGTAAGTAAAGATACATATACAGAGACAGTCTTCAGGGTGTAAGTAAAGATACATATACAGACAGTCTTCAGGGTGTAAGTAAAGATACATATACAGACAGTCTTCAGGGTGTAAGTAAAGATACATATACAGACAGTCTTCAGGGTGTAAGTAAAGATACATATACACAGACAGTCTTCAGGGTGTAAGTAAAGATACATATACAGAAAATCTTCAGGGTGTAAGTAAAGATACATATACAGACAATCTTCAGGGTGTAAGTAAAGATACATATACAGAGAATCTTCAGGGTGTAAGTAAAGATACATATACAGACAGTCTTCAGGGTGTAAGTAAAGATACATATACAGACAATCTTCAGGGTGTAAGTAAAGATACATATACAGACAGTCTTCAGGGTGTAAGTAAAAGATACATATACAGACAGTCTTCAGGGTGTAAGTAAAGATACATATACAGACAATCTTCAGGGTGTAAGTAAAGATACATATACAGACAGTCTTCAGGGTGTAAGTAAAGATACATATACAGACAGTCTTCAGGGTGTAAGTAAAGATACATATACAGAGAATCTTCAGGGTGTAAATAAAGAAACATATACAGACAGTCTTCAAAGTAAGTAAAGATACAGACAGTCTTCAGGGTGTAAGTAAAGATACATATACAGACAGTCTTCAGGGTGTAAAGTAAAGATACATATACAGACAGTCTTCAGGGTGTAAGTAAAGATACATATACAGACAGTCTTCAGGGTGTAAGTAAAGATACATATACAGACA